>NW_028186149.1:9845563-9892910 GCF_003343005.1 Rhea americana
CGCTGGGGAGTGCCCGGGCCGCGGCTCAGGCCCGCTCGGAGCGGGGCCCTGGCTCCGGGAGGCCSCTGCAGGCCTCGGCTGCCCGCCGGGCACAGTGCTCCGCGCCTTTGGCAGGGGGTGGCCTGAAGCACTCGTCTGCCTGCGCTCATCGGTGTGTCCTCGTCAACAGCTGTTCATTAAAAGTCTGATTTCAGCTTCTGTATTGGTGCAAATTTGGGGCAATCCTGTTTCTACGTGTGAAGTTACATCAGTTGTAAAACTTGGCCAGATTACAGGAGAATAAACCTTCTCCTCCTCCTCTTTCAGAGGCTTCCACAGCTCCCAGTGTGCTCAGGACTGAAAAGCAAATAGTTGGCTGATCTCCTTTTATCTTCCCAAGAGCATATACCTGCTGGCTCCAAGGTATGGATCATATGGGTCATAATATTTGTAAAAGAAGAGATTATATCACATATTCTTTGTGTCATACATGCCATATACATGTTACATTTGTGCATAACATATATGTAGAACATAGGGAAAGAGATTATATCTTCTCACAAAAATACCTAGTGTTTTTTTGACCATAGTAAAAAGTCACCGTACACTTACATCTTTACAATTGTATTTGTTAAATAATCTGTACTTAACAATCATCACTGCATATTATTTTATGTAGCGGCAGACAAGTATAGTTTTTGCATCTTACTRTATGCAAAATTTCAACCCTTTAATCACGAGTAAGTTTATGCCCTTTGTAGCCTCACTGAATCTTAGTGAAAATGGTAACYAAAGTTAACCAGATGTTGTTAATCACACGAGAAAGTGTTTACAGGATCAACTTACTAATCATACAAAAATACTAAATGAACCATATTACAGCAGATAAACTGAGGAGGTGGTATGAGACTGTTGCCTAAATCTGATTTAGATTTTTTAAAAGTATTTTAACAAGTAAGATATTTATATTACTCGTACTGAAAATTTTTTATGCCATGTGTTGTTCTAACTGTTGAGAGAATAAGCAGTTTTGGGGGAAAAAAGTCACATTGATTTAATGATGCAAGTGGAGTTACTACTACGCTGTATTTAGTCTTGCAAAAAAAATGTGGGAATTACAAATCTTTTTAAATGAATCTTTTATAAGTGTTTATCATATCGTTACCAAAATAGTGGAGTTAACTAAGCCAAAATGTTTCTTCTTTGAGTATATTGTGTTCTCAAAATCAGAAGGCTTAAAATACAAATGAATAATAGAGATCTTATAGACAATATGTTCTACTGTAAATAAAACACACAACACTCCTGTTTTATGTCATGATCATCATCACTCTGAAATAGAATCAAAGAATCTTTGATTCTATAAACAAGAGTTTAAAGACTCATTATTTTCTTTTCTGAAATGAGTTGATGCTCTAAAAGCCTTGTGCTGAAAGACTGCCAAACTAATAGTCCAATGAGCACTAGGAAGAGATTAATTTTATATGTGGAATAAGTATATACAGCTTCCATTCCATTTGATAAAAAGGATTGGAATGTGGACTAGTGTTTCCTTTATGGTAGAGTACTATGTTAAACCCCCAGCTAAAGAGCCCCTCTTGTACAGCAAGAATTTGAATTCAGGACTGTGACGAGCTATGGAAGTTCCTCCACAAAAAGTAAATCAAAATGGGATAGTTAAGATGCTTACTTGCAGTTTTTGCCCATTTTTGTATTTGTTTTTTAAATACTGTTTTCTAGGATTCTGAAATCAATGGGAATATTTGGGAATGCAAATATGTTGTGAGCCCTTCTGTTTTATGTTGAAACATGCGTATGTTAAAACTGAGAGGTGTATGCTAGCAAGCATTTTCCTCACCAGAGAGCTCTGCCTGAGGTATAGTCAAGAGTTGTAATCCCCAAGTGTGTTCTTTCTACTTTTCAAAGGATATGTGATCAATAAAAAGAGGTAGAATGAAGGCAAGCAATGGATCTACTTACACAAACTGGCTAGCCAGCAAAAACTAGCAGAGGAGAGTCTGAGCTCCAGTCTGTTTTTGGAAACTATGCTTTTAAGAGGCTTTCAGGGAAGTTGTATTGAATTGTCTTTGTATTGTTGTTGCTAACTACTGATTGTTCAGAATCCCAGTGGAGTGGATTTCTGTAGAATTAGGTGAATCCCATAAGGATTCACTGCAATATATTGGGTCATCCTACCAGGATTATTCATATTCTGTCTTTCAGTGTGCAGAAATGTAGAAAGACTGGGGCATTGACATCTCCTCCACACTAATTTTACAGCAGCTGGGAAAGGAGGCAAACACTTCTTGGTTGGAAGAGTTCAGTCTGGGCTACTGCATGGGCTAAGCAGTGCTGAAGCAGAGTTTTTTTTCTCAAACAAAACTGTGAGTTAATTATATTCTTGAAGGACAGTAAGTTCCCAGTTAGTTCTTGATGAAAAGTAGATAGCATAGGAACCAGATATCCTGGATATCTATATGCAGAAACAGGTCCAGCAAAACAAAAAATTCATTTTGAGCTCATGAAAACTCTTCACTTTTCTGAAAATGACATTGTGAATATTTAGGATGTTAAAGAATGACCAGAAAGAGCCACAACATCACAAAACAAGTTCTTTTATCCTCTCAGACATCATGTGAGAGAGTGTTATTCCAAGCAGAAACATACAGGTGATCGCAACTCCAAATTTTGTGCCAGGAAGGAAGGAAGTACCATTTTGCCCAAGAAAGCTGAGGCAACAGTCACAGCTGGTTGATAGAGCAGACTCCGAGACCTAGAGACTTACATGAATAAATAGATTAACTACTATCGGATAATCAGGATCTTGATGACCCAGGGAAGGCMCATTTAAAAGTATTTGAGAGAGTAACTGGACCTAATAGTGTATTTAACATAACATTAAATTTCAAATAGATCTTTAAAGTTGAGGATTAATTTTTATATTTGGCTTGAGAAAATTACGGGGAGCTGTACCTCTAGAACATTCTCTCAAGAATCACATGGAACCTTTTTTTAATTGTGTAGAGATTCATATTACATGATGAATGTAGCATTCTTTTTCAGGCTCCTTGACTCTGAATTATGACTAAATACATTTCTGAAGCAAAAACATCAGATTCATAGAACTTAAGGTCAGTGACATCACTAGCCTGTATTGTCCAACTTCTTATATATCAGAGATCCTTTCTTTTTATTGTCACTCCTGTGTTTAGTTCATTAATTCATTCCCATGGCAAACTTCAGCAGTCAAGAAGACATTCTGGACCCCAGATCAAATTATCTGCTGATTCCCTTCACCCTCTGTGTTTATGCTTTAGAACCTTCAGTTCTTAAGCTGTGATAATTTCACTCAGTTGTAGCCTCTCAGATACTACTACATACTAAATGTGAGAGAAGCAACATTTGCCCATAATTCATTTAGAACTGTATTAAAAAAGAAAAGTTATTCTTATCAGGTTGATTGAGTGTACAGTAGTAGTAGCTCTGTGCTGAATTTGTTAACCTTGTTGCAGAATAATTGCTATATTGTAACTTCACAATAATCATTAATGATAACATTTGGTAAACAAAGGTTATAAATTATTTACATTGTATGTATTTTGGAAGATGTACCTAAGAGTAATCACAATTCTGACTGCTGGGAAGAAAGTCATGTGATCCATGCCAGCTGCACATCATTACTGAGCCACTGTTATCACAAAGAGTCTTGCTGCGTGAATCTTTGGTAGCAGAATCTTCATAATTTTTTTAACATTGATCAGTATATAAATTCAACAGAGTAAACAGTATCTCAAAGTAAGATACTTTTGAATAGAAAATGTAACTAATGCTGTGGCGACCTCATGCTGCTATGTATTGTGCTTTTGGCATTTTAGCTCAGTGCAGCTGGCAGAAAGGAAGAATGTGTGTCCAGTCATAAGGGAGTAAACAGTCTAATCATATTGCCAAAAATGTTACGCCTATTTCACTTCTGCTTTATTTTGTTTCCTCTTGTCCCTTTACTATGAGGCAGAATGTGCAAGGTTGTGCTGTTCTTCAGCTGAACAACTGGTTAGTGATGCCACCCCGGCTACAAGCTTTCTGTCTTCCACCAGCCGAGAAGTTTTTTAGGCTGTAAGGCCATAAATGTGAGTAAGAATGGTGAAATTGGGTATTTCACAACAGATTCTTGGTTCGTCATTCTGTGGTTGGCTGTTGAGTTGCCATAGCATACAATGGACCACATAAAATACAGAAAAAAGGTGGCATAACAAAGAAGGCATTAATTAGTGCTACTTTTTGTTAAGGTGGCATAACAAAGAAGGCAGTAATTAGTGCTATTTTTTGTTAAGGTGTATGAATAAGCTGGATCAATGTAGAGGAAAGAGCAAAAGACGTTTTATATGTCCACTGCTGTGTACACATGACTATCCTGATCAGTTTTGAGGAGACCAGGTCCATGGCTCTGTTCCTTTCCTGGCACTCTTTTTCACTAAAATAGCCAGAAAAGAGTACTCTGGAATTCTGCTTTCTTCAGGCTGTACAAAATGAGAATCAGACTTCTTCCAGTCTGCTCTGTGCCCATGCTCAGAAGGCCCAGGCAGTGGGAGGGTTCTGTCAGAACAGGCCAGTGGTCAGTGTAATTCCAATGTTGAAAAACARGAAGGTTTTGAGGCACTGTGGCATACTGACTTCTAACATTTTCTGAGGTAAACCGGGACTTTTCTCACTCTTTTACAGCTGCACTAGCAGCATATTATGTCAAACCTTCACAAATTAAACGCTCTTCTGTATCATTACTTTCTTTCACTTTGTGCTTTCTTTAACAAAGACTTTAGCATGTGAAATTACAGACTGGTTAGGTTAATTTCGTCTGTAGGGAAGATATTTGAAAGAATTTTAACAGATTAGGAGAAGGAGTATCTAGTAAAAGCATCCTTCAGCCTGATTAGGTGTATATACACGGTCTAGGAAAAAAGAAGTCATGCTTCACTAGCCTTCTGGAACTCTTTGAAGATAACACTGCCAAGATAGGGTATACTGTGGACATTATATTTTTAGATTTTCAGGAGTCATTTGACAATGTTTTACCCAAGAGACTAATGTTTAAAGAGAGGGGAGTGAAGGGGCAGAAGAAAAGTTGGCTCATTAAATTGAGAAGTAGTTCTAAGCAAGAACAATTAGGAGCTAAAAATGCCATTTTTACAGGCTAAGAGAAACAGAATTTGTAAGGCTGCAGCATTTCTGAATATGAGGTTAGCTTGTTTACATAAATGGCTTGGATGGATGTAGTCTTTTGAAACTAAAATAGGCTCATTATCATTCATTTGTAGTGCTAAGAAGCCTTAACAGAGTTTGTAACAGCTTGCTGAGCACTGTATAGGTTAAGAGACTGTCCCTGCGTGAAGTAGACACTACAGAACAAGTGTAGAGGAAAAGAAGTGTTATTTCCCTGAATTTTATAGAGGAGGTTCTGAACTCTGAATGGTATGGTCCCAGTCGCAGAGTAAGATCAGTAGATGTGATGCGTTAACATATCATAAGACCAGCTTTCTGAATTGGAGATGATACTTCACAAGAAACAGCAGTATATTCCAAAGAAAAGTCACGTTCTGAAAAGCAAGTATTGCCAGCGCAACAAGTGTCAAATGCGTTTCCATGCAAATATGTGTTCTAAGCAGAAAAGAGATTTAAGCTTATTGTAAAATGATACCTTGTAGTTTAACTTTGATATGCAGATGCAAGAGATGTTATTCATATATATATAAATGATTTGGAAATGCATATTTAGAACATTTAACTGTCCGTGGTCTAAACAATCTTGCCAAAAATGGTGCAACATTGCTAATTAAGACTTGCTTGGATCACATAGGACTAACTCCTAATATAAAGCAATGTCTTAAATACTTCTTTATGTTACAATAAAGGAGCTAAGCTGCATAGAACACTCATTTTGGCCCATAGCATTAGATAATGGTACAGCAGTGACGAATTGAGTGAGTGTAAGAACCACTATGTCTGCAGCTCGGGTTTGAAATATTAAACTTTGCAAAATGTGAACATGACCACACACATCAAAAGGATGTCCAAGATACTGACTGCCTTTTTCTGTACATCTACTTCCCAGCATATGAAGCTTAAAATCTTAAGTGATAGATGATATTTTCAAAGGAACTGCCTATATAGTAAAAAAGAATATATATATATACATATTTTTAGACTATGGATCTATCTTGCATTCCTACATGCCTTTTACTATATACCTGGTTTAAATACTCACTTCTGAAAAATGAGACTCTACCCTTTTTCTTTGTTTTTGAGTACCTAAGAATCCTGCTTGACTACACTTCTGATAGAGGATCAGAATTTACTCTTGCAAAGGAGACTTCATAAGACTTCAGCATAGATAATCCTGATTTACTGTGCTGTAAAACAGATCAGATTCAGATCTGTCACTTTGAAAAATATTACCCCACTCTTCCCATTCTGCTTATCTTCCCCACACATTACTGAGAGTTTTGGGAACTACTCCATGCTCTTCTCTGCCTGTTAGTAATCCCTTTGCTTTGTACGTGTAGACATACAACTGGCACATAACTATGGGAACAAATTCCTGTGAAGCAAGTTAGGGTGGTGATTTTGTAGGGTATTTGATATTCCATGGTAACTATTAGAGTGCATACTCTTGCATCCTGGTAAACATAAGGCAATTTTAGGTAGCTTACTGCTCAAAGAGAGTGAGTTAAGCAACCTTGTACCCACCACAGTGTGCACGTGACTAGTTACCATGGATCAGCTAACGCACTATAAATTCTTACCTTTGCTTACTTCATGGTTAATGCCTGGAAATAAGTTGATCCAGTGGCTATGTCTAATTTGTGAATAACTGAGCGATTGTAGGAATTAATATATTCATTACCGAAAAGAGCTCTTCTGTGCTTGAGTTGTAAAGGCTAGAGATTTTGATCTGAAAGACAGGTTCTATCCCAGTTCTTTATTATTGCGATTAATGTAATTAGTATGTGTGCTTGAGACCATCATAGTCTCCATGCAAGATGACTGTAAAAGGATCTTCTAATAAGACTCAGATATACACCTTAGCCATGTTTGGGTTAGAAGTGCCACACCTCTTCTGTGGCATAAATAGATATCCAGGTTAGAAAAGCTGCTCAGTGTGCTGTTATTGCTTGTGTTATGTCCTAAAGGAACATGAGTCAATCAATAATTAAGCCACAAAGTACTGCTTGTTGACATGGCAACATGTTCACAGATGTGACGTGAACTTAATGTCCTTCTTTCATGTCTCCTGTGCAAGTAAAAGTCTCCTAAGCTTAGTAACAAAAAAAAAAAAAAAAAAAAAAAAAAAAAAAAAAAAAAAAAAAAAAAAAAAAAAAAAAGGCAGGCATTGCCAGAAGAAAAGGAGAAAATACGGAAAAAGAGTGATTTCTTTTATAAAAATTGATGACCCCCCTCCACCTTTAAACCTACTGTGTTAAAGGTCTTTTTTTAACAATAGGATCTTTCCCTAATCAGAAAACCCCCAATCTCATATTGCCAAATTCTTTTAGAAGCATGAAACGAACTTCCTTATGGATCATTTTCATGATTGCTTCTTTCCCGTGTACTTCACCCCACCCACATTTCTTAATGGAGCTGAAGTGAACACAGCTCTTATAGGTTACTTCTGTTTAGGCAATAATCTACCTAACTCCAAGAATAACATTAGCTGCTGCAGCACAGATTAAGAGTTGGCATGAAAGTCCAAATGTGAAATTGTCACTGTCAGTTGATGCATRTTCTGAAGACAAAAGAAGAAGCAGGAGTTTCTGTGACATCAGCTTTCATATGTTGGGATCATCTTTGCTGGTTGTTTTTGCAGCTTCTATGCACGTGCTCCCACTTTCGCATTCTCTATGCTTGCCAGTTACCCTTTTCTCTTCTTGGCTTGCATGTCTTTCTTCCAAGCTTTCTGCAGCAGATGTTAATGGGCCTCGCCAACATGTTTTGTTTGCCACTGCAACTTCACATGTGTTGCTACCTGTGTCACAATGGGTGAGGTTCTTTTTTCTTTTTTTCCAGGGCATCTTTTAACTCCTGCCTCAGTCAGTCTCTTGATCTTTCACACATTAAAAGTTTAATACACATTTTTTCCTTTGGGAGCTTGATGTCCTCCATGCAGAGGACATGTCCAGTCCAGCAAAACTGTGCTTTTGTAAGATTGCTTCAACACTGTTTGTGCAACCATTTGCAGAGCTTTGTTATTCATGATTTTATCTTGCCACTTGATATGCATAATAGCTTGAAGGTGCCGTTGATTAAATTTTTCCAATGCTTTGATGTACCAGTACTAGCATTTCCATGTTTCTCGGCTATAGAGTGAGGTAAAAATTAGCACGCTACAGAAAAGTTAGTGTTTGGTGTTATGTCTAATAGTGTGCTAGTTACAGATTTAGTGGACCTAATTCTCTCTCTCTTTCTATGTAAATATACAAAAGCTAATTGATGTATAAAAGCCAATTATTTTGAAACTCAGAGAGAAATTTAGATGCAGGGTTTAAAGCTCCCATGTGTAATCATTGCCTTTTCAGAAATCAGGTAACAGTTTTGAGAGCTTTAATTTTGTAAAAGCAAGAATTCTACCAAATCTCAGCTGCAGGCTGCTGCACAGCTGGCCAATCTTGAATGTTTTGTGGGCCATATACCCTTCAGCCGGTATTAATCCTACCTTTCTAGACACAAGGTATGTGGAAAACTAATACACAAGTTCAGTGATACAAAGACAGACAAGATTGCTAAGACAGCAGGATGACCTCATACTTCAGCACGTATGTCCCTTCTTTTCTCCTTCACTTTTCTATTTTCTTGTCCTAGCAGTTTCAAATCTCTGGACAGATGAACTTTTCCTTTAAATGACAAGAAATATCTTTCCCTTTTACTATTTTTCAGATCAACTTTGGCAACAAAACTGTACTCCAGCAGTGCATTTTGGGTAGGGTCAGGAGCAATTCAGGTACTTCAGGTCCTTAACAGCATTTTTGGGTTGAGGTCTGGGCAAAATGTGCAGCTGGATGACATGTGCCCTTAATTAATAAATTGCTCACTGGCTGTGTTGCTTTCAGACTGACAGCCTTTGGGCAATGCTCACTTGTCCTTTGTAATATTTGAAAGACAGAATTGGTTTAGCTGGAGAAAAGGACCCAAATCTCCAGTTTAAAATACCCCAATGGCTGCTACTTCTATTATTTCTATTTACTGAAAAATAATATTCCATTGGACCTTAGTCTTTAGTTAGAATTCTTCTGTAAGTTTTTAACACATAAATCAGTTCATAAACTTTACAATACATATAATTTACAAACAAAAGCTAGACATTTAATGGGATTTCTGCAGGCACATTATAATTATACCTGAACAGTAGTCAACAGGGAAGGGAGTGATGGTAGCACCATTAGGAAAGGAGAAGCATGACTGCTATCTATGCAAGACATAACTTGATGGAAACTCAGCTGTTCCCATGGTAATTCAAAACACTGAAATTATACTGATTTAGTATGCAGTGTCCAATCATGATACCTTTACTCTTGTAGCTCTTACTTGAATAAGTAACACACTGACATAAGTGGGACTCACTGTCTGGGAGAGAGTTGTCCCAGGAAATAAAATTAGAAAGATCAGCCCCTTATAAAACAAGTGAATGTATGTAATACTTTTAGTTAACTCTACAAGAATGCACAGTTTTAAAAAATATAATAAATTATTGTACTGTAGACTGCATCCAAATCTGTTCTGAGCTATAAAGTATATTTTATTCTGTCCTTTATTATTTGGAGGGTTTCATTAATTTTGAAATTATAGTGTTTCTGTGTTTCATTCATGTGACTTTAATAGCCCCATCTGCTGGCTAAGCACCAGGTACGAGAATTAGCACGTAACCTTTGAACGTCTGTCTCTGTTTTAATAAGGCTTCAATAAACATGATACTGAAAGAGCTCCTTTTTTTCCCTGAGTGAGACAAAAGACAAAAAAAATGTTAAACTGTAGTTTATGGACACATACTATCTCAGAACACTGGAATTTAATTTGTGTTTACAAAGCACTTAATTTCTGCCGATCTGCTTTGTTAATGGTAAGGATACATTTTATTATTGTAGGTTCTTAACTTCTTAGTTAAAACATAGTGAAAAGGCATGAAACTGTAGAAACTGGAAAAAAAGTCAGATTAAATGTAAATGGCAGTGAGAGAAAGAAACTAAGCAAAGATTAGCTTTCAGATTCAGTGTATTAGCAGCACTGAGACTGTACTGTGTACTGCAGAACTTGTTCTATTTGTACTCTTCCCTAGGCAGCTATTTATGTTGAAGATAGGCTACTATGCAGGATGGACTTTTACCACGGCTCAGTAGGCTCATTTTCATGATATAATGTCATTTTCATGGAAATAGATTCCACAAATCTCCCAGAAACAATGAGAGAGAATTGATTCATCCCTTCATTCTTTCACTGGAACTACACTGAACTCTTTTTTGAGGGAGAGCTCCTACTGCTACCTGTACAGCCAATGTGCTACCTGTACAGCCRTGGTACCACCTGTTTTACATGGATGAAAAGGAGCAGCTTATAGGATAGCTGAGGAGTAAGAGCATGTGTCTTGTACGCTGGTCAAAATGAATGCAAATTGGCTATTGCACCTGCATATGTTCCTGAATAAGTATTTCTAAGACAAATGTGCATTAGTATAGAAAACACACATGCAGAGACTTTAATGTGTTACACAACTGAAAAATATCTTACATATAAAAATATTTTCTCTACATTCCATTAAAAGCAAAATGGACCAAGAAATTAAATGGAAAACGCTGAAAAAACTCACAATATTTTGAGAATATTTGCTTGAGGAGTATGCCAGGCTGTAGGCACTTGACCCAAGTCACTCAAGAAACAGGTACTTGGTGGGGAGGAATTAATGAATGTACTTTTGCTGCAGTCAATAACAGAACTCTAAACAACTATCATTTCCGATACTGTTCGATGCTGTGCATTGCAGTAACAATCACTTAAGTTTTTTTGCAATGTGCAACATTGGTCAGAGCAGGTCAGAAGTCACCTGTGATGTGATGGGCTCACCACTACAGGAATTCGTATTTTCTTAACTTGCATGGACGTTGAGCCAATTTTTGCAAAGAACTTCCACTGAAGCTTTTACTGCATTAATAAGTTAATGTTTTTAAAGCCTAGWGAACTCAAATTGGTAAGTAAATGTTATCCTTGTTTATAGACTAGTTCACAGTTACAAAGGGAATGAATATTAAAAAGATTTTTTTTTTCAAAAATCCTGAAATACAGATTTTTACTCATGCTGTTTCAAAAGTTCTCTGAAATCTGCTGATTTGGTTGCTGGAATTTTTGAAACACCTAAATATTTTGGGTGAGTTTTACTGAAAGTCAATAGGGCTTGTGGTCCCCATTCACCTAATTGCTTGTGAAAATAACAATTCCTATTCTGGTTTTATAATAAATAGCACATGACTTACAGAACCAAATGATAGCTTCCTGCTGAAGATCATCCACAAGTTCTAGCATACCATGGAAAATTCTCTGCTGATGTCAGTGTAGAAGATACAACACAGGATGCCCTTAACTGCAGTAAAACACAGATGATTTTAAAAGGAAACCTGGGAAATACATTAATCATATGTATAAGATCAGAATTTTCCAGTTAGTAGGAGTGTTCATGTAATATCTTGGTGTGCAAGAAGCTGCTCTTTATCTTTCCAAATGCATTTAACATAGTGACCCAAGTAAATCCACCCCAATGCAGCTTTACCAGCTGCTCCATTATTTCCCTCCTGCAGAGGTGTTCTTTAATGAACACATGTTTCTTGGTCACAGGTAGTCCTTTTTATGCCTGACTGCATTTCTTTGCAGACTCTGAAATCCAAAGCCTTAAGGCACAGATGCCACATGTATATTGGATAAAAGTCTAATCCTTCAGTGGACAGCTCAAGTAATTATGAATTACTCACATATCTTAGAATTGTTATCATGAAATACTGAAATAATATAATAAAAAGGACTTTTTTCATTAAAAATATGGATTTCTTTTTTAAAAACAGTTTGTTCAATTTAATCAGAGAGTTTTAAAGTTAACTACAAGATTCACAGCAAATTTTCCTGTTCGGCTTTGGGATGTAGATACCTATAAAAAGATTTTACATAAATAGTTGTTACTCTTTAAATATGACAAAAACACATGTAGAGAGGTAACCATCAAAGAAGCTGTTATGCAAAGTGAGCCTTTCATTTTATTTTGGTAGGACTGACACTGACCGCTGACCATTGCTTCTCTGTAAAGGTCTGGATATCTCTTTTTCCCAAGACTAGCTAATCCTTGCTCTCTTCTTCAGGAACCATATTCACATCTTTTGCATTCATTTGAACAGGTGGCTCAGATCAGCAAAACCTTAATCCTAGCAGTGCTTGAACTTACTGCAAGACTATTGCTTTCTCAGTGAGCTTAGAAGTTTTCTTTCTTTTTTCCTGCCATTACTATGATTAATAATACATGCTAATAAACACGATTAGAAAACATAATGGGCAAAGATACTAGAACCTGAAATTAGCCAGAAAGGCAAAAAACAGATTTTTTTTTAATATAGTAAGGCAAACAATCTTATTTTTTACTGTACAAAGGCAGAGTTAGTGTTTTGGATAATCTTACAAGTCAGGAAGAAATGCTCTTCATTATCCATTGATTAAAGGAAAGACAATTTCCTAATCTAGATTCATTTACTGAACAGCTGGACAAATCCCAATACTTTCAGAGAAATTATTACCAAATGTTTTTATATATACTATGCTTTGCCTGTCCTGAGCATTCTATCTGAATGGTATACAGTATGATTATGTGAGATAACCAATTTGTAGCTGGAGTAACCCAGAGCCTATGAAAACACATCTTTTGTGACTATCCATACTTAGTAACTGTTTCTAAAATCCTAAACTGCCCACCATGAGTTTTTAATGCTGAGACCACTTACGGACACTTTTCCAAATTATGACTCATTACATTAAGCCTTCTTTTCATGAAACTCTGCTTAACTGTGCATGTGCTGATTGTTTTCTTCGTCATCTGACTTTCAGACTGGTTACTGATCTCCTTTGATATACTGTACATGACATCCTAACAAAACCAAGTCTTTAATCAAAATGATGAGGATTCAAATGCGTGCCACTGTCAGACAGCGGGGTAAGGCTAACATGCAGCAGATGTGTACTTGCAGGTCAGATGGAATGAATGGATTTAAGACATACAGTTGGTACAGTCTTTAGTTTAACCCTCGATCTGATTTTAAAACCCAGGCAGGACATTTACACAGTGACCTGTGCTGGTTTTATCTGTCAACTGGCAAAAGACCCATACCAGCATAACACTGAGCTTCGAGGGTCGCAGTCTAGAAAGCAACAGAAGTTTGTTCCAGGAAGAGGGACAAATGGCTCTGTGTGTGTCTTGCTTTATGACAAAAACCACCTGCATGAGTAGTTCTGTATAAATATTTTCTCTTACATGCTGCTCGGCTACAAGATACAGAAAAGCAAAAGACACAGCCACAGATGATTGCTTCTAACAGATTTCATTAATGCAAGCACAAAACACTGAGACTGCATAAATGAAATCTGCAGCTGTGATTCAAAAATAATGCTCCCTAGTTAGTCAATTAAGGATCAGGAAGCACCAAAAGCAAATATGTCAGAATATGACCTGCTTTAGTATAGTTTAGAACAGAGCTTGCAMTCTTAAACATTTTCTCAAGAAAACTTGAACTTTTCTCAAGAAAACACCTATAAAGTAAGATGGAAGATGCATATTTTCCTACTTCGCATGTGTAGAAGTCATCTTAAAGCATAGTGTCAGTCTCATTGAGCTGAATGGAGTTGTGATCCTGCCCTTCCAGGAGGCTCTTTGTCTATTGCAGTCGTTGTCTATTGCAGATCAGTTCCTAAGTGACTGATACCAGTTTGTTTAAGCTACTGCATGATTAATTTTCTTAAATTCATTACAGACATTATGGTTGTAGTAGTGAAGACTGTTCAGAGCACTGCTATTCATTAGGGAAAGTGTTACAAGGTACTATTTTTGCTTTATTTTGGGGAGATACAGTAGATACAATTTAATGGACTGTGAAAAGGAGCAGGATATGCTTTATGTACTGCTATGGGAAAATAGAGATTTGTATGCAGTTTAATGATACTTAATGCTATTGATTGTGAGTTGAAGAGTCCCGTCCCCCCCATTGCTATTGGCAGATGCCAAGAATTTGTGCATTCAAGCTGTGCACTGGTTAATTGTAAATTCACTGTAATATCCATAAAAGATGCTGGTGGCAATAATAATGCTCAACTGAATAAGCAATTAAGCACCTCCTAACAAGGATAAGGATAAATTCATCAGGGTCTAATTCCTGAGTCCTGTTCAAGAGTGCAACATTTGGGGGAATACAAGGAGACCAGAAAGCTGGGAGATATCTTCAGATGTTGATTCCTCTTCAATAAGAACTCTCATACAGACAATTCCAGTGGTGTCATTAGTGCGTATGTCCATTGATCACCAGCTGAGGCATCAGACCTTTAGTGCATATAGGTAGAGAGGCATAATTTACAGAAACTCTAGGATACTCCACTGTATATGAGACAATAAAATGGCATTTGTCAGTAACCAGCTTAGGAAAGTGTTACTACTTGCAGCTTAATCTTTCATTTAGAATAGTTTTCACTTTTGGAGAGAGGTGAATGAGTACAGCAAGGTTAATGAATTCGGGAACATGAGTCAGAGATGCAGATCAAAACTCGTGTCTTTATTCTTTTCTCATATACTGTAGCATTTGTACAGTCATAGTTTTCCTTTTATTTAGAGAGAATAACGTAATGATAGCTTTCATCTAAGGCATCGGAAGAAAAGTGTCCCTATTGTTTAGTCAGATAGTCTCATGGGTCTGCCAAAACATGAAGCTTGTGTCAGAAATGTCTGCCAAGGTAATTCAAAGACTACAGGGCCCAGTTTTGTTCTCAGTTGCCCCACTCAAAATCAGGAGAATTAGTCTCAGAAGAAACCCAATGCGAGACCAGTACCACCTTTGTGATAGTCCATGCACTACAATTTGTCTGCATCCTGGGATTTTTGGGCAAAGCGAAGAATCTGGTTTYACATTTTTGCATATTCTATTAGAAAGTGCTTTATAGAAGTTAGTATCAAAAAGGATAAATAGTGAAAATGGTAATTTTGCATTTGTAATTCTAGTGCATTTTCTGTGGTTTGGTCAGCACTGTGCAAACTAATGACCGGAGGTCACAGTGAGATTATGCACCATCATCAGAGAGTAAAGCATAACATGCAAATATACAGTGTTGTCGTTACTGAAGATGTGAAATTTATTTCCATCTTTATGACCACTGTAGATAGGTTATACAATATATGCCTGAATAGGTCAATATATTCACATATTTACTGGAGAGCTGTTAAATTCTGTAGTATTTGTATCACAGAACATCATGGCATGTCATCAGGTAGGCCCTATTTTATTCTACTAATATACTCTGATATGTCATATACTGTCACTAATAGCATCTGTATAGCTTGGAAGGTAACTTATGCCTCTTACGTACATGATGTCCACAAGCAGTGAATGCCAGTGGGAAATACTGTAGTTTGCTATTGCAAAATATTCTGGACCCAGATCCTAGTCTTGGGGGCATACATGCAATGATCCAGTTGATAGCAGGGTTGGCATAGTGTGGTCACTGCAGGACTTGCCTCTAATGTGCATTGTAGAGAATTCCTATTTTAGACCATAATTGTTCTGCACCAAACAATATTGTCTTAGCTTTCACTGTCTTCCTATTTGATTTGTATGATTAAGCACAGACCACTGACTTCTGACTGAAGATCTACCATAGATATCAGGCTCTCAGAGATATATTCTTCTCTTAAAAATCAAAGAGGAGTTATACATTATTATAAAACCACCAAATAGATACCTTTCCTGTGACAAAGACTCTGTCATGCTTGTAACAGTCAACACCTACTCTTCTACTTCTTAGACTTATGTCTCTGTACAGCTCCGTGATAATAATCTTACCTCCCTCTTCTCATGTACCTCAGGATTCCTCCATATGGGACCTCTGTGCCTTCTTGTCCTCTCTTGCTGTCCATACAGTGTATCTTGAGGTCTCTTTGCTATTCTTAATTACTAGCTGGGCAAGAGGCAGCATGTCCTGTGGCTGGTTCGTAGCTGTATGTATGTTGACTGTCCAGCTGGTAAGCCAGACAAAACAGAACTTTTGAGTTCATGTTGCTGTTTTTCTCTTAATGCAGCCAGTCAACTCTCTAGTCATCAATTTTCATGTAGCTGGACAGATCTCAGTATCTTTGAGATCGTTACTCCTCTATCAAATTTGTTTGAGATTGGCCAATATGTTCAAAAGTTAGTGGGAAAGACAGAAAACATAATTGCATAAGACTGGAATGATCAGGTTAGAAACACAGCAATGTTTTCTGAATACTAGACTAGGCTAGTGTACTACTTAGGTGTGTACTCACTAGACAAACAGATTCAGAAACCAGATAGTTCCCTAAACACTGTAAATAATGCTATCCTAGGAATGGGTCCAAGGAGACTTGCCCATGTCAGCATACTCATATTGCCTCTCCTTCCACATTTTGTATCATGGAAATAGCTTTGAAACTAGGACAGTCTCTAAGGCTAACAATCCTAACATCTAAAGGAAAGGTTTGGCATTGTGGAAATGTGCAGCAGAATTCTCATATACTGCATCAGGAATGGATTTTTGGAGAAGCTAGCTTGCGATAGATATGTAATTTTTCATTAAGAAAGCATAATCTTCTCTTGAAAAGAAGGGCTCTTGCCAAAGATTGGCCTTGTATGCTCAAAAAATTGTGAGATGCATATTACGTAGAGCATAATTATGAAAGCCTGCTTGCCGTAATGAGGTTAATTCAGTTACTTTGAATTCGATGTGATTGAACTGTTTCTCTCCAGTCTTAGTGATTTGTATTATATGATTTACAACAGTATGAGTACACAGACACTTTATAGGACCGCTTCTGTATCAGCAGACAACTATGGTTAGTTTACTTGGAATCACTGTCTTTAATACACTGTTTTTAAATACATTAACTTATACTCTTCCTAAAACTCAAGGTAGAACTTGTTGGTAAATTCAATTTAGAACATTCATCTTTTTGATCATACACATTTTTTAATTTAGGATTTATAAAGGGATGGTTGCTTTTATGGAAGTAGTAGACTTCTGTTTACATCACACAGTAATTAATTAGCCTGGTTATAAATAGAAAACATTTCTGAAGTCTTCTGCTATGATCAAGAAGTTTGCAAAGTTAGCATTATATAGTGCAAAATTGTCAGGTAGAAATCCAAATGTTATTTTAATAAATTCAGTGCTGATTCACCTGGCCATCATTTTACCTTWTATCTGCCTTTATTCCTTTGTGTCTTAGACTTCCCGGCTCTCCAGGTATATCTGTTTCTCTGTTTTCCTTTGGAAAAAAAAGAATTTGTGATGTTGTTCTTGTGCTAGAGAATTTTGTTGTTCAATACACTTTTTAATTAAAAGATAATCATAGGCAGATCACAAGCATGAAGGTGCATATATTGGGCTCACAAAATGCCTCTGAGGCAAAAGGCATCTATTTCTTCTGCTTAGTTTATATAGAGGCAAAATAATTCAAATGCCTCAAATTTAGATTCAGATTTCATAGATTGCCCTTGATAGAATAAATGAAATGAAAGCTCTCTGGATGACCCAAATAATCTCACTTTTTTTGGTGGTGTCCTGAATTCAGTTGAAAAAGTTAACAGTTTGTGTCAGGATCTGGTTTGTATTAATGCAGATAGGAGGCCACCATCCTAGTAATGTCTTCCTGTATCAACAGCAGGATTTGTTTGGGTAACCTGTGTTACACTGTGAGCCTTTACAGTAACTGAATCGTGAGATCAACTCCATGAATGCATCCACTGCAGTTTCATTTTATAGAATTAGACCTTTAGTGTGCCATTCCTCTTGAAGAACTAAGAGAAAAAATATCTTTCATTGAAAATGAAAAACGTTTTATAGACATGAGTGACACTTCTCTTAGAGCAGTTTCCAGAGGGAAGTTGAGCAATGTTTATAAATCACCATGATATTTTTAAGATGCAGGAAGATGTGTTTCTGTTTAGTGCAACTAAGAATTGGAGGTGATATTGCTACTGGCTTCCAGTGCAGGACCAGATTCACTGGTCCATTAAGTTTGCTTTGCATCACTTCATCAACACAAAGCAGACTTAATGCTACATTAACTGGCAGCCCAGTGGTTCACAGTGTGTTGGAGAATCCAGGTGGTGCAGGCCTGGTAAAATAGCTTGTATAGTCCCTTCCTTCCAGTTTCAGTGTAGAAGATGTTACTGAGAAACAGAGAGTGGGTAAAAGCAGAGGCAGACAAAATTTGCAATATTTTTTTTCTTAAACTCACAGCTTCCAAAATTTTGTGGTTAAGTAAAAATCTCAGCTTTCATTTAAAAATTAAGTCTTAGAAGTCATAAAGTAAATCAAAAGAAAAAACAAATAGATGTTAATCTTGTGATATTCAACCTTATTTTGTGTTTTGGTGAACTGCCTTCTGATTTTTGAATGCCTGGGATTGGTGAGGCTCCTCTCATGCCCTGGAATAACATGTCCAAAGAGCTTTCTTACTATCACTGTTTCCCCTCTTACCCCTTTTCAGGCAAGCCAACTTACTGGGACACAATATTTCAACAGGCTTTTTGCATTAGAAGTGGCTAATAACCTTCCATAAACACACAGAAAAGCCATAAGGGATCAAATAAACAGTTGAATAATATACTCTTTGCAGATTGAACAATCCAAATCTATTGTAGAACATAATCTTCAACATTAATTTCTCCTTCGCTTACCTGCCTAGGCCAAAGTTTGGGACTCAGTGTTTCAACAGATATGACTAATGGCATAACTGTTGTTCTAGAGACCGTCAGTTCTCATAGTTTCATGAGAGTTCATGAGTGCTTTGATGACATTGAGACTGTTAGAAATGTTTTACAGACAGTGTAGGAAAGAACCTACAGTTCAAGATTCTATACTATGAATCACCTAAGCAGAGTAAAAAGCAGATTGTATACGTCTATTTTACTTCCAGTACAATTCAGATTAGTTACACTCTTAAAGACTCCAAACTCTCAAACCTATTAAGACTAAACCCTGAAGTGTTTGGAGTTCTGGCAATCAACAGTCTCACTGAAGTCAAGCATGCATTTATGTTTTTTTTACTGGCTGAGTATCACAGTACAGGTATCCCGCAGGATTGAGTTCTTCATGTCTAAATGTCTTTAAATTGTGCCACAGTTAGTTATAATCCCAAAACAAAAAATAAAACTACTGCTTAAGAACTAGAAATGGAGCAAAAGATTTAAAATCCTGAGTTTTTTAAATAATTGGATTCTGTTTTGATATTTGCAAATGCACTTTATCTGTGACTTAGGATTTTTAAAAAATTAAATTTTCCTAAAGCTTTTTGATTTATCTTCTTATGAATTTAGGAACATCTTGAAATACCTGTTCTTGTGTTAAAATGCACTCTCGGGGCTTCCGTGAGCCTTACTATGTACTGAGCAGACTATAGCGATTCACTCAGGAAAGTTAAGGGCTATCAAATAAAAAAGTAATTAGTGATTTCTTGAAATGTCTGTTATTTACTCAACAGACTAACTACTTCTCTAGCATTTTAATACCTAGAGACTTCTGTACATAGGTCATTCAGCTGTTGTATGTAAGATATCCATATGCTAAGAATGTATTATGAGATTATGAGTGGAAAAATTTCATGCACACTGAATGGCTTTTAATTTTGTAATTACACATGCATGTCTTTTAATGAAATACCTAGTTTMGTTCCCTGAATTTTATTTATGACTTACACTCGAACGCATAAATTCAGTGTGCAGTAGGACTGGAAAGTTCAGAATGTTAGTAATGAGATATGGAGGCCTTTCCTTCTAGGTCACTGGCATGAATTTGACCCTGGTTAGTAGTAACGGAGAGTCATTATCAGCTGGTGGCTGTTTGGTGGCCTACGACATACAAGCTGGTGGTTTCACTTTGTGTAATGACCCATGGCTGCATACACATACGCACAGTCTTCAGTTAAAACATGTGCAGATAGCTTGGAAAATACCACATATCTCATGACTGAACTTCAAAACTCAGGCTGAAAGGTCATCTGTGCTGGCAATTAAGAGTGACAGGCTTTATATTCTGCCAGCCACAGAGAACACGGCAGTCACCGGCATTCACGCAGGGCATTTAGTTCTGCTTGGGCAGTGATAGATGTACATACAAGGCAGAATACTACATAATAATATGTAAGCACTAAACCTATTCTATACAAGACAGAGTCTTTGGAGGATTGGAATCTATGAGCGAAAAGGAAGAAAGCAGAAGATAAAGGGGAAGACAACCTGGAAAGAAAAGTAGTTCAAAAGTGGAGCAATGGAATGGTAACACAGACAATATAGGGAAATTTAAGTAAGGGAGTAAACATGCTACTGGCCCATGCTTCCAAAAACATGCTGAAAACATCCTGACCCTACTCAGGATCAATCTACACACGAAGAAGGTGGCTTGTTACATAAGGAGACAAACTCAGTAAAGCATGTGAGCATGTTTTTCACTTTCAGCGTATGGACCATCCAGCCTCTTTCAGCAGAATGACTGTCGTCTGTCATGTTAAGTGTATGCTTAGCTACCTTATGAAGTTTCGTAAATACGCTATATGGACTGACTAAGCTAAAGGGCTTGATTTTCGATGACTTCACTACATCATCAACAAGCAGCGCGACATCCAGGAAATGAACAAGGAGTAAGAAGGGAATGAAACTCCGGCTGATGCGGGAAGAACTTTTGAGAAGGTCCGGAACAAACACGTGCTGGGTCAGGGTTTTCCACAAAGTGGTTCACCCATCTCTACAGCTACTGTTAAATATCTGTGACATACATGAGTTGGTTCAATGGTGAAAGGCTTAAGAATCAGGCCAGGCTGACATTTTTCTTGCAAGGCTCAATATCATGAAAACATTCGAGGTATAAAGAGCTGTAGAACTGGCTAGTTTCACATGTCATACTGATGCTGTGTGGCTTTATAAAAGAACTGATACACTTTGACGCTCTAGGCCTGAAGCAAATACAAAGCAGAGGACTTCTGAGCATGGCAAGAGACCGTGAAGCAGCCGCATGGAACACCAGGTAAGATCCGATTCCTGGCTGTCTTCCATTTCCCTGTCACACTGCATGTGCTTAATAAACTGTTTTTACAATAGTGATAGGGTATGACTGCCACCTGCATGCTATGTAATATGTATACTCTATGCAGTAAGAGCATTTAGCAGCTGCAAGATAAAACTAGTTGAGCCGAGACTGCCTGGATGTTCTTAGGTGAGCTCACCACTTTCTGAGCTGTAAAAATGCTTAATCTGTGTGTCACTTTATATTATTTTGTACTTGATATTGTCAGTGGGTTGACAGAGGGCATACACAGGGGCAGAATCTGGCCTATTATATTTAGTAAGATATGATTCCTCGGCTAGAGACACTACAACTCATTATGGGCATATACTCTGCTGTGTTTTCACATTTGATATGTAAGAGTATATCTTACTCCTTGCAGAGCTGTAATTGTCAGCTCTGCTACAAACAAATGTGAGCTCAGTGCGATACATGATAACCCGCAGATACTAAGAACATACTTTGGTTTCTTAAGAACTTTAAACAAAATAACTGACCGTTATGTTAGCARTATATTCTTGTCTGACTGATACTTCTGATTGACAGATAGATGGAGAGCTCGCTGGAGCAAGAAATCATCTTTTATTTGATAATTATATGAGGCCATGTTCCTGGCTGAATTCTAAAACTTCTTGTATAATTGTATATATACATTGTATATACATGTACGTGTATATACATACAATATGTATTGTATAATGAGTTTTTAAACTTAGGGTGGTACAAACACCTTAAGTCGCTTGTATTAAGTTCTGAGACTTACTAACACTTGTGATACCCCTCTCTAATTCTCTTCCTCTGTCCCATTTTGTGTCTGTAGTCACTTTTCTTTAAGTTTCAGTTTTGTCACCTCATTTAATTTTTCTTGTTCTGCAGAAGCAGTAGGTTCTGCTCTGCTCAAAGGCAAATCTTTATGCTGTAGTTAGCAGGGGACTGTTTGTATGTAGATCTTCAGTCTCTGCTCATTTTATCTTCTGGTACTTCTCACAGTAAGCTTGGCAAAGTTGAGGCTCGTTACACTGTAACTGTATTTTTGTCCTTTACAGTCATCTATTGCTAAGCAAGAAATCCAAGCTTCTTTCAGAAATAGAGGAAGTATCTCGTTGCTTTCCAATAGGTAGCACAGATACTTCATATGTAACCATTGATTTTCTATCCAGGGATATGTAGGAAATCTTACAAAGAGCATGAGTAAGGACGCATCTAATAACATGTCAGACTTTTCCTGTTTCCACACTTGAATGCTCAGGCCAGAATACTGATCCCCGCACCAGAGAACAACCACAGTTTACAAAGTCAATATATACTGTATGAAGCAGCTGTACAGTTATGATAGTTACCACAGGGAATGAAACCTAAAATTTTCAGATGCAAGCAGAGGGCATAGGCAGGATCTGACTTTTCTCTGAAGTAAGCTCAGCTAGAGGAAAAATATTGATTTTCACCACAGCCAACCTTCCTTCAAAAGTTATTTCATGTTTGAAAGGAATGTATGAGGCTATAGAGGAAAAGAAAAAGAGTGATATTTTATCTTAATTAATAATTTTATTTCACTTACAGGATTCAATTATTTTATTCTTATATTAAAGTTCTTCCTTAAATAAAAKCAAATAAAATAGAAGGTTAGCTTCAACTGCAGCATCTGATGCATACTGCATCAGAAGTTTGTAATTAGTATCAGGAGTCTATCATCGTAGCCCTGCTTTCTTCCAAAGAGGTGTTGCTGACATCAGACCGAAGAAAGTAACAATAAATAAAACTTGAAAGGTTTGGTTCTACTTGCATAAAGGACTGAAATATTAAGAAATTTCTCTAATCTTAAGTCTGCAAAATCTGAAGCATGCTTTCTAAGGCTGCATACCAACTGCAAACTTCAGTTCATGAGGTCTTCACAGACTGAAATCAAGTTGTGTGGTTTCAAAACCCTTTAGTTGATACTGGCTTTTATTGGGAGAAAGGCTAYTGGGGTTGGTGGACCACTGGTCAGACCCAGAATGAGATTCCTTTTGGGGCTGAGTGTTTTTTGGCAGGACACATTTTTGCAGAAGTGCAGTTGCTCTGCTTTCACATGGGGCAAATGAAAAATGGAGGAGCATGTTGGGGACATCTGTGTACAGATTACATTCTCTAAGCCCCTGGAAAATCTGGTTTTGCCTGTGTTCCTGCACTTGTCTTTTCAATATGAGCAATTGACAGCTTGATATTCAAGTGCATTATTAAAAATGAAATAATCAGCTCATAAAGAGCATACTCTATAATTTTCATGTTATGGCACTAACCTGAGATAATTACCTAGTTTAGAAATACAGCTAGAGATTGTAATTGTCTTTAAAAATATAAAAACAAAAGTAAACATCATACCCAAATTAAGATACAACTGCATTATATTATATTTTCGCCATATGAATTCTAGTATTATTCCTGTCCCTTTTGAAAAAATGTAACCCTGTTTCTTTTTTTAATTTAAACAGTTCCACTTGGTGTTCTCTTTGCTCATTCTTCTGAAGAATTTCTGCCTGAAGCACAGCTACGGTACATTCATACAACATATCAAGATATCAGCATTCTCCAGTACTCTAAACACTCCAAACACTGCTGTGCGAATAGCTGAGAGTGCATTTTTTTAAAAAGAGAGACTTTAATATCCTTAACTAAAAATACTTCAGCACAATTCTACAAACCTTTCTTGGCCGGGACATCTACCAGAAGTTCCCTAGAAATTCTATACCTAGTAAGACTGCAGATTCAAAATCAAAATCTCGGGGAAAAAATAACAATAAATGAACAATGAGAAAAAAAATCTTCCTAGAAAGCAAAAAAACCATAGTAACAAAGAGTTCTTAAAAATACTGACTATAACAAAAGAACTTGGAATTTTGAAAGAGTAAGTTAGTTACAGTGCAGGAAATACCAGCCTAATTAACATACTGTAAAGCAAAAGCCCAATCCTGTGTGTTTTGCCCATTCCAAATTTCCACTGTCTTCATACAACCGTAAGTGCCTTAAAAAAACTTACTTAATAAATGTGGAATTTAAAACAAGATAAGGAAGCATGAACCTTAGCAATATAACACCTATAAAAAGTTGCTAGTAGTCATGCAAGTATGAATAGCATGAAATGTCCAGCAAAGGTCATGGATGTTAATGGAAATCTAAATGCAATTTAAGTGATGGACTTTGGCAGATTCTGCTAAGGAGTAACAGGCTGCAGATGCAGTGAGCCCAGCTGAGCGTATTAGGTCAACTATATGCAGGATAGTTCATTGCTCTGTTGACGCTGATGTAAAACAATTCTGCATGAACTAAATATACCCATCTTTTCAGCCATTGACACTGAATTCTTTAGAGTGTTAAATATTTGAATATTATGAAGTAAGTGAATAGTTTTTTGCTTGTTCAGCTGTTAATAGTAATTACTGATCTTCAGAAGCAAACATGCCAAACATAACAATACATACTATATATGCTATATGTGCTGAGACTGCCTTACGGAGTACTGTCACAGTAAGAGGTGCACAAACACTGCTTCAGTATTTTAAGAGTTCTTTTAGGCATGGCAATTTGTCAATTCTAAGATAAAGTGAAAATGAATGAAAGAGGAAAAAATCTACATATTTAATTATCTTCTAACTTGAAGTGCCTTTTGTTGTTACTTTTTCAATTTATTAGAAGACCATGTTTAAATGAGATGGTTTTATGTGTGTAATTCATATGTAGTTGCTGTATCTACTATCCAGCAGAAGAGAGATTTTTAAAAGATAATGGGAAGAAAGTTTACTTCATTGTTCTGAGCTAATTTTCTTTTGTGCTTGTCGTTGCAATCTCATTCAAACTGAAGATGCGTATGTTGTAAGGGGTGATACAGAGAATAAGATTTTATATGTTCTACATCAGCCAGCAGCCGATTTAAGCACTAAATCAACTTGTAAAAACATTCTGTTACTCTTCCCAGGTACACAGAGTAAAAGAATTGGTCCAAACGTTTTAGACCTGTTTTTTGTACTCTGAGACCAATTAATCTGACCAGATGAAACAATGACAGGGAAACAAACCTTCAGATTGAACTGTTAAGTCTTCAGAGTGAAGTTCATCCCTGGAACAGTGCTGCTGTAAGCAGYGAAAGGACCTTAGCGTACGTAAAGGTCTTATCTGCTCAGTTGTTCATTCCCAACAAACCCACCTCACATCACTTGCTTCGGTAGCTCCTGTATTTCTTTTTAAGACAAACCACAATGTATAGATAGTCAGAGGTTTACAGGTCCTTCTTAACATGGCCCACAGAACACCTATGACTGCATCTTATCCATCAAACAGTCATTAATGAAAATCCATGAAATGAAATGTAGCTTAGTGGAGTTTCTCTGTGGACATAAAGAGCTGAAATAGGAGGGAAAAATAACAGTTTCATCATTGAAGAAGCTGGAGTAACTCCTAATCTTAAGATAGTGTTTCCATTCCAACATAAAATGCAAAAAGCTTCCACTTTCCTAGGTGCAAAGCTGTTTCAGATTCAGACAGCAAGAAACATTGTGTTTGGTCGTACAGGAGGTATTCTGATCCATAGTAATTTCAATGCCATAAGGAGCATGGAGTAGGTAGTACAACCTGCCTAATTCATATCAGTCGTTCAAAGCACCGATGTTTAATGCTAACATTTGTAAATGAGTAAGTTGCCAAGCAGTGTGGCCCATTTTTACAATTTTCCCGTGGACCTTAATGATATTTAATGTTTTCCTAAAGTCTATTCCTGCAGGCTAGTGAGCAGATGCAAACTTTATTTTCCATCAAAAAAAAAGTTCTAACCTATATGATTGGAGATAAAACATGAAAACATGAGCCAACTGAACCCTACAGTATCAAAAAACAGAAGGCAAATAAGTGGAGCCCCAAATTTATGTATTTATTTTTTAAGATCTGGCAAGTATCAAGCTAATCTTTTGATATTTGATGGACCACTTTATGCTTTTTAAACACCTGTAGTTAGCAATATTGAACTGGCACAGTATGAAAGCACAGAAGAGCACTCCAAATATCATTGTACCAGATCCTGATTTTGCAAGTCGATAAACACCATCCAGTGGGAGCTTACGGCACTGTGCAAGTTTGAACCTTTATTTAATAGATGCAGTTTAATATTAATTATTTATTAAAATGTAGCGCAAAATATTCCTTTTTTCCTGTGTAAAATTAACGTAGTCCTTGTAATACGAGACATGAACACAGCTCTCTAATTTAGCACAGTACACAATTACAGTTAAGCACGTGTGAAAATGCTGAATCAGCCTTTTTCTTCTGCTTGCTCGGAAGCGGGGAGAACTCTCTTGATTATTTAAGAGTTTCATTTTATTCTCCATTTAAGAACAAAATATGACAAAAATAAAAAGGACAGTGAGGTCCAGAAGTGTTGAAGGCAGAAATCTTCAAGGCCCTTCAGAATTTGTCTTACTGTATGTGAAAGATTCTCAAACTCCTCAGAATATATCCATGAATAAATTTTTGAAATAAAAGCCTGTATCTACGTTCAAAATTGTGCAAGTAAGAAGTGACATTTTTAGCAGATTTGGGTTTCTGGGTCTTACTGACCTAGTCGAATATGGCTCGTTTTCCTTCAGGATTTTTGCAAGCATCTCAGTTAAAACCTTACGTCTGCCAGAATACAGGATTAGAMAAATTGGCAGGTGGTAGGAGATTCAGAAGTTAAAAGGAAGCAAACTGAGCAGCAGGATAAAATCAGGGCAAGGTAATTAACATTCTGTTTATATTTTCAAAGAAGAAACAACAGGAAAAGAACAGATGCCGGTTCGGATTTGTGGACGCGCCCAGGAATTTTTTGCTTTAGGTAAAACAGTAAGAGCTGCCCAGAAGCCGTGGGACTCAACTGGCCRCGCTGGTGAAAGAGGGCAGATTGCACCAAGAAGCAGGAGGCCTAGAAGGGTGTCATTTACTACACATGGTTGCTTCTTGCGCAGAACTGTTTCTCAGCTCCAGATGCGCTCGTGGAAAAAAAAATCACCGGGGAACAAGCAGAATTTAGAAATTATAATATAAATTAAAAGTGATATCAGAGCTATTGGGAGTTTGTTTAATAAGGYGGATTTTAGTCTGGCATCGTACCCTAACACACCCAAAGATACACAGTCAGCCCAAGAGCTACAAGGAAAGGCAGAACAATCATGCAGTGATCAGTCATATTATAAATCCCACATGGGGCATATGGCAGAGAACCGAGATTATTCTGCCTATGGTACATACTGCCAGCACCGCGTTCTTCTAGGGGCTGATTCAGGAGTCAGTTTGATGAATAGGAGATTGGGTTGATACCAAAATAGGTGTGTTTCTGGGGACCTTACTAAAGGAAAGATAAGCCAGGTATGAAATGCTGGCCCCAGTGAGGGCTATTGCAAAATTCCCAGCTGTGCTAAGATGAGCCAGATCACTAGTGATTATGTGCTCGTGTAGCTTTCCTCTAGCCTGCTGAACTCCTTCAGTGTAACTCCCCATGATCTAGTGACTGCCGAAACCTAGGTAAGTTTTTTCAGTAATCGCGGTGAGCTTTGGAACGTGCCCTCGTTTGGGATCCCTTGCTTTCCACATGCAAGAACTGCCCATGCTTGTGCTTTCCACTTCTACACAACTAGTATTCAAATAATTCTACTGGTTTCTTTGAATTGTGCCAGTAGTTCTATTTAAAGCTGTAAATATAACAGTTGTATCTGAATAGCCATCTAGAGGTGACTTCACGCAGAGAAGAAAGGAAATCCTCGTTGCTCTTCTGTGGAGTGAGTTACATGATTGCTTTGGTTCTTAAAGAAAAAAAAAAAGTTCCCAAAGTTCAGATGTYGTTGAAGGGAAATGTTGAGGCAAAACTGTCTCTGTGTGGTCTAATAGTAAGAATTTTACCAGTAATTTTGCATATATTCAGAGTGAAGCTGTGAACAAAAGATAACACGGTGACCCAGACTTCCTGCGAGATGGCTGCTCTGACCGCGCGTCGGGCAGCAAGGCAGCTGTCGGGCTAGCGCACAGGTACGCAGTGCCCCAGAGATGCTTAATCCTCATTCCTGCTATGACTTTCCAGGTCAAACCATTTAACCGCTCCGTGCCTCAGTCCCTTCACTGATGGTGTAGGAGTAATATTCCCCTATTTCATAAAGAGTTAAATATCACAGCCTCCTTAGCATTTGTGAAGTGCTTT
The DNA here is from genome assembly GCF_003343005.1 of Rhea americana. Lineage (NCBI taxonomy): Eukaryota > Metazoa > Chordata > Aves > Rheiformes > Rheidae > Rhea > Rhea americana. The sequence continues at coordinate 9,874,086 of NW_028186149.1, forward strand.
GTAATAATTCGATATCACAGGATTAGAATTAGAAAGTAAAACATATTCCAAATACAAAGTAATAAAAGTCAGACTCTTTCACTTAATTCTAGGAATACCAAATATGACTCATTCTGGAACCAGATTATCATTCCATCCGATTTCACGTGTACATCTAATGCTACTGTAGTGCCATCTCAAGTTTCTTGAGGCAATATGAATCTACTTGGAAGGGGTTGTAACCTGGTGCTGGTGGCACTTACGACAGCGGTTTATTTTACATGACCAGCTTCAGCTGTTAAGGCTGCAATATTTCTCTGCTGTTGTCTTTCTRTTTTGTTGTGTTAGGTGGTAAAATAGGTAATGTTAGAAATATTTCAGGACTTCTGAACAATGTATTTTAAAGTGTTTTACAAAGAAACTTTTATGTTTTTTTTTCCCCCAGGATGGTGATGGTTATGTTGTTTTTAAAAGTTTTCAAATTTTCCTTTAACAAAACATAATTTWAAAAAAAATAATAAAAAAAAGTTCTTCCAGGCTTAAAGCTGTGTGGATGCATAGAGAGAAGATGCAGGGTATAGGTGAGAGGTTTACATTTTTGGAAGCCAATATAATTTGTCATGTTTCTTTTATATGATATTTAAACTGCTAATTCTTTCTTAGTAATTCTCCCYCTTTGTTTCTTTAAGAATTTTATCACCTTGTTTTTATTTAGAATTTGATCAGCTTGTTTTTATCTGCATTGTGCATAATGCTAGTTTATATTAAATTAAGTCAGAAACATGTTTTATTGAAATCAAATTTGGCTGTCTGGTATACTATATTGGAAAGTCATCCATCCGTGTATCACTAAGTCAGTTCTTTCTAACCCAATGACCTATATCCCAGTGAAAGTTTCCCTGAGCTTTGAAATAACATTTCACAGAGCAGTCAATATGCTTGTGCTAACTCTAATTTTTATTTATTTTTTTCTTACAGAAGATATTTTCGTCTAGTTGCTTGACTGTTCTTTCTGTTTGTTTGCTTCTGTTTTAAAGCAAGGCTCAGGTAATATAAATCCTTGTTTATCAGCAAACCTTAGCTGTCTTGTCACTTTTCTTTTACTAAAGCTTTAAAAGGAATTTTAAAATAAAATTTGATTTAAATATAAAATCTTAAGATATCATCCTAAAGCATAAGAAGTAGATTTAAGGGACATTTACCCAGCTTAAATTGGCTGTGTAACAACAGGCAGAAGATACTTAAGTCTCTAAATTGGAAGGAAATCAGTGTAAACCAACTGATTTATATCTGTATAAAACAGGTATACTGGAGTTCATAAATAAACCCCATGTCCCTTTASATTGTTCTAACAGGCTAATTTTAGGAATCTGTGTGTCAGCCAACAAGAAAGAGGATGCTATAATATTAGCTTGATAGAAATCACCTGGTACTCCTGGCACTTACCAAACATCATTCAATTTATGGAAACTAAATTTCAGCACAGACAGGACTACACATAATGAGAAAATGTCCAATCTGCCATTCCAGAAATGTTGCTGAAGAAGGAAATTGTTTTTAGACATCTGGGGTSTAGATTGCTAATTGCAATTGCAATTAGCCTCCGTCACGTTGGAGGTCAGGAGATGTTACAAACTCATGTAGATAGTTTTGTATTGAATTAACCATTCAAGAAAAGTTGAAACGTTAGGTGGTATCAGGGGGTTGTGGACAGTGTTCTTTAAATCATACTGTATTTGTTTGCCGAAGAAAATTTCACAGTTTACCTGGAATTCTATGTATTGATTTAAGTCATGCTGCAGTAAATGTTCAACATGACTTCAATGGGTGAATGAGTTCACATTTATGGTTGCTCAGTTTAGTAGCAGGCAATGCTTCTTATCCCTGCGGAGCTGCTATTAGCCACTGGTTGACCTGAAATTCATATAAGCTGGCTTTAATGCTGGGCTTGGTCTGCCCTGCATGGTTTGCTGATTTGGGGACTTTCTGTTTAAATTTTGACCAGCRGTTTAAGCCAGTGTTTACTGAGTTCAGGAGAAGCAAAAGGAGAGAATAGCGCTTCCTTTTTAGAAGGATTTTTTTGTAATGAATGAGAGCTTGTTGAAATCATATTAAATAAATCTTTTATAAATTGTATAATATGGACACTTTTCAGACTTACATGGTCTAACCAGAACTAAGCTTCCTAGCCTTCTCCTTTTCACTGTATTTCTATTCTGAAAATACTAACCATTGCCAAGATGAGGAACTGAGGAAAAAGCAACAGGCAAGAAAGAGAGAGACCTATTTGAATAAAAATAATAGGAGCTACTCTGATACTGCATGGATGGAAACCATGATATCAAACTTCAGTGCTGGCTTTATCTCTTATGTTTCTTTGCCACARGACTGTAAGGAAGAAGCCAATGCAAGCCTTGAGACCCAACACCTCTCTCCATCTCTTGGACTGATGCTGACAGGATCTCCCCTTCGAATTTTCTCCTCTGTGAGAACATACATCATTCCTCATAAAGCAGCCATCCTAGCTAAAACAATTTGCAAAACACAAATCCAAGAYAATGATTTTGAAAGAAAAATTGGATTAAAACAAAAGGAATTATTTCCTTAATGTAGATATAATATGAGTTCACTTGTTGTGAGGCTTTCTTAGCTTAATTGYTGGCATGTTTTACATTCCTTGAAATACTTCTCATTTTTTAAAAAAGCGGTAGTCAGCCAAACTGTATTGCAGGAATGTCTGGATAGCAGTTCCTTTTCTGGCCTGCAGATCTCTATTACTCCGAGGGGATTAATCAAGGCACATGGACAGGTCCATCTCTTTCCTGTGTTTTTCAATAGCTGTACCTGAACTTTCAAAGCCTTTGTAGCCTATACATTAAGGAACATTGGACTTACTAGTCAATCTGCAGGAYTGATCACTGGTGATCTACAGACCTTTTAATGACAATTAATAGATGTCTTTCAAAAATTTGACTATTTACCTTAGATATAACTTGTTGTGCACTATGACTTGTCATCTTTTTCTCAGGCCTCTTTAACCTTTATCTGCTTTCGAAGTCACTTTTCCGTCTCAAAATAAATTTGCATTATGCACCGGCAGCATTTGCAGTCAGATAGCTAGCAAGTACTGACCGACAAATATGCTGCCACGCTGTTGACCTTACACAAAGCCCTCTGCAGCCAAACGAGAACAGCAGCGGAGCTGGGAGCTCACTGCAGTGGGATGACGTTCAAAATCTGAGACCATTCGAGTGAGCGCTGTGGACCCTAGGCTTGCACCAGACGTTGCCGTTGCCTGCTCGCTGTGTATCAGTGCTGCCAGRCACCTCGTGGATGATCACACTATTTCTCGTTCTTGTTTTCAGGCTCTAGCCAGAGCGGTAGGGAGGGACAAGAGGACGGGGTGTAGGGAGGCGAGAGGCGGCTTTCTTTGTGGGCTCTAGCATCAACTATTCTTGTTCCTTGCCTGTGAGGACAGTACAGTGTCCAGGCAGTGTAATTAGCTTCCAGAGTCACTGAAGGGAAAATTTCATGTTTTTAATAATAACCCTTAGAAACTGAATGTAACCTTTTCTAGTATCATTTTGGTCCTGGTAGATGGGTTGCATTTTGTAATTGAAAAGTGTTTGCCTATATGTGGCTTGCAGAAAAGTATCTGAAAGCTGTATGCAGTCCTCAGTGAAGAAGAGGTTTCTCTTTTGTATGGTATATGAGGCATACATGAGGCAATGACATTTCCTCTGCTTTTCTAACACAACTATTACAGTTTAGTTAACATAATCTGAGAAAATTTCTGTAATAGGGCGGATTTCTCTTTGCATTTATTGGAATGATTTATTTCCATTTATTGGAATGATTTATTTCTGTCTCATTGCAGCTAGTGAGTGATAGGACAAAACTGTGATTTGTAAGATCTTTTGTCTTTAGAAGATACTAATTCTGTATTCCCCGTGTATGAAAATCTCACTAGCTGGCACTACAGGGACAAAATCTTAATGCACTTCCTTGGGTTCCTTCTGTAGAACATTGGTTTGATGTGGCCTCTGCCTTTTTACTAGCCAATCAAGGTCCACAGGGACTGGAGATGAGTAAGTAGCTATTCCACTTGTCTTATACATGCCCATCTACAAAGATACATGGTTACTTACTTCGTAGATGGACAGGAAATAACAGTGAGGGGGAAGATCTTACCTCATTAGTAACATTACATTTCATATAGTGCTTACTTTTCATATATTAATAGTTAATAAGACAGTGTTAGCTTACAAGACTTGAGAAGAGATGTAATCATASTAAGTATGTCTGCAGGTTGGACAAAGTAAGATATTTTAAAGCATATACAAATATCTGTTCTTTATATTTTCTATATGTCTAACAACAGTATTTTCTAGCTCCTTGTTTTAATTCTTAAGGGCTGTAGCTACCATAAGAAAAATGATGTTTAATTTTATGTTGGTTATTACAGCTGCAGTTTGAGGCCTCAGCCCTGTTCTGTAATACGGAGGTGTGGTACAACACAGTTAGCAAGATATCTCCTGATGGAGATATGGCATTAAATGTAGCCGGGCAAGACTCACAGAATACCTGATGCATCCATTTCATGGATAAGGAATTGACAGAGATTATATTATGCAAGAAGTTATTAACCTTAGTTACAATTGAATAAAGTCTTATTTTGGGAAGGTGCTTTTTATCGGTCCTATAGATATGTTTAGCTGTGGGCACTCAGTCAACCACAGCTAGGAGCAGCATGCACATAAAAGGTACTTTGTTGGCATCTTTTTCTTGCCATTATATCAAAATGACTGTAGCTCAGCTGCCACGGCTTCAAATTGCTTCTTCCATGTATGAACAAAGTGCTGCTTGTAAGAACAGATAAGAACTAATCATATATTTGGCACTATATAAATAGTACTTAATAATATTTTCATCCTCTTATAAATAGTCCTTTTGCATTCTTCTCTCAAGTTTACACACATACCTGGATGGGATTCTCTTTAACATATACATTTTTTTCCATGGTTTACAGAAAATACATAGAGAAGAACTTTTCAAATATCTGACTATACTTCAAGAGTTATAAAGGTCAGTCACTTTTCAGAAAGCTTTAAAACTCTAGTAAAATGCTGCCATGTGTTCATATATGTGATGAAATGTAAATCAAAAAATCAGAATAACAATAATGTTGAGAAAGAAGATCCCCGTGAAATTAAAAATATGAAGCAAAATTCAGTAATGAAAAGTAAGTGTCATTATCTCAAGTTTAGTCCTGTGTGGTGGACTCACGGCATTATGAAAAAAAATCAACTACAACACAGTCTTCCAAACTTTCTTTGTACCAAAGGTTAATTTTTTAAAAGTCTTAGAGGAAAATCCCATAAGGTGCAGTGCCCTTTGTGTGTTTGCAGAGTCTGATCAGCTGGTGCTGCTTATTTTTGTTAGCTGTGAACATTGGACACACTTCCTGAGACGAGTTGGACTGTGATACTTGTAATGCATCTCACTGTCCAGCAAGCAGCTGTAATTACTGTGAGAGTGGAGAAGATGACAATATGCCCATCGCTGTCCCTCTTGCATAAAATGGTGAGTAGGAACTAAGTTATATTTCTGTTACGTGAGCAATTTAGAGATGTATCCTGTATGTGCCATATTTGGGTGTGGAGACAAAAGAACCAATTTCTGYAAAACTCAGCAGAGAAATCAAGTCCTCTGGTAAGATTTCTGCTGAGAGTCAAGATATTTAGCCTGTAGTGCTGCTACCTTCACTGTTTATGGGAGATCTGGAAACTTTTGATTAGATTACAATGTTTTTCATACTGAACAAACAATAGCACTAAACTGATCTATTTAAAAAGGCTTTTTTATGCAGTATCCATCAAGAAGGCTTCAGGACTGTAATATAACCTTTTCTACTTACTGTGTGAACTGTTTCTTGCCTTAAGTTTTATACAGTTCTATGGAAGTTTAGCTTGCAGCAGAATGTGGACTCTGTATGCGTGTTATTTCTGAAACATTTTCACTATGTGAAGCAGCTTGAGTCCTGAGAATAGGAGGTATGGGCTCACTACCAGTGTAGCTTTCCACAAATAYAAATACTTCACTCAGTTGCTTTCTTTCTTTCTCTTTTTTTTTTGGTGGTTGTATTTGGTCTAAGTATATCTGCATAAAAATGCAGAAATTGTTGGAATATTTATTTCATCACTAACTTTGCATGATGACATTTGCTATAAACCTAACTTTTTTTTATGATTCCAACAGCGTGCAATTGATTAGACACACATTTTCTGCTGTATACAACAGATCACACCCAGATGCACAGCTTTCCTAAGGTAAGAAAACTATTACGTATTCCACTTTCTCCTTCCTTTCACCGTCCTGCTTAATTAATAAGGAAAACCAGACACCTGTCTGTATGAGGCTTCTTTTAAAGTCTGTGCATAGGTCTATAGAAAATACGTATCTAGAAATTACTACTACTAGAAATAGTATCTAGAAATCTACTAGAAATTATCCACTGGGGTCTAGCCAGCATAGGTAGCTCTGATAATGAATTTGAAATAGGATTTTCTTACTGCACTGAAAAAAAAAACCTCAGACTCAAAGGTAAATCCAAGGAAAGTCTCACCCTGGTGGACCAGATGGCCCATTGGCTGCCCAGCCACATGAGCGCCTCAGAGGTCAYTACCTCGGTATCAGCAGAGCTGGCCGCAGAGCTCACTGTCGAGTTCACATCACTGCTAAATCTGTGATGTGAATAATCTTTTAATAATCTGGCATGCGAATTTTTCATGTTGCCAGTCTCAGTCTTTATGTGAKACTTCCTTTCACTGCTTTGGAAGTTGCCACTTTAAAACATGGGTACAAATTCCTATGTTTTGATAACTCTAAAATTAATTTAGAACCAACATTAAARGGTTGTTCTAACTCTGCAGATATACAGGGATGAATTTTACTGCAGAAATGTATGGTCTCCTCACAACAGATACTATCAAACCGGGAGGAAGGGCTGCCCATGATGCCATCACTATTGGTTGTCTCCTCTTTCTTCTATGTTATGATACAAAGGCCATTTCAGAATTTTCTGCAGCAGCCTTCGTTTTCAGATCATTAGCTGTTCTTGAGTAAAGTATCTGCTTTACATGCATTTCATTCTTTTTTTAGGTTACTTTACTTTCTAGTGAAGGGATTGAAATGTAAATCAGACACTTGAACCCCTTCTGGCAAACTTTCCTTTGTCTACTCCTCCATACATTTTTATTTTGAAAAGTTTTGAAAGCCTTCCAAAATTTTCTAATTTGGATCTCTCATGTCCCTACTCTGCCGTAAGGAAGGGTCTCCCCAGCCAGGCCTTATCTCCTAGAAGTCTCTGAAGCATGATGGCCTTTCCTCACCAGTAGAGGAGACCATAGTGCATCACAGGAGATATCRTTTGACAGGAATATTCAATCTATATAAGAGATCGGGAGCCAAGAAATACTTGAACACAGCTCCCACGACTAACCAGGGCTTTGAGCGCCTACCGAGTGTCCACTCCTCAGCTGTAAACTGACACATACTTGCATGTTCCACAGAGGCTTCGAGAGAAGAAAAATCTGTGAAAGTTATGAGATTCTCAGATGCTCTGGTAAATCCCAGGATAAACAAATGATGAATGCAAAACAGTAACTTACATGGTACATATTCAAGGGCATGTGGAATGAATTAGAAAGATGAAGAGAAAGAGCAGAAGTGGGAACGGATCAGCAGTAACAGTGCAAGGCAGCAGCGCGGCTGGCAGCTACAGGAGAGTTGCTGCAGAGTTCAGGCACCTCCTGAGCTCATGTTGCAAACAGTCTTCTAAGTGTATCTAAAGGGAACTGAGCTAACAGCGTAACAAGCAGAGCTTTTGGCAAAACTATCGTTTGACATTTTTATAAAATGGCCAGGATATTTCCCAAGGAAGGGACCTTACTGTATGCATTTAGAGCATGAGTGGATATATTTAATGTGAGTTTTACTAAATATCTTACTGTGTTTTTGTGGGGATCAGTAAAGACAAGTTTAAATTTTTAACTATGTCCTATTCTCTCTACCAGCGGTGTGAGAGAAAGGAGTATGTCTGGGTAGATACATGTGTACATATGTAATTAAACAGGGGAAAAGGCCATTCATCCCTCCTTGGCTGCCCTTTCCCATCCTTTTTTGGGTAAGGGTACCTATTGTGAAACTGTATAGARTATACTGGGAATAGATTAATGCATTATTTCTCTGACAATGGGATAAAAAAGATAAAATATTCACTTCAYGAAAAAGCAAATCCCTCTTTAGAAGTGCAAGTTAAGCAATGTAGAGTAGATCAGATAGAGAAATTGCYGTTGTTTTTCAGAGAATTGAAGAGCATGGCCACTAAGGAAGARGAAAGCTATTTAGTGTGGCCAAAAAAAGAAAAAAAAAAAGATTATGTAAAATACAGAGGAGAAAATGTGGGATGCATATAGAGAAAACTCTTGAGACAGTGATGCCTCATAAACAATTTTATTTTCCTACTGCAGTGGGTGACACTCTCCTGTTGGAATAGGGAGTATATGTCTTTTCTGTTCTGGAGCATATTGGATGCAATACATCCCTTTGCAAAGGGAGATAGCTCCCAACTAAGCCTTCCAAAAAGGATTTAAGCGATGCAGTAATTTATACTGGCTTTCTACACTAGAAGTTGTCAAAATTGCAATTGGTGATACCAGTGACAAGACTCGACTCAACTACAGTGAAACACAAATGACTACAAATTAGGTGTATTGATATTGCAAAACATCTTTCAGCAGCAAGGAACCAAATGGCTTAATCTTAAATGGAACAAGTAATTTCTGACACAAGTCATTCCTCATGATTTACTGAGGAATGTCTCAACTTTGACTCATTCTGAGGTACCTAACACTCCTACCATTTAAAGTAACCTGGGCTGCCTTGGAAGCAGATTAATACTTTTGTATTTTTGCTAGAAACAACCAAGATTAGAGACATAACTGGCTTAGGAACTCTTCCGTGTCTCACCTGGCATATATATGCAGTGTAGACATCCTCACYGGACAAACCCCAGAAACTCAGTGGGATTTAAGATATTCAGATGCAAATTTTAAAATGATATTTACATGCTATTTGAAATCCTACTGGGTACCACATCATTTAAAATAGGGCTTCAACAATTTTTAGTTTGTGTACAGTCTGATCTTTATGAAGAAGTATCATCTTTTATAATCCTGTRGGCAGAATCCTTTTGTTAAGGAAAAACAAACTACACGTGAAAATAGTGACAAAAGGGAAAGGTTAGACTTTATGTTGTACCTTGACGTTGTCCCTGCCAGTCTCTAAGCAAGGCAGACTTTGGGAGGCAAGTTCTAAGTCCCCTGAAGTTAATGAAAGCACTTTCTTTGATTTCAGCAGGCTTCACATCACACCCTTCATTAAAATATACTCTGACAGCCTTACACACTCTCAGTTTCTGCATTTTATTTGAACAAAAATGAAAACTCATGCAAGTGTCAATAGAAAAACAGCTGAATTTGAGACAGCTGAAACAGAACTGTTGAACAACTGATGAAGGAAGTAGTTAAATATCCTGAAAGAGATTTGAGAGGAAAAAATTTAGGTATTATTTCAATAAACATATTTAAGGTGATGAAATTTAACACAGGTGTCTGTAAGAAGTCCAGAATGCTAGTGTAGAATTTTGATCACAGATAAATTCCAAATAACAATATTCTGCAATTTGTTATCAAAATCCTTTGATACTGAAATTTATAGATTCTGAATGTCATTAAATTTTTCTCATTACATGTAGGAAATAAAATAGATACTTTCTTATATTTTAAGTGGGTTTTAGTGTAAAAAGAAGATGGCATATAACATTAAATTAATATCACAACTTATTTTCCCTGAATCTGGTATGCATAGTGCTTTTAATTTAAGGATTCCCCTTTCCCCCCTTGCTCCTAAAGCACATAGTGGAAGATCACTGCCATCTACAGATTGGAGATAGCATCACTAATACTAGTCAGAATATGGTAAATGGTTTTTCAATGTTTCTTCTTCATTTTTCTCTCTTTGCCCTGACCACTTGTCTCCTTCCCCTCACCTGTCCAAAAAACCCCAAACCAAAAAAGCCCACCCAACACACACTGTCACCTGTCTCACCCTTGTTACAGGAAAAAGCATAATAGTTTAAGAATCTTGGAAGCCCTGATAAGTTTTATGGCAGGAGAAAAAGAAGAAGAATGAGAGAGAGAGAGAGAGAGAGAGAGATATTCACAAATATTCTTCCCACTACCTAGTATATATGTCAAAATTTAGAATATATGTCAAAATTATAAGTGCCTTATAATATTTCACTGAGAATAGCTGAGAAAAGTAACAATTCTGTGGACATTTGTATAGATGGATTGTGTAAATGAGTACCTATTTTCCACATATCAGTGTCTCAGTCATATTTGCAGGCTGACATGTCAGGAAAAACATGCAAATACGGTGTTATAGGAAGAACAGAGCTATGGCTTAAACAGAGTTTAATCCATACTTTCATTTTCTTGCTCCACAGAAGAGAGTTTAAAAAAAAAGGCACTTCCTGCTATTTTTATGTATTGCAGAGAACCACATATGTTTGTATCATAGAAAAGCCCACTATATTTATCATAACTTAAAAAAAGAAAAAAAAAATCCAACATTTTCTGTATCTTCCATATTCAAATATGAAAGTTTGTAATTGTGAGGAGAAGTTTCAGCAACAAGTCAGGCAAATTTATTTATCTGAGCACATCAGTTAATAATATACAATAGCTGTCACTATTTTTTCAGTCGCTTCCAATGTATATTGTTTCACTGAATCCTTGAAATTAGTGTACACTTAGCAACATCATAAATACTTAAAATCACAGAGAGGCAAATTAGAAGTAGTTCAGTGTCTATATTAAAGTTAAATGATTTGTCAGTTTACTTATAAATTCTAACATGTTATACCTGTCACAATAAAGAAATCAATAGATGGAACCAGAAAGAAGAATATAAGGCAAGATGACCGATTTCCCACTGAGGTATCCAAGTGCAGAATTGGGACCATTAAACTTACTTTTAAAAATGACTTTCCAAGAGGTTAAGAGAATTTAAGTGATCACACAGCTGGAATAGGTAGGTTAAAAAAGAAAAGTTAAATATAATACAGTTAAAACAATCAGTAACTGCAGGGGATTTCAGCTACTGTCTGCCCAAATATTCTTCTTCATGCACTAGATAAATGCTTCTTATTTGCTTTCCCAGGTGAGAGAAGTTGCCTGGCTTGTTTCCCCTGCTGTCTGTATATCATCCTAGCAGCTGGAGTAAAAGCTCGCTTTGATTTGGGAGCCCATTACACCATGATAATATGATTGCTTCAAGGAASCAATCTGGCACGTACAACATACTTTTACCTGTAGTAGCAACACAAGACTATTGTAAGTCTGTTGCTGGAGAAGTGCAAGCAATAAAAGCAACAACTAATCCGGTCTGATCTGGGGGAAGATGAGGTCTCTGACTCTGAAAACTTCTGCCATCTCAAGGTGCAGCTCATCCTTTTGCAAGACCAGACCTTCCTGAGCAATTTCCTTTTCAAAACCCTGTTCCCACTGAATTGCAGTGTGCAATTCAGAATTACAGATTCCCAGCTTCCTTAAAATGTTTTGAAAATTCAAACCCCAGTACACAAGAGCAGCTTTCTAAATATACAAGCTGATACTCCAGGCTCCTGTGGCAAAAGCCCTATCAGCTTCAGGGAGGCCAGGATTTCATTCATGGTGTTGATTCAGCTGCTACCCTTAAACCCAACATTTTCCAGGTTGTTTCTACAGAGAATCAGTGTCAGGTGTGTTTATTATTTTTTTTCTTTAGAAAACTACCCAATTTCTTTACACAAGTAAAGATCTGAGCACTTTTAAATTTCAGCAAGCAAGCTAGCAAGTCTGTCAGGAGGCAGGTCTGTTTTACGCATTTTTAACATATAGATGTCCAGTAACTCTTGCGTGAAGGCTGTGCATGTCCCTGTCCAAGGGTGCTTCTTGTGTATGTCCAGAAGGTGGCATTCATGGTTAACAGGTAAAGGAATTAATACATGTGAATGCTTGCACATGAGGCAGGAGTAAAAGGTTTCTTAGTTTAGTGGCAGTTACTCAATTAACCATAATGCTTAAATTAATGCAGTAAATTTGATTTATGTTTTCTTTGTTTTACAAGGAATGGTAGAGTTATCCGGTACTAGACCTYAATCTTCACAACAAGACAGCAGGAACTTGGCAAGTTGTATTCATCTTCCGGTGAAGTATTTGATAGAAAAAGTCCTTGTCTTCAGTTATGGCACTTTTTTTCTCCAGATAAGCCAGCTCTCAATAATTCATTGAGCACTGTAACACTCACTGTTATTAGAACAGTTAAGAAATTCAAGAAAAATAATTAWTTTTATCCAGTCAATGAATCTTAATCAGATTTTTAAAAGTCTGATCATTCCCATTTGTGATCCAGTCGGTCTATGGAGTATTGCCATGTTTAACATCTGTGACACATCATGCCTTTCCTGTTGCCTCATTGATCAACAGACAACATGTGATGACTCCCAGATGTTCAAACATGGCAGGTCCCAAAAGACCTATTAAATTTCCCTGAAAGCAAAACAACGTCCATGCTGTAAAAGTTTTGTTAAAACTAGGTATGTCTGAATATTCACGAATTTGCTACAAGATACTTACTGATATTCAAATTGCTTTAAACATCAGTAAAATTTTTTGAAATGTCCACATCACGTATTATGTAAAGACATTGTGTCACAAGAGTTGATATGACTTTTACCTTGTAATATGAAGCAAGTTAAAATAGCATTGAGCATATATTTATACATAGAGAAGCTCCTGAATATTTTACTATTTGTTGCCTTTTCTACATAAAGTACAAATGTGTTCTTTCAGATCTTCTTGCTGATTATATGCTTTTCCCTGATAAAGCTGAATAAATTATTATTTAGAAGGTTGTGCATTGCATTAAGCAAGACAAAACAGCGTATGTTCTTCCCTGTATCCTTTTTACACTGAAAGAGGTTTATTTTCTTCATTTTAAAAACCAGCATTCGTTAACGTAATACTTAAGGCTTCGTTTTGTAACTGAAGAGCAGTTACATGCAATTCTAAATGAGATTTCAAACAGTAAATGAGATCCAGCTTATGCTGGAGTGCATCAGCATTGTGCTTCCAAGCAACCCTCGGCGTGGATGATAGAGCAGCGCGTGTGCCGTGGAGGTGAGATCCCTGCACCTGCCGGCTGCTCTGCATCGCGCCAAAATCTCGCCCTGGCTGTGGCATGCTTAACGGTGAGATTGCCGTCGTTTTCTGATGAACACAGGCGCCTGTGTGCAGAGAATGAGCAGCCGCAATTTTGTCATCTGTGATACAGCAACGTAGAAGTCCAGTGTAAATCTCTGAACTTTGAGTGGCATTTCTGCTGTTTATCTCATCTATTCATTTTAAGTCACTGCTTATTTTGCTTGACTGTTTTAGAAGGACCATGTTTACCAACTGAAGGCCAGAAAAAAGAAGGATGTTCCTTCTGTGGTTATTTCTGATAGACCAAGATTTGCTTTTGTCTTGAACTAAAAAAAGTTGTAAAAATAGATTTTTCCCAGAAAAAAAGAGGTTTAAAAAAAAACCCAGTTCATAAATAACCGTATTAATTCTTCTTGGCATTTTCCAAGGCATTTTTTGTCTTGTTCTTAATTTAAGGTCTGGGTCGGTTTCCCAATCTATTTGCTGCGCGTCCGCACTTCCACGACGATCTCCCACTTCGTGGACACCGTGGTGCAGCGCGTCCCGGCGCCGGGCTCACCGGCCAGACTACACCTCCCACAATGCAACACGCGCCTCCCCTTGCCAACCCCGCGGCGTGGCAGGCGCCCGGCCACGGGTGCATCATGGGAAATGTAGTCCTCGCAGCGAGGGCTGCCCGCCGCGGAGCCTCGGGCAGCCAAAGCAGGTCCTCGCGCCTGAAAACGGTGAGATTTGAAGCTAAAATGATTTTTTTCCCCAGCTATCAGCTAYAGATCTGTATTAAGGGAATAGATATATATTCTATATAGATACATATTAAGGGCAATAGTTTAGAAATTTTTTACTGCAACCAGAAACAACCTAGACACACAACAATTACAAGATTTCTGTGTAGGAGCTTACCAGGAGTCCATCTACCTAGTATAATTTGCAAGATAAGGATTGCRGTATGTAAGAGCAGCAGCATACGATGGAAGAGGAGGTTGTTGAGTACATKGAAAAATTATAGTACCTGCTTATAGTATGAGCATATGTAACTTTAAAAACACCTTTGTCTAAATTTTGTCCTTAGTTCACCTAAATTGTGTATRTCCCCTTTAAAAAGAAATATGCAAGTAGAATCATAATTACCAATTTGTGGCATAAGACCTAACGTGGTTTTGTTCWGTTATTGGCCCTTGGAGAAGAAGTGGCAGGGAAGCAGGAAAATAAGTGAGGATAGAAAGTATCCACAGGATCATGGAGAAGCACATGGAATACAAACACAGGAAGGAGACGAGAGGAGAAGCAAAAGTCTCGATAATGGTAAAGCAGCACAGATGGAAAGTCTGCTGGAAAAGAACAAACACGTGTGCCAAAAGTAATTCACCAGATACACGTAGTTAGAAGATCTGGAGAGCAAACATAAGCATCCTAAACAAATGGAGTAGGTTAGCCAGAGTGTCTACCGGCCCCAGGGTCACATACTCCTGCTCTAACTGCCAGCAGTGTCCTTGTGGGACAGGGAGCTTTCCAAGTTCTGGCCAGTGCTGGCTGTATAGAAAAGACTATCAGTTCTTTTCCCTTTCTTATGAGATGTATGCTGCAATGCAAAGCTGTGTCAGGAATACCTGAGCTAGCACATCTGCACAGCAAGTGCTATGCTGTAGAGAGCTGCCTGTTTATGGTCTAGAAACAAACTATAGTGTTAGCTTGGTCCTGTACATGAACATTTTGCCTTCCCCACTGTTTTTTAACACTTGCTCCAAGAAGTATCTCAAAAGGGTGCTAGAACATGCTCATGAAGTGTCTTTACTGTCTTTCTGGCATTTTTTAGCAGAAGCTAAAATCTTCCCATTTTGTTATTGGGGGAGTTTGCTATTCTCATAATTTTCCTAACTTCAGCTTCCAATTTACTGTTTCAGGATAACTCCCCAAAGAGATGTTTGGGACCAATTGCATCCAATACTAAAATCCCTTAGGTTTTACCTTAGAATACTGTGTTATACATTACTTCATTTGCCTAGGTCAGTATATCTATAGGAGTCATCTATAGAAGTATCAGTGTCAATTCAGTTTAGGATTTCCTTCTTTCTCAAATTGTGGAACGAGATGAACCCTACCTTTTTGGAAGAGCACTTCACACAAACTGCTTTATTTTTAAAGCCTTCTGCAAGCTCATTCTAGCAGAAAGTTCTTCCTTTCCTTCTTTCTTGTCATTTCCTTCCTTCCTTTCCTTCCTTCTTTCTAGGTTTTATGTTGTCCCTGTTTAGCACAAGTTCAGGGTGCACTAGCATAGACTTTGTTTCCACAGAAACTTTGATTCCACAGAAGTCCTGTCRACTCAAACTATCTATCAGATGCTGGATGAGCTAGAAAGGAGGAGGGAACAGGCAGTTTTCTTGAAACTGTTACAGAATTACCAAAACATTTTGGCTGAAAATTTTCTGTTGGTCCCTGCAGGATGTACCTGGATTTTGTAATTTAGTGAAAAGTTAATTGACCAAAGCTCCAGATCCTGTCACAGCCCTGTGAGTCAGGTAAGCTTCATGCCACTTGGTGAAAATCAGCCTCTATCTTAGTTAGTTAGCCCAAGCATGCCACTAACTTCTGCTAATGCCCCACTTGCTTCTGTTCAGTGGGGATCCTCAGCCTTAGGGGACTCCAACTTTGCAGTGCRAGCACTGCTTTTTTCTACAATTTGCTTGAATCTTGTGGAGGTTCTCCCTGGCTAGACTCTTGACAGTACCAAGGCAGCCAACAGCTATAAAACTTACGGAATATTCAGAATCTGCAACTGATGCTTGTACCCATCACTTTCTGTCTCTTCTCCATCACRTGCAAGCATTAGAAGCCAAGCTTTTCTGCTAGAACCAGAAACTTTTTGAAATATTGTTCATAGGATTCACTACCTTCCAGAGTATCTGCCCACTGTTCTTTCAAATGGCACACTCTTCCTAGATTAATCTTTTTGGAAGATGATTAGAGTCAGCTTTTTGTAAGCTTTTTTTTCTATTGTTGCTATTTATTTTATATTGTGGAGTTGCTAAACTGATACAATTACAGAAGAAGACTAGTCTCTCATAGATTTCTCTCAGTAAGTTTGGTCTCAGGAAACAGTAACTTGATTATTAATAGTCTGATTCACCCTATAATTATTCTTATCCTGCATCASATGAACACATCCAATGTCTCCTTCCAATTCTTAACCAGGAAATCTAGTACTCCAGGAAATCTAGTACTCTAGTACTGCGTGTATAAAGCTACTGCAGGGTGAGCTGATGCATCATATCATTGTACTCAAAAGAGAGTTTTTATTTATTTTTATTTAAGCCTTTTAATAAATAAGTGCTTTACTTTGGTACTCAAGGTGGCTCAGAATCATTTCCAACAGGACTTCTTCACAGATTCACTTTTCCTCCCTTTTTGATGTTTTCTTTCTTAGCAATAACTACCACAGCCCCAGCTCACATTTTACTATCAGATGTTTATTTATTTATTTTAAAAGAAACAGGCAAGCAAACACGGAGGCATTCAGCTTCAGATTCCTGACAATTTCAACAGCTTAGTTGTCTCTAGGTCAGATTTTTAAAATTATTCATTTTTCCTTCTGCTGAAAACTTAATACTTCATATGGCTGCTTCAGCTCTTAGAGGTAGGGCAATTTCCATAGACTATAGACTTTTTTTTTAACATAATATTTGTGACACTGAAATCCAGATGGATTATGAATCTATCCATTTCTCCAGATATCTTGTGTTTCTTGCTTGATTCCACAGGTCCATAATTTMAGCCCAGTTCTTTCATATTATTTAGCAGATGCCTATATTCTAGTCACTGCCTTGATTTGAGCTCAACTAGGAGTTCTCAGTTTGTACAAAGTTCACCACCCTTTATAGCACATCTGATTCTGTAACTCCATGTTGGAGCAAGGGGCTGTTTTCTCACACGCTTTCAAATTTTTGAGTAGTGAGATTGTAATTGTTGCTTAAACATCCAGACATCTAGAACTTTTCCCTTGAAGACCCTTCTCTTCCAAAGTGAAGGATTTTTCACTGTGCCCTTTTAATACTGGGCTCTAGCCTGCCTTCTACATAAGAGTTCTTCTGTATGACATGAAAGAAATGTATAGAACATATAGACAAGAAATGTTCTTTGATAATCCTTAGTCAGTACATATTACTGGCTACAACAATAACTTTTGCTTGTATCAGAACTGAATACCCCAGAGTCTTTTCCAGGTTGTCTCCCCTAAATCATCAACACCTCGATCATCCAGGTTGGCTCACAAAGTTTTCACCTTGTCTGTATTAATCTAACCTTTAGGCTATGAAGCTGGATTCCCAAAAGGTATTTCCCATTTGCAAATTTTTCTATCACTTGAGCAGAGGCAACATAACCACTTCCCATAGATTGGGGGAAGAATTAAAAAAAAAAAAAAAAAAAAAAAAAACCTATTGCCTTACCCATATGCTTTATCTAATGCAATTTTACAGGTAGTAGCCACAATGACTCTATGATCCTTTGATTTCTCTTCCCAGTGACACTTTTTAAAACTCCTTCCTTTTTTGCTGCAGCTCATCATTCTATGAAGCTCAAGATTAGCCAAAGCTTTCATCTTTCCCTAATTTAATGCAAGTCAGAGGTTGCCTTATACTTTTTACAGAACTCCAATTCCTTGCTGTAGGCTTCATTTTCTCTCTTCTCAGTATCTCCACCTTGTTCAAAACTTAGGTCATTTCMTTTCTGTCAGCTGCGATCTGTACAAATGCTTCACTAATTTAAGACACATCTGATTTGAGCTGAGCCGTTAGTAYATCTTGCTGATTGTTTTGGTTAGGAGGAGAAGTTGGTGCTGAAATGAGGCGCTGCTYGGCCCCTGCAGGCTTTGTGCAAGCCTCTCCTCGCTCTTGGTTCCTAGGGGTTCCTGACTGTTTCTGAAGGGTGGGACAGCGGTTCTCCCAGTTCGTAACACAGCAGTTGCTTTGAAAGCTCGAGTGTCTTTTTCTTTGCAGAGGTTGTCCRCCGGCGTCTTCCCGGGGCCCCGCACAGGTCGGAGCTGAATCACRGCTCTGCCGGGACCGTGTGGCCCGCGGCAGCAGCACGTCGCGGAGCTCGCCTTCCTCGGCCGTGAGCGCAGGCTGGAAGCGCTTCACCGGCGTGGGCACAGCCACGTCTTTTACATGTGTGCGGGGGGTATATGCACGTATGTATGGGTACGTTACTGATACGCGGTCGCAGCGAAGCGTACAATCAGCGAACACCCCAACGCTCCCTTCACCGCGGCTCTTTCCAGCGGGCCGGCGAGCGGGCCTCGGGCGGCAGAGGCGCCTGGCCGAGTCGGCCTGCGGCGCGGGTTTTGTTCCGACACGCCRCACCGAGCAGCAGGTTCTGGACCCTTGCAAGAGCTTATTGCACGTTAAAATTTACAATCGCTACAATTTAACAGTAGCGTGCAATAACAGGCATCGAGAGGAAGGAGCGGGACGGGAGATGCTGCGCGAGGGATCTGCACCGAGAGGGCGGGAAGGGCCCTGGGGCGCCGCGAGGAGCGGGC
>NW_028186149.1:9893520-9931596 GCF_003343005.1 Rhea americana
CCGGGCGGCAGCGAAACGCTGTTATCTGGTGTTTATTTTCGGCGGTGTCGTTGCTTTCGCGTCATGCCGTAACCTTGCAGAATGTCATGGATCTGTATCCTGCAGGCAACTTGTGTTGTCTCTGAGAAAGCACGGGACTTCCTGGGTAAACGAGTCCAAGGGCAACTTGTGACCCATTTTGGCTTGTCTTGCACCTGGCGTAAGGTGGCCGTTACGACGCAGCCTCTGCTGTGGTGAGCCTGTAGCYCAAGAAGCAGAAAGTGCTTAACCGAGGAGGTCGGAGCGGCAGTCACAACGMGTAGTTGCCAGGCTAGAAGCAGGTAGCGTTACGTTGCAAGCTGCTCCATCCTGCCCGGTGGTCGAGTGAGAGCGTACCGAAACGGGCTGCGCRCCTTCGGAAATGCGGTGGTCCAGCTCCCGCTGCAGTGGGAAGGGAGGAGGCGTGACTCGGAGAATATTCTCTGTCCCAGGGGGGGTCTGAGGTAACGGTTCCGTTTATTTTTGAGGACAGGGCTGAGCACAGGCTTTGGAGGAAGTTGATTGAAGAAGCCCCTCTCTTTAGGAAAAGAAATGTTGTTTAGTGGGAAATTCACATGCAGGAGAAAGCAGATTGTGAAATTGTTTTTTTCTTTAAATGATTGAGGAAACACAAGACACTTAAGAAAAATTCAACAGATAAGGTGCTGGGCAAAGTAGCTGGAAAAATGAATAAAAGAAACAACATATATATGTACATTTGATCAAAACATCCAGGTTTGAATAAGTGATCTATCTTCTCTGACTGCTGTTAGTTCTCTGTGGTGCATTTGTGCCATGTGTGGAAAGCRGCAAAAATGAAGCTAAATAATAAGGCCATATACAAAATGGAAATATCAGCACTCCATCTTTTAGCTCAGTTCCTTTGCAAACTGATGAAACAAACACATGCAGAGTATGTAAGGAGTATTTCTCAACAGGACATTGTTTTGGAAGCCTTAAATACTATAGAATCACTTAAGGAACCATATACCTTTGTGTATTGAACAGATGAGAGATGCTAAGGGTAACTGGTAACAGAATGAAATTAATTCCTTGCTTTAATGTTCCCAAAGGAGAATGGGGGCAGATGACAAAAACTGGCAGATTTCCCAGAGGACAGTGAGGAACACTGAAGGGAATGAGGATTGTACCAGGACACATGATTAAGGAATGAGAATAATATTTGAAGGCTGACTGACTCTTAAGAGTTTTTTTTCTTTTTTTTTTAATCAAGAATGATGCAAATGARATAAGAGAATCTGTATTTACCAGATTCATTCAGAAATGTGAATAAATATCAAGGAAGTGACAAGACCCTGATATTTTCAAAAGATACCATTTCCATGCTGAAACAGACATTCTGTTCAACTGAAATAACCTGCACTTATATCTGAAATTATAGAGTAGCTCCATTTGTTTGATTTGTGGCTTTCTAACTGAACTACTTAACTGTCGTTTGGGCCAAAACACAGTGCTTTGGACCTTTATTTCCTCCCTCCTCCCCCTTTAGCCTGCATCTTCTCAGTGTGCAGCTCTTCAGTTAACTTGTGATTGCCTTTGTCAGGAGGATTAAATTCTAAGTTTAGAGAGTCCAGGGAAAAAGTAAACAATTATGAATTTGTGATTAAGGTTTATTCTTCTATTCCTTCCGTAATCTTTGTCTGAGGCATGTCAACTTAGTTTATCTAAAGTTACAGTTAAGTAAATAAGCATGTGCTTTACTGAAAGATCAGTGGCTAACTTTCCATAGCTTTTTAAAGCTGTTGCCAAAAATCAGGCATGACACGCTTTTCCTTTTTTGATCGGTATAGGAAGAAGTCACCATGTCATTTGTATATTACATCTGTAGTCCAAGAATTCATGATATATTTTTTGATGATTTTTTTCCTGGAGTTTTTGTGCTAATTGTATTTTTTTTTTCCCACTGAAAATAGCACGTGTGTAGTTTTTCACGTAAGTGCCTGCTTGATAGTGAAATTCTGATGGCAGCTCTGAGAGTCTGTTGAAGTTACTGCAGTGAATTCTGTAATACAGAGTGCCGTTTTAGCTGTATCTTTGTGTTCTGGTATCTTGAGGGGAAATTCTATCCTGCAGTACCAACCTGTAACCTGGTGATAGCTTCCTCTGGCAATGCAGAACTTGAAGATATGCAATCTTGCTTTGAGGCACAGATCATAGGCTTCAGGTAAGCTAGGAACTTCTTTACTATGCTTCTTAGGCTAAATTTAAATTCAGATACTCAAGTGGACTGGAATGAGGACCACTTTCATTTTGTTCATTTACAATCTGCAGTCCTCTCCTGAGTAATAACTTATTTGGCTAATGAAATACCTAGTGGAAGTCTTGCAGCATTGTATCTCAGTGGTTGGTAAGTGAGGGCAGGCTGTTTCTCAAACCTAACTCATGCAATAGTCTCATGGAATTCATTTTTTTTGTTTTTGTTGTTTATTATTATAAACCTTCAGGAAGCTCTGCCCTTGATGAAGATTTTCCTCCTGTCACTTTCAACCTCTGTATCTTATCTGTTTTCCTGTTTTCAGTCTGAAATCTGTTGATGTAAGTAGGTGTATCTCTGCTTACTGTTTTTTGCAGCCCTTGTTCTGGTGGTGGTTATGGATGTGGAATAAACCAGATGGTGGGAGGACTATATTTTCTGATGCATACTAGGAGTATTTTTAGACTGATGTCCTTGTTTAGGAAAGCAATAAGCATAGAGAGTGAGTACCTGTTGTGCTCTGTATCTTGGTGTAAAGATACGTGGTTCGAGATCTTCAGAGTAGCCAAGAGGCATGTGAGTTAAGAACTTGCCTCCCTTAGGGTGGTTCGAAAGCTCAGTCAGGATGCTAGCTGACTTAGGAAATCTGCTTTTGACCTTGAACTCACATATTTTTTTGCCCCCCCTCTTTTTTTTTTTTTCTTTTTTTTTTTTTAATACCTTTCTATGTAACATCAATCTTTGTATCAACAGCCTACTCACAGTATATTTCTTAGCTTTAGCAGATCAAAGATTGTGGAAATCACTTTTCTGAGAAACATGTGGCTGACGGTTACTGTGAATATTCTATTTGTGGTGTGGGATCAACAGTTACTGTTAGCCTCTGCAGACTGGTTTTTTGAACCTTCTTCTATTGTCAGTGAAGAAAGGGGCTCCAAGAATGTGAATCAGAAGCTGATTCTATTGTCTGTAGAGCCTAAGGGGGAACAGATTTGTTAAGCAAAACTTGTTAGGAATTATTTTTTTTTGTCTTTAGAAAGTGGTTTAACATAGAGTAAAAAGTATATACTCTATGTTGATGCGTCTCATATGTTCTGAATGTTTGCTTTTCATGTCATGCATCTGTTTGTAGCATTTTTTTAAAAAAAAAATCAATAGAAAAGGCCTTTGTGAACACTATTGCCAGCACCTGCAAGGATGCTTGTTCTTCTCTCCTAGATTTTTGCTCCAACTATATTGATCTATGTAGTGTTTTAATTCAAATTTAAATTGAAAACCAAATCAGAATGAAGACCACCTTATTCCACAGGCAGAATATCTCTTGATGTTTTTTTCTTTTTTCTCCTGCCTTTTCTGTATATATTGTAATGATATTAGCCTGGGCGTAGTATTTATTTGTTCTTGCAAAATGAGAAGTCCTTGTTTTGCACTTTTTTTCAAAACAATATAATTAATTTAAGGGGAAACGCAGTCCTGTGGCAAAGATCAGGCATGGATTTGGTGTGTGAGAGGGCGGGTACACTAAAGGGACAGTAATCTACATGTGATCCATCTTCCTTTGGTGTTACTAAGGGTGGCTTGCTTACCCRTGGGTAAGGTGGCCTACTTTGGGTTGTGCAGCCAGTCTGCTGAAACTGAAGCTTTCTTGCCAGGGCCAGAGCACTAATGGGTAGGAAATAGAGATATAGTACTCAATGGCACAAAGCTTATTTTGACTATCGAAATATCTAGTAATGTTGGGAGAAGAGCAGAAACTAGCTCTTTGGATTTAGGATTGCAGTTGTACTGACAACGATATTTATCGCATGCTGAGTAATCTTGCCAGTACAGCGTGACTGCAGAGAGAAGGAACTTCAAGATTTTTCAGTCTCTGGCCAGCGTACAAGTTAGCAGATGATAGCAGTTGTATGTCTCTGCAACCTCTGACAATACAGCTCTTGGAGCTTGCAATAGATGGGTCATCAACCCTGTAAGCTGAGCATCTGACACTGATGCAGGTACAATTTGGAAGGAGGTTCATTGTGTTTTATTCATGAAATACTTGTATATAAAAATCCAAATAGCATTACAATAGAAAATAGTGTAGCCTAATGGAATGGCAGCTGAACTTTCTCCTTGAACRTGTCTCCTTTTATAGATTTTTGGCTTTGCTGTAGAATTTTATGCAGTCATCCTGAAAGTTCAAGCTAGAGCTGGCACTCCATCCTTAGCTCACGCTGTTGTTTGAGTCATTGCGGTACGCGCTGGGTAATGTATTGCAGGGCAGTCTCCCGAGAACCCTGCAGTGCCTGGAAACAAATAGACCAGCGAAGCGCAGCCGCAGCCTTCCAGTAAGGTATTCATTTATTAGCATTTGCTGAGTGTATCTTCAAGTTGCCTAAATACCTTAAATACAAATTTCTACCATGAAGTTGCATTCCAAGTCAGAGTTTGAGCTGAACACAGTAACGTACGTGTAGAAGGACAAATTCTGCCTAATTAAGCTGATAGTACATCAAGTCTTCACAGATTTCTTTTATTTAGGCATATGCAGTAGAATCTGGTCCATAAAACCTCAGTCCCAACAGTCACTTCCTATTAATACAGTAAGAAAGTTTAATACATTTTGCAAAAAAAAACAAAAAACAAACAAACAAACAAACAAAAAAACCCCCCAAACAAACAGCCCGCCTCCCCCCAAAAAAACCTTTGGCTTATAATGGTATTGTTAAGAACAAACTATTTCTAGTTGTATTAATGCCGCTATCATCTTAGTGTGTTATGGTAGCCTCTTCTATACTGTGTATATTCTTGTTGCTAATGTCTCTTTCCTGTTCACAGAAAGGAGTGAATGGAGTTTTGTGATTAGTTAAGGGTTGAATATGCAGATATTAACATTGTTTTTAACAAGTCCAGTCAGAAAAGGGCTAATCAAATCTTAGATTGTACCTTGAGTTCAATTTTGTAGAGCTTTAGTGTTCTAAGGCTCTACACATTGCTTCTACACGTTGCTGTGCACATGTTTGTATTACTGAATTTGTTAGTTATATGCATTGGTGGGCGAATATACTGTTTATTTTCCTACAGTATCTCAAATATCACCAGCTATATATATGAAACAAAAATAAGTTTTTCCTGCATGCTTTCTATTCAAAAGACAGTGTCAAGCCTCTGAGGAGAATTAGTTCTGTTTTTGTACTACTCTAATTAAATTAGATTTTTGATATTGTACCTGTTTAATGAATTGCACTGACTGCAGTGACATTAGCCTGGTTAGGAACTGAATATGAGYATCCAGGACTCAAAGAAAATCAAGAGTTTCAAAGTTCTGTTTTCTATGATTGAGAGTGCTTCTCATCTTGTGTATGCAGGTTACAGATTTAAGATGAATAGGTGGGGAAAACCCCCCTTTTTTTTTCTTTACCGAAACAGGAAAGAAATATAATTAAAACCAATGTAAACAGTCCTGTATAATAACTGCCCTTTTATCTCCTTCAGAGTGCTTTGCAAAGGCAGATAGGTCTCACTATTTCCTTTATTTTTTTTATCTATTTACTTTTAATAGGTGCAAATAAGATGACATGACTTCTAAGGTTAAGGAGCAGGTCAGTGGCAGAGCCAAAAGCAAATTACATGTTTCTAGACTCCAGATGCAGTGTCCAGCTGTTAGAAATCTTGCCCTTGAACTTTGCRGTTTGATCAGGGATGGAGGAGAACCGCGTTTCATTCACTAGGTRTTCTCTGAATGCTTCTCTTCTATTTTGTGTAAGATTTGCAGATAGATACGAAATGTGATACRAATTTGATGTAAGGCTTTGGTGTGAGGATAATGTAATTCCACTGACTCAGAGGAACTTCACCAGGATTGAACGTGGTGTTTTCATCTAGCTTTTCTCTACTGTTTTTAATATCCCTCTGGGATTGGCAAGCAATGGTTTCTAAACTGGGATTTCAGATAAGGCACGTCCACAGCAGTGAATAAGCAAAAATCTTACTCACTTGACTAAGATGTGTGACTGAAGGTCAGAAAGTCATTGCTGCAGTTCAGGATTTTGAACTTAGGCTGCTTTGCAGTCCTCTTGACAGAGCTAGAAAGTGAAATTTGGTGTCTGTGCCATCTCTGAAGATGGAGAATGCGCCAAAGGTGTGAATGCTTTCTCCTTCCTGAAGGGAAAATAGCACTTGYTACTTTGGCTTCTGAGTCACAGTAGGTGGTGCATGGCTGGGGGAAGAAGCCATGTTAAAGTAAATTATTAATCAAAGCTTATAACCTCATCAGTTCAGAAACAGCAGTTCTAGTCTACTGTTTCAGAATTCTTCTCCCTCCCTCCCTCTCTCTCTCCCCCTCTCTCATGTTTGCTTTGGGGAGGGATGACACAAGCAGAACTTCTGCACTTCCCTGGTCTGTCCTACAGCTTTCCCCATGCTCAAGGAGCAATGAGACTGTTTCTCAGTGGAACTCTTCYTCCCTTGTACTGTTTAGGTTTCTGCTAGCATCTGTCACAATATTTTAATTTAATAGGAAGGTAAACCTTTTTAAGTGAACAGTGGGGGGAGGGACAAAACAAAAGTGAAAAGAAAGGAAGTGTTCATACTCCATGACCACGCTGGGTTTCCTTTCAGMAAGAGCAGCTTTTTGCCATGCTCTATGCTTTCAAAAAAGGGCCAGATTACTAAATGATTGGTAGTGGTGGGCATATACGGTATCAGTAGATAAGATGGAGGAGGCATGTCCCTTTTCCATGCACTGTTAAGAGGCAAGATGAAGTTGAATTTGGCTGCTGGCGTTTCCAGGAGGAGCTTCTGCGCCGGATCCTTATAGGCATAAAAGAGGGACCTGGCTCATTCAGCAGGTGAAGGTGTGCAGCTTGCAAGGTTTTTTCCCTRCATGGTTTAGGGGAAAGTGTTCACTTGTGTGGGGAACATATGTTAAATTGGCTACCTAAATGAAAATACTATGAAGAAAGCTGGCTATAGCCTCTAAGTGGTCTTCTTTTTTTTTTTCCCCAGCATTTGCATTTGGTTGCCCCAACTTCACTCTGCCATTTCATAGTTTCTTTTGGAGCGATTCCTTCATTTCATTTCCATGCTATAGAACTATTTTAATTAGCCAAGGACTCCAAACTATATTTTCCTGCTGTTTTAATCTCCTGAGTGTTTTYCTGTGCTTTCCTCATATCTTGAGAGGGAGTGTAGCCTTTTACATCACTAAAATAGATCTTACATGACCTCTACAAATAGCATATCTATTATACTTTTTTTTTTTACACATATGTAAATTATTTTGGGTGTTTAGCCATATTAAGATACTTTAAGGTCATAAGTCATTAATAATTTTCCATTTAGGAATTCTTGGTTTATAATCATGAAACTACAACTGGTCTCTCTTACCTAGGAGCCTGTGGTCTGCTCAGATTGAGCAAAGCAGGTGTTTGCAATGTGCTGGTCCCATTTGCAGTTAAATGGAAGATAATTAGACTTCTGCAGCATTTTTGAATGTGACTTGTTTGTGATAGAAAAGTGTTTTTCTTGTTTCCAGATTTTTTTCTGAAGTTGGAACCAGGGACATCTTTCAGTGTAGTTTTAGTTTGGGCAAAAACATTCAACGATTTGAACTATGTCCATGTTTCTGCTGTTTCTATAATAACAATAGAATGTTGAAATGCATTGAAACTTAGAAATAGCAGATGCTGATATCTGCAAATGGCTTGTCTTACCTTTCCCTGCCTTTGAAAGCTTCAGGCCCCAGTTTTGCTGTGGGTAAATGAAAACTGATGACAGAGCTTCTACTAATTTTTATAAAAACAATATATATTACCTGCATCTCCTCCTCCATCACCATTTTTAAGCCTTTGGACACAGATTCTTCATAGACAGCCTCTGCCCAAAATATCTTTACCTGGTATCTCTTTAAAGGCAAGAAGCCTGCCAGTCAGTCTCCAGTGTTTGAGCCTGGCTTACTACATTTTCTTTTCTGTATCTTCTGTTGCTTTTTTTGATATTTACTTAGTGGAAACACTCTTTAGAGCATCTTCATTAGTTACTACCACGCTTCTGAGTTATGGTCTGGTTAGCATGGGATTGCAGAAAGGAAGTGTTTCTGTGTGAAATTGCACACAGTGCTGCAGAGAAGAAAGAGCAAGTTCAGACCGAGAAGCCTTGTGTTACTGATAGCGTTATGCCTGAGCTTGCGTAGTAGATTTGTGGCTTTGCACTTAGCACCTCTTTGTCTATCAACACATTTGGGAAGCAGCAAGAAGGCTGGTACAGATCACTCTATCAGAACAAAAAGTTCGTTGATGCACAGGGAAAAAAGATGCATATAAATATAGCTACTCTTGTACAAAAGTAGCGATGCTGTTGTGAATTGCTCTYTTTGATTTACATCAAAACTAGATTTGTTAAGAAAATGGGGAAATGATTTTGCAAAAAATTGTGAGATATTATGAACTACTCTTGGCAAGTTTTGCCAATTTCTGTAATATTTTATCAAACTGGCACAAAATTGGAAAAATTCTAGTTTCTGAAAAGCCTAATTTCAGATGGAAAAATCAGGTCTGTGGGGAAAAAGATTTTTCAGACAAAAGCATTCTAATAAGAAATTCCATGAAAACATTGATGTAAGTTTTTTTTCTTTCTTTCTTTTTTTTTTTTTTTTGGCAGAAAATGGAAAACCAGGTGTTGTTTTTTGTGGGGAGGAGGGAAGCAGAGGAAGCCTGTATTTGTTTTAATAAATGTTATTTTAAGAATGAGAAATATATTTTATAAGAAAGGATTACAAATATCTATCTACAAGGTTATAAAAATCTAAAGTAGARTAAAACCTAAATAAAAAATTACAAGGACAGAGAAGTTTGTCACATTTTACTTGTGCCACTTTGGTCTGATAATATACTGTTGTCTCTCTCATATCAATAGTTGCATATTAAAGCGTCCTTAAACCAAACACCCAAATTATTAGCTTCTTTGGGTCTGCTTTGTATCCTAAATCAAACTTAATGATGTTGCCCCGATTCTAGAGCCATGTTGAAATGAGGTGCTCAAAATGCCCTGCAAACAAAGTTTGTAACTATGCTAGTATTGCCAAAGACATGGGGAGGTAGTGCTTTCTAAATAACATTGAACAGTGCTGTTAACCACTGATTTTAGGAAGACTATTAGGAATACTTCTGAGCTGCAGGCAATGGATAGTTCTTTTGGTTTAAGATGAGTAGTGTAAACACTAATGTGACTAGCAGGTCTAGGAAAACTTATGCAGTATACTAAACTTTAATTTTTTCTAAAAAAGTAACTTCTTCCAACATCTGAGACTGWAGATTCTTGTTTATGAGAATTGTATGTATTCTTTTGCAAAGTTACTTTAATTTATGATCTGAAATAGCAAATACTTGTTAATTGCTTCAGGTAGTKCTTCTCTAAGTCATTCAGCAGATGTTGATTTGTTGTTGATGTACACAAAATTRAATAAATTTTGTTCATCACTTGGGACATGTAACATATATCAAATGGAGTGTCTTCATATCAGCACTTTGACATGTATGAACCATTAAAACTAATTCTMTTTAATGCATTTTATTACTCCAGCAAGTGACTTTAATTACACTCTGTGYAAACTTACTGTTCTAGGTTGGTGCAAAAGAAAAATCAACTTCTGGGTTTTTTTTTTGCTGTGCAGAAGCCTGCCTGTAATTGTTTTCCTCTTCTACAATGCCTGAAAGCTTTCATGTGTCAATGTATTTCAGTTAATACAATTTTAAAGATGCATTCAGTGCATTCACAAGAACTGCTCAAAATAATATTCAAATGTTACCAAAAAACATTAATTGCTTTATTTCTCTAATTAAAAAGTAACTATAAAATGAAATACGTAGTGCAAGCATTGTTAGAACACATGTCAAACATTTAATTTACTTRAATCATTCTGCATGGTACATTTTAAATGATTTGTGTAATGGCAAACCTTACTTTTCTTTGTACTTATCTTTCCAAGCATCTGTTTTGAATTTTGGAAGACTGTCTGGGATCTTGTATACTGTGTAGTTTAGAGTAGCATTATTAATAAATGAACACCTTTCTATGTGTGTATTCTTAATTATCGTATAGTTTGGTTGAGGTTTAAGAGGCCACAGCTACTGCTTTRCTGGGTCTGAAGAATGCAAGAATTGTGACGTTTTCATTACAAATGAGTTCGAGTGAGTGAAATTTGCCCTTCAGCTTATGGCTTAAGGTTCCTATTTTTTGTTGCTAATGGATGTACTGCTTTTTTGTAGGAATTTCTTTGTATGAAACCGTGCCTGGGTATAGAGGGAGACAGGGCCTTTTGACCGTGCTTACAGTAGCGCTTCAGAGCTAGTTGGGGGTTTGTGTTGTAGATTATACTTAGAAGAGCAAATTTGTCCATCTTTCCCTGTCAGTATGTTCAAAGGTAGAATTTGATGAGATTAGTTAATGCCACGCAGATACCAGTGCGTGCAGGCTGCCGGCTCTGTGCCCGTGGGCGCAGCCAGCTGCGTTTCTCCCCTGCTGCTGTCGCCGCTAGGAAGAGCTGTGCCGTGGGGAGGCTCGGGATGGTGCAGGCCGTGCTGGGACGTGTGGGCTGGGAAAGCCGCCTGGCCCCAAGCACCTTTCAGGTTGTGGCATTGCGTGCAACAAACTGATGCCACTTAAAACTCATGCTGTGGTTTGAAATGGAATTATAAAAATGAGGCAAAAGCTACAGTGACTTCATCTCCAGACCAGTCACAGTTTTGAGCAGTCAGTGATGGAAGCAGTCCATTTTTTCACCCTTCATAGTGATGCTTAGAGTTTTTCATTTTCTGTAAATGAGTAAAAGGAGCATAATAAACATCTGTCAGATACACAGTGACATTTGAGGCTTATTTGTTTATTCCATTTAGGTTTTGTAATTTGTGGTGAGTGCAGGTGGCATCATGGAATGTGAGCTGAGGYCTTTTCCCCTTGGGAATAGCTCCTAGGGGCTTCGTATGAATCCCAGTGAAATCGGAATTGCAGTAAGGCTACTAGGAGTTCARTTTTTCTGAATTCAAAATCTTTGAGTAATGAGTCTGTAACTGCTTTGTAAGTTATCGCTCATCTTTGTAATGACCTCAGGAACAGGAAGCACATTATTTCAGCGCTCACTCTAGTGAGAAATGAATTTACAAGGGTCTGAAAATTGTTAGCTGAAATATTTTCCTGAAATAGGCTTAACCCCCCTCCCCGCCCCCAAACCTACAGAACTTTCAAACAGAATAGACAAAAAAAAAACCTTGATTCAAAGGGAAAGTGTGTGGTCCCTGTGCAGCAGGACAAATGGATCGCCCTGCACAACAAGCAACAGAGACTGAGCACATGGTGGGAGAATGTTGGTGCTTCACCATATACTAAAAGCAGTGGGAACTACAGGATTCACTGTTTAAAAAAGCAGAAATGATGCTACTTAAAATAATTGCAATTAAAAAGTAAAGAAAGGAAAAGAATTATCAATCCATTTTGTAGTGACTTAGTAAATTCACAAGGTTAGTATAAGTTTTTTTTTTTTTTTTTTTTTTTTTTTTTTTTTTTTAAATAAAAGGACCCTACAAACAACAGGTAAATAACATCAATAGAGCAAATTGCTGAGTTGAGCCTGGAATTCCCAAAGAATTAGTGCTTGATGGACAGATGTGGGTTCTGGAAGAGCAATAAATAAAGATTATTTGTCACCTTTCATGCATAGGGTACCCTTGCTGGTTAAACACTATGCTGAAGCACAGATGAGCTAATGGGGAGGCTGATCAACCAAAAATTAGGGTATTTGTCAGTTTTAAAGTTAATTCAGTATATCTGGTTGTATACAAACTCTGTTGATGGTCTTTGTATTTTTGGTACGGTTCACCAGGGAGCATTATAGTGGATGATTTTGACTACATATTTTACTGATAAAGCAACAGTTTTAGCAAATCCATTAAGCTGTGCAAGTGTCAAGGATTTTTTACTTTAAATACATAGTTGTCTAGTAACTTCTAAAACTAAATGGCTCTATTTGCAGCATATCTTTTCATGTTAACAGCTCTTGAGCCGAGACTAATTTAAGTCTTATTTACAGAAATGTAAGCTTTGAGCTGAAAACTGTAAATCAGTGTTAGAAATGCCTGTGTCTTGTCCAYGTTACTTCTCTTGTGATTGTTCTCGGCAGAGGAACTGTAGTGCTTAAAAACACTTGCTGGGTAATCTCTAAGACTCAAATTTACTGTTTGTGGTGTTAAATATGTAGTGGGATAGCTCTGATTTAAGAGAAGCTGATAGGAATTTATTTTGACTTTACAGAAAGCAGAATTTGGTCAGCCCAAAAATTGTAAGTAAAAACCACTGGCTTTTTCCTAACCTTTACGCTGACGGTGCTGACTGACATCAGTTGTGAATAAGTGATTTTTAGTGTCCCATGTGGGCTTGCTTTAGGATGTGTTTTAAGGCACAAAGTCGGGAAGAGGTGTTAGATGCTCAGTGTCATGATAATGAGGCCCAGTGTGTTCAGCTTAAAAAAGAAAGAATTTTATTTTTATGATTGTATTGAACTGCAGTTGTAGACCACAGCTGATCTTGAAGTAGCTTTTCAGTAAAGCTGTCTAATAAGTAGAAATCTGTGGTCATAGAAAATGCAAGAAAGGGAGTAGTTTTTCATGAATTATGCATCGCAGTTAAGTGTTCTCAAGAATAARAAGTAGTTCAAATATTTTAAATATTTGAATTTCCCATTCTGCACATGCAAGCTGTTATTTATATTGGCTGATCTCTCTTACTTGAAGAATTAGGATTTTTCTTTGTTGCTTGAAATAATGGGGGAAGAAGAAACAACCAGTAGCATATGTTATTTTAGCAGAGAAATGTTGCAACTGAGTATTCCTTAATGCTTCTTGTAGGCRCAGAGTTCATACTGGACCTGACTACAGGCCAGGCAATATATTGGACTTTGGTTCCGTAAAGCCCTGGAATGTTTGCCCAGACTTAAACAGCTCCAGAGCTATGCACATGTTTGTGTGCTGCAAGATGGCTAGACTCTCTCCTGAGTTCAGGCCTGTATTATAATCAGTGAAGTATTTAATGTTAACTTTTGAGGGAGCCGTCTCACCCTAATAAACTAGGCTAGTTTAGCCCTGAGAGAAGAATGGAGGATCCATTTTTCTGCAGTTAATTCCTGGGTGTTAGGTTGGAACTGGCGGAATTGGCCTGATAATGCTCCATCAACATTAAGTGCAAAGGATTTCTTCGAGGAGCCATGAATTGGAGCAGTGCAGTCTTCCAGCGTTATGACTGATAATATGCCAGCGTTTGCTAGAAAAAGGCAGATTTCACTAGATCTGAGTGGGAATTATTAGATGCTGTACAAAGAGGTCAGAAATGAGAAGGTATGCATGCATAAGGTAATGTCAAGCTAATTTCMTTTAGGACAGGGAGGACATTAAATGAGCCAGACTAGCAAAGTGAGTAGCTAGCTTGGTTTTGTCCATATACCTTCCCACTCTGTGTTCAACTACTGTGTTTATGGAATGAGCTTAAAAAACTGGATTCCATCAGCCTGAAGATGCAGTTGCATGGCAACTTGTATCAGTTTAAATCTAGGCCATCGTAGCCTCGCGCTGCCCCCACAGTGATTTGCTGCCCGCTTCCTTGAGTCAGCTCTGAGCACGGGTGTGATCACACATGGAGCTGATACGGGCGCCTGATCCAGCTGAGATCTAACCCAGCTRAAATATGTGGCCAGCTTTCAGGTGGATTAAGGCACTGAAGCAGCTCATCGTGTAGTCACGAAAGAGCCTGTGCCAATGCAAGAAAGTGGTGGGAATATCTCAGCAGGGATGAAAAGGATTTAGAGCAGACTGAACAGCTGTGGAAAAATACATTAATGAACATTCRAATGTTTTATTCACATTCAGAATAGAATAAGCTATGCTGGGTAAGAGGCTTGCATCTCGTTGTAGTTTGAAGATCTGTATGATGAACAAATAGGAGCTCTCCCACCATTCCTCCTGGGTTTAGTGTGAATATCGCAGCTATGATCATGTGAGGGCAAAGCAGACTAGATCTATCCATACTCCACCAAGCCCGTGGCCCAAACAGCGCCGATGAGCGGCTGATGTGAAATGGTGGCCAGCCAAGCAGGTWAGAGAGACTCTTTTAGTGAAAGCGCCTTGACACTTTTAATTCAYGAAACTTTAAGTGGTAGGGCTTATGCTCTGAAGTTAGTGAGAGTCTTGCGTCTGACTTCAGTGAACAGCAGCAAAGGCTGTTGAAGGGATGGGAAAAACAACGATGTTACCCGACTGGAGGAAAGAGRGAGCTTCTGTCATCTGTCAGGGGTCTGGGGGGAACTCAGTTGGAGTAAGGGCTAGCATGAGAAGTAAGATAGAGCAGAGATTACAAGTTAGAGTAAAATAGTAAAAGGACTTTAGAGGTAGTAAGAGGCAATATGAACAGCAAAAAATCACATGGTGTAACGTTTCCATATACAGCTCCCTGCTCGCCTCGTTTTCCTCAAGCAGGCATATGCAGACTGTCTCTAACCCAGTGAGCGGTGTGCACACAGCCACTGAGCRCATAATCCCCGAGGCAACTAAACTTGTCTTCCTTACTAGCAGTAAGCGCGCTTCAACAGTGTCATGCATATTTCTGAGCCCAAGCTTAGAGGGTCCGCTGATCGCGTGAGAAATGGAGGCAGTTGCTCAATCAATATTGATGCTACCTAGGGAGAAGAGTGCATGTTCTCTCATCATCTCATAAGGGACTGCTTCAACAGTTACTGGTTAGCATCTGTAAAAAGCAATCTTTAAATTCATTCATGAGAGACATTTAATATAGAAACAGCTTTGATCAAGCACGAGTTGGAGTGACTACAAAGAAAATAGGAAGGGTCCTTGTGTTACTTGGAAAGGAAGCAGGTAAAGGAAGTTATTTTCTTTAAATAAAGTTTTAAGGTTTTTTTTCCTGTAATCACATCATCACCTTTTCTTGTCTTCTGAGTGGACATCTATCATTATGTCAAAAGGGAGCTGCACCTAAATTAGAAATACGGAGAACATCTTTAGAAGGAGGGATTACTTTAAGGCCAAAGCCTGATTGTATTGCTGCCAAGTGAATTTTTGCACCAGGAGGTTGTGGAGGGAAGATGATGTGTTAATGTGATAACACCCAGAGGAGCCCATTCTGTGTGTACCTTGTCACTCAGTTCTAGTTTCTCTGTGGTGAGGAAGGGGGAAGAAATACTGCGCAACTGTTCAACCTTAAGCAAGAGACTAAAGWAGGAGGAAGCTGTGCTAGCAGGGGACATACCCAGCACTGAGGCTTGTTGCTCATCCTGTGTCACTGTGCAGGAGGATCTGCCTTTACACTGTGCACCCACGATCACTGCTTCTCCGTTGGTGCTACGGTGTCTGCTGTCTCAAGTATGCTCTCACTGGATAAGTGAGTACCAAACAGGTCAAAGCTAGGAGTAAAGTCCTCAAATTTTACTTTTTAAAGAAATATAAAATATTTCGTATAAAAAATTCCTGGAACTTAGTGAGGAGTCAGTGAAATTGGAAAAGCGAGGGGGAAAGTTAACTAAAGATTTTTTTTTATGGTCCTTCTTCTCCCTGCTCCTCAAAAAAGAGCAATTAGTTTAAGATTCCTGTGAATATCCTGTGATAGTCTTGTAGTTGGAAGGAACCTCTTGAGGTCATCTAGAACAGCCTCCTGCTCAGAATACAATTATAATTATTTAATCCTATTAACCCAACCCAGCATTTCTGAGCACTTGCTATGCCTGCTTGAATGATCTTTGGTCTCTTAGACTTCTTTTTATATATGACATTCAAAAGCTCTGTGCATATTACTGGAAATGAAGATACATTTGCTTTAATGATTCATCAAAGCAAATGGAACAGATGTTTGTTTTATCTAMATGAAAGTTCAGTCTCTGGTAAGTGGATGTTTAAAAGACAACACAAACATTCATAAAAACACAAAATGTGTTTTAGCTCCTGTTYTTTTTCTATAGCTCGTTGCCAGACCTTTTAGGGGCAAAACAATAAGGGGCAGCTCAGAAGTCTTCGTCCCTGTTCAGGAGGAGAAACAGTGATTCCAAACCACCTCCTGAAACCATCCCTGTTCTAGGAATCATAAATAAGCTCCTTAAAAAAGCAAAAACATCCAGCCAACTAACCAAAAAAAAAAAAAAATTTCCCATAAGCTTTTTCCCCTCTGGCTTTTAGCTATCTGGGAATAAGAGGTGGTAAGAACTGTAAAGGATCCTTTGATTTCTCAGGGATTACTGTGCTCTGGAGRCCGCTACTGTTTTGCTTGCTTGGTTTCATGTCAGGACTGCGGTACCTATATTTGTACAGCATATCCAGTTCCAGCTACRTTACGGAATTGCTAGAGGACTTGGAGGTATGCGGGACATGGGAAATAATGCRTTGTCAGCTAGTGATGAGCTTTTATCTTTGTATCCTTAGGCTATGTTCAATTCCATAAGCAGCTAGATTTTAACAGATTAAGGAGCARTATTTTAGATTTCAAGAAAAATTTTGAAGTAAGAGGGTGATTCTCTGTGGAGCACTGTGATTTCCTATGTGTCTTTTTTTTTTTGGCTAGATGAAATCTCAGATCAATGAAGTTGGTTGAGTTTTTGTCAATGTGAGCAGGATTTCTCAGAAACACTTGTGTCYTCTTAAAAGTGGACAGTCTCACATTTCATCCTGTATTATGCCCACAGAGTCTTAAGTAGGCGTTGAGAACAGTATGTCTATGTCTAAGAATTCAGGTGAGCCAGTTTAATTTTTTGCATTTGAATTCTTAGCCAGATATTTTCCTTTTGAGTTATGTAAAATAGTAATTACTTKCAACTTGCTAATTTATAAATGCATGTGTAGGCATCAGTGTTGAGTTTTTTGGGAAATACAGTGGAGATTTGTCAGGGAAGTGTTCAAGGTTTTGGAATACAAAGTAGTTTTTGTTGTGCAATGCATGTGCTAAAGAATAGCTTTAGCAGTCAAGTTTGACTAAAATGCCCAGTAATGCTGTGACGTGTCACTGCCTGGTGCGAAATGACTCACTCTCTATAGAAATGCAAAATCGCATTATATAGTCTGAAGTCTTGTATTTTGTTTGTATATGAACAAAAATTTCCTTTGTCTGTGATACTAAGTTTCAATAGCTACATACATTTAATCTAAGCTCACAGCCACCATGCTAAGGATTGGTATGTACTTTTCATGCAAACTATTGTGTTAAATTTCTGTATTTGCCTGTTTTCTACAGGTCCAGTATCGTATTCTCTCCTTTTCTGCTACTATTGATGTGATTGAGGGTGAGATACGTGTATTTCGTTACATGAGGAAGTACTGGCCTCAGACCTGCATTAATTTGAGCTTGTCCAGAACTACTACTTTTGTTCTGTCTAAACAGTCACAATGACTAGGAAAGGTCATTTGAAGCTGCTTTGAAGGACCATAACCAAAAAGTCATGAGAGGGCAGTCTGAGACCTTTCTATGCAGAGGAACACAGTTGACRAAAGCATGAGTGATGGGTATGGAGCCAYRTGGTTTAAACAATGGCATGGAGATGCGGGCTTTATTTTGGAATAAGACTTTGSTCTCTGGAAGGAGATGGATTTTGCCACATGTAAGTTGAGCATTTAAGTTGCAATTGCTGATCCCCTTCCTGCAAGAGGGAGGGKAGTGGTGTGGAAATCCTGAAATGCTGTGGGTTTACAACAGGATGGACTGTTTCTGGAAGGTACACCTCAGGGCTTTTGCTGTCTCCRAAGTTCAGTAGCTGCCAAGAGCATCAAGAGTAAAAGCACTGTGGTTAAGAAATCCCCACATGATGCCAGTGTTGCTTGCTTTTTCAGGCCACTGACATGGTCAAACAGCTAAAGCTAAAATGCCCAGAATTAGTGGGGGGCYTTTGAGCTAGCCTGTCTAAGTGTCTGGGAAGGATGTTAAATTTGATACTGATTCCAGCTTTAAAGCATTTGAAATAGTGGCTCACTATTTTCAGAGAAGACTTCAAATCAGAATGTGCCTTAGAAATGTAGAGCTAGAAGCAATAGCTATGCCCAGATTCAGTGTGTTTAAAGCCTGTGGGACCCAAAGACAAAGTTCTTCTGCCAGACAACYGTATTGCTACAGCTGTTGACTGGACCAGCTATTAAAAAGTTCCCTTAATCTTTGGATGGTCCAGCTTTTTTGTGAGGGACTGTTTGGTGATACGACTTCAGGTCAGGACAACAGGATTTAGCTTATAGCTTTGCTTTCTRTGTTTGAGTACTTGAATTTCTTCTGCTGTCATTTAAAGTGCAAGTCAAGGGATTTGTTCTTTAACTTAATGTTGGCATGCAAGTCTGTTCTTCCTTCTAACCGCTGAATTTCATCCTTAATTCTGTGGCTGCCATGCCAGAATATTGGAAGAGAAAAAAGTCTAGAGGGAAAAAAAATAGATTGTGTGTGAGTTGTGAATTGCTCTTTATTGGAATCTAACATCTAGCACAATGTCTCAGCATCCAGTTGAGATGGTGTGCTAGTTCTCTGTTGTTGGAATCAAGCTCTGCTTGGTGACAGCTGCTCTTTTTTTTTTCCTGTAAGTGTACTACACATCTCTTTTCAGTATTCAGCAGCTAGTATTTAAACTCTGCTAATGCTTAAAAAGAAGAAAGGAGGCATGTAATGAGGAAGCTGAGAAAGCTGCTATATATTATGGGAAAGAAAGAAAAGCTTTTACAACAACGGTTAAGGGTCTTGCCAAAATCATCTACTTATCATTACTGATTTCTTAATAAYTTTCTGTCAAAGAAGCTTGGTAAAGGAAATTATCTTAAACAAGTACTGTATGCATTGTAGGAGAAAGCACTTAACCTTTCAGGTTTAGAGGTGACAGACTGCGTTCCTGTAGCCATTTCTTGCTAAAATGATGCTATGGGTTCTGCGTGCTTCCAGCTCCTGGCTAGTAGTCTCATCTCACAGAGCTTTCGGGTGTGACATTCTGGAGCTTAATCAAGGTATTTTGCTGCTTGTCCTGAAGGCAGGAGGAGACTCTAGTGCCATTTCAAAGGGAAAGAATTTAATGCATTCTGATGGCATTCTGTCTAAGTGACATCTTTCTAATTGGAGTCCTTTAGTTTTGTAGGTGACTTAGACCTCATGGAATACTGCTTTCTCTTGAGCCTGGCATTACAGAAACTTTATAAACTGTTCGGCAAGCAGCTGTTCCCAGTTCATGAAGCTGGTGGCATTTATCTCTTGTGTTCCGAAGTTCAAGTGCCCACTTATCTGTGGGAAAGTACTTTTCAGTTTAAAGGCAGAAGGTCAAAGTTAATAAAACAGAGTTGCAAACAATGCATATTGTTGTGATAGAAACCAAAACTGATAGGAAGTAGCTTTTCAAGCAAAGGTTTGCTGCAACTCTCCTTGAAAGCAAAGGTAATTTTTTATTTCTTTCTAGTTGTTTTCCCCCCCTTTCCCTTCGTTATTGTCTGTTTCTCAAAATAACCCAGAGAAGATCATGTACTTGATGGTGTTTGCTACAATATTTGTGTCCTAGGTCTCATCATTCTTTCAACCTTGAGTTAGAGACTATATAAACAATATAAACTAGTCTCATATTGTGATAAAAGAGCATGAGAATGAGCAAAAAAAGG
Organism: Rhea americana; assembly: GCF_003343005.1. NCBI lineage: Eukaryota > Metazoa > Chordata > Aves > Rheiformes > Rheidae > Rhea > Rhea americana. The sequence goes on from NW_028186149.1 coordinate 9,913,387, forward strand.
TCTCTTGAGTAGAGCAGTGAAAAGAATAAAACTATGTGCAGCTCTTTCTGGAGACAGAACAGACACACCTGCAGGAAGAGAAAAAGGACCTGAGGAAGGGGGCGGGGGGGGGGGAGCTGGATGAATTATCATCATGAATCGATCCTCCAAATAACTAGTCATTATAAAATGTTACCTTTTCTGCCTATGTATAAATTTTCTGAACAGTTTGTCATGGAGAACTGGAGAGGTGCCTGAGGACTGGAAGAAAGCCAGTGTCACTCCAGTCTTCAAAAAGGCAAGAAGGAGGACCCAGGCAACTATAGACTGGTCAGCCTCACCTCCATCCCTGGAAAGGTGTTGGAACAGCTCATTCTGGATGTCATCTCCAGGCATGTGGAGGAAAAGAAGGTGATCAGGAGTAGTCAGCATGGATTCACCAAGGGGAAATCCTGCTTAACCAATCTGATAGCCTTCTGTGATGGAATGACTGGCTGGGTAGATGAGGGAAGAGCACTGGTTGTTGTGTACCTTGACTTCAGCAAGTGTAGGTTAGACGAGTGGACAGTGAGGTGGATTGAGAACTGGCTGAAAGGCAGAGCTCAGAGGGTCGTCATCAGTGGCGTGGAGTCTAGTTGGAGGCCTGTGGCTAGTGGTTTCCCCCAGGGCTCAGTCCTGGGTCCCATCCTGTTCAACTTCTTCATCAGTGACTTGGATGAGGGGACAGAGTGCCTCCTCAGCAAGTTTGCTGAGGATACCAAGCTGGAAGGAGTGGCTGATACACCCGAGGGCTGTGCTGCCATTCAGAGAGCCCTGGACAGGCTGGAGAGCTGAGTGGAGAGGAACCTCGTGAGGTTCAACAAGGGCAAGTGCAGAGTCCTGCACCTAGGGAGGAATAAYCCCAGGCAGCAGTATAAGCTGGGGGCTGACCTGCTGGAGAGCAGCTCTGCAGAGAAGGACCTGCGAGTGCTGGTGGATAACAAGTTCACCATGAGCCATCAATGTGCCCTTGTGGCCAAGAAAGCCAGCGGTATCTTGGGGTGCATTGGGAAGAGTGTTGCCAGCAGGTCAAGGGAGGTGATCCTGCCCCTCTACTCTGCCCTGGKGAGGCCTCATCTGGAGTCCTGTGTCCAGTGCTGGGCTCCCCAGTACARGAGAGACATGGCACTACTGGAGAGAGTCCAGCGTAGGGCTGCAAAGATGATCAGAGGGCTGGAGCACCTGCCCCATGAGGAACGGCTGCAAGAGCTGGGCCTCTTCAGCCTGGGGAAGAGAAGCCTGAGGGGGGATCTTATCAATGTGTACAAGTACCTGAAGGGAGGGTGTCAAAGAGACGGGGATAAACTGTTTCCAGTTGCATGCAACAAGACTAGAGGCAACGGGCACAAACTGAACCACAGGAAGTTCCGCCTGAATTTGAGGAGGAATTTCTCCACTGTGCGAGTGACGGAGCMCTGGCACAGGTTGCCCAGAGAGGTTGTGGAGTCTCCTTCTCTGGAGATCTTCAAGGCCYGCCTGGATGCAACCTGTCTAACATGCTCTAGGTGACCCTGCTGAGCAGGGAGGTTGGAGTAGATGATCTCCAGAGGTCCCTTCCAACCTTGCTGATTCTATGATTCTATGAAACCACCTCTCTTGATGCTTATGCAGAGAGCAAGAACCAAGCTAGGCACTGCTCAGGCCTTCTGAGTTGGATTTAATCAGAATAACATGATGGTTAGGCCTTTTCCTATTTAATCTTTCAGTGATTTAATTATGAATTGATCCATAGGACTACTGTATGCTGATGACAAAAGCAGAGGACACACRTACACAAATCTGGAACAACTTCTGGAGGCCGCTGTTCATAAAGGAGCTGGATGAGAAACTTAGAGATGGTCCTGTCAATAGTTTYGCTTTTGCAAGCAATCAGTTTGTCTTTAAATGGTAAGAAAGTTCTATTGCTATGCGCAAAGTACAAGAGGCTTTTAAATCTCAAGTTAGGAACCTAATGATTTAAGTAAAAATACAATCTACAAACTGCCTAACATCTCGAAAACTAACCTGTCCAATGGACACAGAGTTACACCTATGCTGCCAGAAATGTGTGTCTGGACTTTAGTTTGTCAACGCTTTATCAGTCTGTCTCAAATCTCACAGTATTTGAGAGTTTAAAGTCAAGTTACTCTCTTCTCTGCCATTTAAACCTGAGTTAACTGACTTGTATGGGCCRAGCTCCCATTAAGAACAGACTTAACTGCAATGTTCTAAGTGAGGTTAGTTTGTGTCAGTATGATAAGTATAAAAGCTATGAGAAACTTTAATAAACATTTCCTGGATTTCTTTTGCCAATTTCTGTAGTTCTGATGTCATCAAAAAACCCATCTCTTGGTTTATATTCGGGTAAACGTGGCAATTTTGCCTCATTCTAATGAAAAAATGGTTGAACTACTTGAAGGTGCTGCCAAATGCATACATTAAACGCAGTGGAAAAGGCTCCTTTTCCTCTCTACGTGCTATTTCTTTAATCACAGGATAAAATCATTTAAAATCATTTAAACAATGACGTTTTAGTTCTTCCTGTTCTTTTACAAGAATCAACCCCTCCAGGATTAGTTGTGGTAGTAGTTAATGTTTTCATCATCTGGTAAATGAAATGAAAATAGTAATATCAGGGCCTTTCTTTCCATGTGTATACAAGTGCAGACAAACTGATACACATACAAACTGATATCCRTATGCTCTGGAATAACAGATTTTGAAGAGTGATCTCAGTTCCGCTCCAGTTACAGTCACTGTGTCAGGGAAATCCTGTTCAGAGCAGTATGTTTTCTGGCACGGCAGAGGCTGTGGCAGAATGTGCAGTATTTCTGAAGAAATCAAGATATTTGTCTGACWTCTCTACAGAAGAAGTGATCAGCAGGCAATCTGCTGTCCCAACCAAAATGCTGTTTGAACATGTTAGGAATTGTGCAGTAGTGGCAGCAGAGCCAGGCAGTTACTCTTCTTGCRCTTTCTGCGTCACTTCAATAGTGTTACAGGCTGTGGGAAGTGATATTCCTGCATTTGCAATGGCAATACACTGTGTAGGAGGAGGATGCAGAAAAAATAACTTGAAAAGATGTTTAGAAATAGTATTGAGCCATTTGGCTCGTAGTCTGCTGTAGCTGAGCAATATTTGGTTTGATTTCTGTTCATCTTGAGTACATGAGGTGTATTCATGGTGAGTACATTTGCATCCCAAAATGAAATGGAATAAATTAGAAARCAAAATATATCTTGCTGCACTGGTTCTCTAGCTGTTTTTGGAAGATTATTAAAAAATACAAACCCTGCAAAAACACAAACCATATGCAAAAGCAGTGAATAGGCTTTCATCATTTGTCTTCAAGGGGAAAACCTTTTTTTTTCTTTTCTTTTTTCTTTTCCTTTTTTTTCAGTCTTGGTTTTGAGGTCTGATCTGAAGCTGGAATAAAGTGCTTTATTTCCCCATCCAAGCTTGCACACTGGAGAATTGCTTTTACCTGACATTTGAAGCCTTGRGTCATGTAGCAGTGTATATTGCTTGAGAGCCCTGGCAGACAATTTGGCCTTAGCTGTGCCGATAATTTTGTTTTCTCATAATATGAGAAAGAGATGATAAATATATGATAATGTGACCAAGTGCCTTGCTGTGATCAGAGCCAACATTTATACTTTACACTAGTGACTCTTTATTCCATCCCTGTCTCATCGACTTAAGAAAAATCTTTTTTCTTTTGAAATTTCTGTGGTTCAGCCGTGTCAGTATTTTGTGAGTTGCTTTAGCATCAATAGAAAATGGACTTGTTGCACTGATTTAAATCTAAAACTACAATATCCTGGAACGTGTTTCACAAAACCACCTGTGTGAAGAGCTATTCATGAAAGAAAATTAATGGGGAAGATTGATGGAAGAGAACAGAAGAAATTGGCCTTCTTTTTCTCCTTGTGAGGGACCCAGAGCTACTGGCTGCTAGAGACTGCCAGATCAAAAGCTGCTGCTTTATTTTTCTTTTTTATTTTGTCTCCTATGTGTGCATGCGTGCATGTGTGTGATCTGTTCAGGTATTGAACAGTGCCCTCATACTTCACTGAGGTGAGGAGAGAAGTGTGTGCCAGTACAAAATAACAGAAACTGAAAGGAGCAGAAGGCAAAAGGAGAGAAGTCATAAGGAGGGGTGAGGCAATGGCGAGAAAGATYAAACTAGGTAGCAAAAAATAGTAGTAGTGAGAATAAATTGAACAGCAAGAAGATAAATTTGAGGGGCTAGGATTTTTATTACCACACCTGAAATGCACGAACAAGTTATGAAGAATGTGGGAAAGGGACTAGAGTTCTGCTCCTTTAGATAGTGATGGGGAGAAGCCTGGAGGTGCCAGTGGCTAATGTGCGAGAAGCAAACGCGTGGTGCGGGATGCTTGGCAAATCCCTAAYGTTTCTGGGAGAGAAGAAAGTCCACAAAGCCTCAGGAAATACTTGGGAGATGGGAGAAGGGGACAGCTCTGCCATTGCGTGCTCTAATGTTGAGGTAAGCATGTAAATAAGCCTGCCGGGAAGACCTGGCCCAGGAACTCGGTGCCTTCGCGGGACTGACTGCCCTGGCACCAAGCCGCGGGCGATACAATAGCTGTCAGCAGTAAAGCGATTTTCTTCATCCCCCTTCCCCCCTCCTTGCTCCAGTTTTTGAGCAGTGAGCCTAATTCTTACGTTATTTTTCTCAATTCCATGAAGACAACGATATTACAGCAAAGAGCAGATGTTGCCCCTGGTGTTTAAACTTGTAGCATTGATTTAATCTCGGTGGCACGTAGCCATATCAGGCTTGTTGAGGAAGGCAAGCGGTGTTTGTACGTCTGCCTCGTGCTGAGGGCTCAGTGACCTTTTAGTCGTCACCAGGACTCTGCGGGAACCCAGCAGCAGAGGCTGCCTACGGAATAGGCTGATTTACTGCATCCCTTCTCGCCGGAGGCGTGTCTTGCTCCTGGTCCTCTCTCAGTGCCAGACTGGTGCTGGCTGTTGGAGGGTCACTGGTACAGCTCCAGGCTTCCTCTGACTAAAACCCTGTAGCTGAGATCCTCAGGCTCAAAGGAGAATTTGCAGCAAACCTGCACTTAGAGTAGAGCTAAATTCTCCCAGATTCATAAATATGAAATACATAAAGTACAAAGAATCAAGAATAGTTTAAGTAGAATTTCAAAATATTTTATTTTTGATGCATTAAATATGCTACTTTCTCATAAGTAATAATTTCTGCTGTAGTTTCCTCTAAAGCTTTTTTTTTTTTTTTTGGCTAACTCTGACAGTAGTGATATAGGTAAGAAAATTACCAACCTGAGCTAATTTTATCTTTCAAATCTCAGCTCTCTGTGCAAGTAACAGAGTGGGAATGGGTTGGGGTCTCCCAGAAGGAGTTAAAGAATCCATTGCAGAAAAAGAATGCTGTAGAAAGTGGGATTTCTTTTAGAATTTAATATTGTTAAGTGAACCTTTTATGTAGGGAGGATTGTCATTGCTTTACAAATRGTCACGTAATGTTACATTGCAAAAGTGTTTTGTTGTCCTTTGCACTCGTAGTGTGCTTACCACCCGGGAGAGGTTCATCAGGGCTGTTTTGCAAGCCTGCCTTCCTTCCTCTTGAGTTTTCAACTTTTTGTCTAGTTTTTAAACACTTGCATTGTTTTGATGGAAAAGTATTTGCTGGTGTTCAGAATTCTCGATGGCATTTGAAAATTGGTTAGACCACACTGCTATGGATCTTTATGTATTCATGGTAGTTTACACATAAATGTTGTGCACAGGTAATTCTATAGTCAAGTAGTAGTTTAAATATGGATTTCTGAGGTGTTCGCTATGTGATAATTGTAGATCATGTGCGCAAGGTGTCATAAACTGTCTGCGTTACCCTAAGGCATAAAAATCAAGTGTTTCAGTCCTTTATTAGTGTTGTTCTTCTAGATTGTGGTTGCACAGATCATTTAAAAAACATTCACCACCTATTCAGCCCTAATTTGCAAACAGCACTAAAAGAAGCCTTTGCTGTGCCGTGCCAGAAGAAACACAAGGACAAAACGTTGCGTGAAAAGACAACATTAACTAACAATAACGCAGAAGTAGTTACCATAGCCCGTCAGCTGTTTATGGCTAGAATCTGAAATAAAACAGAGCTCTTGTATTTTGGCAGCATGAGTCCTGTGTGCTTCTTGAATGAGTCTTRTGGGTCAGACTTTTTAAAAAGTATTAACATGCCTAGAGATTTAGATAAGCGCTTGCTGGGGTTTTCAAAAGCATCTAGGTTCCTAATACTTCCTGACTTTTTTTAAAAAAATGTGTGAAACAGCTGATGGTTAATTCCTTTATTTTGAAGCAAAAAGCATAGTCTGGTTACTGGTATTCAAATAGCTGTGTCTTCTGTTGTTGCTGGTGCTTGCTATTCAGCTATAATATGGCCAGTAAAACTTAAACACTGGATTACTAATCCTGCAAACAGACCTCTTCGGTTTATCCGCAGACCATTTATACCAATGCAGAAACTTTCCCTCCRTGCTCTGTCTGCAGGTCACAGCTCTACTTTGCAGGGCCAGAGCAAGAACCTGCCTCGAGAAGTAAAATCCTTAGGGGCTTTCTTGGGACTTCTGATCAGGAACAGGCAGTTGAGTTTGCTGYTGCCAAACTTGCTACTTCAGATGTGACCAAAAAGAGTTCATCACTCAATCATCTGCTAACTTGAGTCTTGCCTGTACGAAATAACTCCATAGTCCATCCCAGTCTACTGAGTCACTGTGTTATTTCACACTACTGTTTTGCATGTGTCTGTTTAATTGTTTTTTGTTTTGTTCTTATTTTTCCCTTGCTTGCTTATTTTTATATGGTAAAGTGGAAACTATTCTCTGCTGTATCAGACTCCCTGCTAGCCAAATATTTGCATGTTTGGACTGAACACTGGTTCTTCATAGGAGTTTTCTCCTTTTGTAAGGGTGCACTTATTTAGGAACTAGAATAATCTATAATTGCACAGATCAGCAGGAAAATAACATAATTTTTCAGATTTTAGAAGAGTAGTATCATACACAATTAGAAAATCCAAAAGGCAGAGGAAACAGCTGGTCAGATTAGTTTGAGCACGGAAAACAAGCAGAAATAATTTTTAATCTACTTTTCTAACAGACAGTTTACAATAAAATATCTTTTTTAGCACAAATTGCATGTGTGTATACTTTAATCTTATTCTCTAACAAAATCTGAAATTCTTGTGATAAAATTTAGTCGCRGTATCTTGGTTGACAACCCACAACTTGTGTCCTGTAAGTGTAATTTTTGCTCCTTTTGTTCAGAAATATGTGTGGAATATTTTATGTAAAGCAGCATTCTTCATAGTAAAGAATGGAGAGTTGGACTTCAGCATTCTAACACCAGTTACCACTTCTTACTGCGTGGCCAGTGCCAAGTCAATTCAACTTAAATTCAATCAAATATTTAGGCTTCCAGTTTCCCCYGAGTTACTGGCATATTAGGAGCCTGAATGTGTCATGGGATCTGTACAGGTTGGTCCTTCAATTTTCTGGTAGCATCAAAACCCATAGCAGTGGTTAATATGTAGCTCCTACTTGGAATAGGAAATCTGGAATTCAGAACTATAAACAAGCAATATCAGCAATCCAAGTAGCGTGGTTTTTCTTTTAATGAGAAATTTGAGGGTTTTAGAAYGCCACAGAAAAAGCCAACTGTCGATTACATCATAGGGAAGATGAAATATTCTGAAATATGTTAAGAATTCGAACCAGAGGCATCTGAAAGAGTGCACTTTCTCAGAAGGAAAGACAGCACCATTGGCAATGCACAGGCTTCTTTATAAAGGTCTAGATTACACAAGCTGCATTTACACTCATTTTGGCTGGATTTTTTTTTTTTTTTTTTTTTTAAGTAAAGTTGATTTGAAAGGCTGACTGATAGTGCACTGCCTGGATCAGCTGGGTACAGGATTTTGGGTGTCGACCAAGCAGCAGCAAGTTTCCAGCATTCCTGTCCCTGGTTAGAATTCAGGTTTTGGCACAGACCTTTTGTGTCTAGTTTCATGTGGAACAACTTTAAGGAGTATCAGAGCTATAGTGTAATATTCAATRTTTTCAATATTGAATTAAAAAAAACTAAGACTTTGGCAAAAAATGAGAAATRTATTAGACTATAGGAATAATATGGGCTAAGTTCTAGGTATGGCTGCCAAAGAAAACAGAACTCAGGATTAATTGATTTCACAGATATAGCAAGTAACACATTACGCCAGCCATGGTCCTGCAGTACATGAAAGTCAACAATAACTTTTAACAAAATATTATTTATGATTCAAAGTCCTATTGCCCTCTTTTTGTAACTGTCYTAATTGTTTAATGCCAGACACTTCTAGCTACCTGATCAGCTGAAGATCTTTTCTTAGAGCAAAAAGGATTACTCCAGTGTTTGCCACTTATGCTGCAGATGTTGAATTTCTAAAGCACCTACGCAGACTCTTTCAGATATGTACAGCCCTCTTTTGTACTTTTGTCTTTTTTATTTTTTGAAAGAACAGAAATCCAAAAATGTTTCATGCACCTCAGAGTTATGTCAGCAGAAAGAATTGCAAGGATGCTAGAAGGGTTTAGAARTGGTCAAACACCCACTTCATATGCATTATACTGGCTGATCTTTATGTAAGGYACTCATTAGCTATGTCAAAACAGTGTGCCCTTCTCCTTTGAGATATTTCCTCTGTAATAATGTTCCTTTGTGGTAGAAATCATTTGTTTTGACTATGCAAAATTTATAAGTTGTTCAGCTAATTGCACTGTAACATTTATTCTTCCATCTTTTCTTTTTCATTGTGCAGATCAGGTCCTTCCTGAAGGAGAGAAAGCACTCGTAAAATCAGTAGCCTCATTAATTTCAGTTTTTAAGTTCTGTACTCTTCCCTTCTTGTCTGATGCAGCTTCCAAAATAAAGGCTTTTAGATTGATTAAATACCTTTTCACATGTGCCTGGATGTCCTCACCAGTTCTTGTTCGCACAAATTGATTTAAATTAGGAAATGTTTCACCYGAAGTGGGTAGTACTGAAGAACTTTACATAAAAAAAACCCAAATCAGTGGGAATTCTTGTCTGTATAGTTATGAGCCTTTAACACTGGTAGGTGGAAAGCAGAACTTCCCACTGATCATTAGTGAGATTTTTGCTGAAAGAGGGGTGCCTTGGGTTATCTCTGAGGTGCATTTAAATTTGCTTAAATTTCTACTTTGACTAGGACTTTAGCTGTTGCTCAGGTGTTACTGTATGTACCAGTGCTTGCAAGGATTTCCTTGATCCCAGCATACATGGGTTGCACAATTTGAGTTTCCTTTCTAAATAAAACTTAGCTGCCACTTTTGAATCTTTGCCAGAATGATGCTGTTGCAGCTTGACAGCTGTGGCAGTTCATTGAGTCAGTGTGGTGRCTGCAGACGTCATGCTTAGGGTGCAAATGGGTGTTTTTTCAATGTGAACATACGGGGTTTTCAATGGGCTGGGTCCATTCTTGCTGCTGCTGGCAGCTGTAGCGTTGATCCTCGTGGTCTCAGCCAGTTGCCTGGCTGGACCTCTGTGCACTTAGCATCACATGCAGCTGTAAAAGATTTGATCCTTGTGAGCATGTAGGTTTCATAATAGTGTGTTATGCAGATCTGCATGCAACCCTTTAACAGTAAAATGCTTGAGGCTGATTTAATGTCATACTGGTAGCTCACAGAGTATCACTCCGTAAGAAATACGCATAGCGGGACGCCCTCAGATTCACGCTTCCTAGGCGAGTCATGCTGCAAACATCTCTCTCCTATTCCTCYTTATCTGGCTCATCCTTTTGTACCCCAGTTCATCTGTCTTCCTAAAAACGTTCTACTGTCTTCTCGTTGCTCTTCTTCTAACCTGTTTGTGTGAGAGGTTGCAGATAATCAAGTTAAAAGTTTCATAGAGACTAGTGGGGCTAAGAATGTTACTCATGAATATAAACATCCTGGCAGTCCTCCTGTGCGTTTAACTCTGTGTGTGTGCGCGCATGACTCAGAGATTTCATGGTACAGAAAGTATGTTTTGCTTCTTGGGAAGCAGGCCCTTGAGATTCCTGGTGTCCTTATAGATGACCTCTTTTTCTGAGGGAATGGAATTTCCCAGAAAAAAGTCTGTGCTCTGAAAATGTAACAGGGCTCAGTCTTTATTTTGTACATAAGTTGTATGATTTTTTTAAAATTAGAAGATATTTTAGAACCGCTAAGATAAATTTCATTAAAATACTTCTTAAGTATGCCATCAAAAGTATCACAATTCTTTATTGTGATGAAGAGCCGTTTGCTGGGACTTTGGTGGCTGCTGGGACAGGGTTTGCCATGAGGTCCCTCCCAAGGCCCTGGAGGGTGGTTAGACGTGTGGTATGCTCTTCTGTACTCAGACACTGCATGAGCTTGGTCATGAGCTCTGTCTTTGAAATGTGGGCCATAATATATTTCATAAATAATACTTCAGTCTGAAACATTGGGGAATCTAAATCTTTGGTAAAATGTAAGGACGTGGGTTCCTGTGGCCATGGCATTTGTACTTCTGGAGCTCAGCTGCTTGTGATGGTAATAAAGTACACGGGGATCATCGAGTTGTCTGTAGCAGTGTTTTATCTGTCTCTCTGCATCCATACAAAAATATATTCTGCAATAAATAGTGTAAGAGTGCTGTTTTAATCTTTGTACCCACAAAATGATTATAACTTTTAATCAGCATTAAAGTATGTCTTGTATAACTTCTAAAACATTATTATTAATGTTACATTTTTAAAATTGTATAGAAACTATTACTGAAAGAAAAGCTTCACATCCTTGAATATCTATATATAAACATCGCTGAATTCAGAGTGGTATTTTATACCACTGGTACCATTCCTGTAGCCATGAGAGCAATAACAAGCATTTGATTTTCGGTGTGCGGCTTCTTGTACTCCATAATTTTAATTCAATAGCGGTAGGACCCAATTCCATTGTTTAATTAGTTTTTTTTTTGAAAACTAGTTCTCTCTGTTACCGTCAGAAATCTCTTTGACCATTCCTCTAAGTGTTTAGGAGAAATCAGTGCTACTGCTAGCTAAGAAAGTCTAGTGCAGAAAAAGCTATGCCAAATTCCCTGTAAAGGTGCTGGCCCTCCRAGGCGTCATACTGTGAGGTGCTGAGGGTGCTGGCCTTGGTCCAGCAGAACACTTGAGCACCTACTTAAGTACAAACTTAAATGCATTGCTGGAGGGAAGCCAGAGTGCTTCATGTTTGCAAGACTAAAACATATTCACTTTGCAGTGGACCCTTTATTTATTTTGTGGRTCTGAAAAAATCTTTTTCAAGTAAATCAGAGCAAGAATATTCTTGTTTTCTTTGAAAACACAATGTACTGAGGTAACCAAAGAGTGTTTGCCACCATTTAGCGCTTAACCTCTAAAATTGGAGGTTGTTGGGTTTTCTCCAAAGCATCAGACTAATGCAAGCTCTGTCAATATAATTAAAAGAACAGCTTCAAGTACTGGCACATGTCTATAATTTGACATTTTTTTCCCTCATTGTTTGTATTTCATGGGAGCCTGAAAAAATCTTTGTCTAGGCGTATATTACCCACTGTCTTTTGCAGTGGATTCTCCATTTTTAACACTGGCGGGCTTGCTTTGGGAGGGTTCTGTAGCGGGAGAGGCCTGGAGAGGCTGCGGTCGCTCCAGGCTGCTCTCTGCACCCTCTGCAGCTCTTCCGGGAGCAAAGTGCCAAGTTCCATGTTTGAAAACGTGTGTCTGAGCACGGCTCCTGTGCGTGGCTGTGGGGGGCACTTTTTTTTTTTTTTTTTTTTTTTTTTTTTCTCTTTCTCTCCCCGATCTAGAGCACCCAGACTGCGGCAGGTCTCTGGACGTCAGCCCCGGGTGCCTCTGAGCTGCCCGTCGGCCTTGGGTGCTCACCCCATCAATGAAGCGCCAAAGGCTTCTGCATCGCCGCGGGGAAGTGTGTGCGGGTCGTGCTGCCTCCACCTGCTCCTGTAGGTTGCTAACGATGGGCTAGGTTAAAACACGTACTTACATAAGCTGTGCTGCGGGTTCAAGTTCTTGGTAGCCTGCAGTGCATGGACTAGTAGTGGCTTCTTTTTTTGAGCGTGTCCGTTAGCARTCCAGCAAGCGGGAAGGAGGAGCAGCAAGCAATTTGCATAGCCTTGTGGTGGAATTTGGAAGCATGAAACAGGGAATTACAGATATTTGAAGTTAAACTACTTTTGATCTGCAAGATGGGCTGGCATCTTGGTTCCCTAAATCTGAATAAGCCTTTTCTTTTTTTGGGGAGCAGGGGGGTGTTCCCTCTCCCCTCAGGAGGTTGARCTCTGCAATTTTTCGTTAGCCAGAAGATGTCTTGCCAGCTGTGTTATTCTTCCCTGTGTTTATGATAGCCTTTAATAACATTCTTCAGAAAACCGTTAGTATTGTCAAGTTGCATTATATCCTCTATGTATAATAATTAACACCAGACAAACAATTACATGCTTGCAGGGCAATAACTGAAAGTTTTAATGATTTGTTAAGAAAAGCATAGCTATCATGCATTAACCATACTGGAATGTAGTATTTTGTACTCAGTACTGAATTTAAAGGTATATCTTAATATATTTGTGCAGTTGGATCAGTAATACTATGTTTCTGTGGGAAATGTAGCCATCTAGTTATATTATTTCCTGGCTTTCTGCATGTCAAGTTTGGGAGGAATCTCTTAGTTTTCCCCATTGATCTTCTATTTAATTTCTAGAGGGAGGAAGAGAAATTAACTGTGTTTCCATAGCTTTGGCTTTTTTTGTTAAAAGATTTTTCCTGAAATGTGAGTTTTGCCCCATGGGTTTGACAGTTGTGCATGTTTATTACAAATATAGGAATTTTTCCTTCCATTAAAATTTCAACAGATATTTCMTTCAGGATAAAATAAATGCAGTTACTGGTGAAAAGCCATTAAAAGCTATCAAGTCTTTGTAGAATATATCTTTCTTTCAGTCATTAAATAGTATTTGATGATTTCTTGGTGAGTTATATAGAGGAGAGTTTTGCTGGCTAATAAAGGGCTTTTTCAGCTACTGTTGAAACAAGTGAAGCTGCAGAACTACAAAGTGTGATGGTTCAATCCCAGTTCAGGGTTGTTGCAAAAGAAAGGCAAAACAAGTGAAAAAGAAGGCYGGAACATGTATGTAGGTATTGGCTGGCAAGCCTCATATTGAATTGTACTATAAAATACCCAGTGGTTGTATAAAAATAGAGTAATTGTTTTGAGAGTTTTATTAGCTCTCTGTTGATCTGGGATTCTTGGTGGTTACCAGTGCTCAGTAACCTTCCTCAATGAAATATGAAAAGTATAGTACTAGAAGTTGAGTGGTTATGATATGATATACAACGCATTGGTATTAGACAGTGTTTTTCTGAAGCTCATTTTTACAATCCATATGAGAATGGAGAAGTGTACCATTCCTGTGCAAAAATGAGTATAATTCTTTACATAATTTGAATAAAATATTGAAAAACTAGATGGTAGCCTGAGGTCTTTTTACTGCAGAATTTTAGTGAGCTGTAGATTTTAGTTTTAACTGCAGATAGATCGTGTTCTGTGTTCTTGCTTCATTGCAACAGCACAAATAAAATAACAAAATCCATTATCTCAAAAAAGTAAGACTAACAGAGAACAAGGCTGAGAACAAAATACGAACATTATGTTTATGGGGGAAAAAAAGATTTATCATGAGAAATTGTGGGGATATAAACTCCAGAAGATGAGTATTTGCAGTCTTTTATGAGGTTGCACAACAAAATTATAATTTGTATTTTCAACCATAATTGGATGTACAAAGCTTAATTAGAAATCACAGTATTTTGAGGGGTTTCTTTCAAAACCTATTTGTTTTGTCTTAGGTTTGTCTTCCAAGAAAATTCCACAGTAAGCCCATCAAAGACTTACAGATTATACCTAATACTGAAAAATTAGAAATGATGTTGTATGAGAAAGATCAGCAGGATGTAGCAGGGAGTTACAACCAAGGCATGTTTGTGTGCCCACTGCAGTATATCTGTGTGCAGAAGGTCAACCTTTCTGTCATAAGAGCATGCAAGTTTTACAAGGAACTGAGGTGGTAATTTGCTGTAGTRTATAACTATGGAGGAGAGGTAATTGATTATTTGAAAAGGTTTTCATATTCTTATTTAGGGGCATTTTTTCCAACAGCCTCACTAACTACAGCAAGTCCAATGAGATGGAGGGAGTTACACAGACATCTGAGAGGAAGAAATATTTCTCGTTTCACAGGTGTAGAGAGCTATGCTCTGGGCATAAATGTTGGTCCAGAAGAGCCCTAGCTAGCCCTGCCAGAAAGATCGCTGTTGAATGACCTTAATTTTAAGCTCTTGCAATGGAGCAGAAAAGTGGTGGTGGCCTTCACTGTGTGAAATGTTTTTTTTCAGAGACCTCAAATTCTGGCTCCTGCTTTGTGAAAGGGGGCTGATTCCCTGGTTCCTAATTTAGAAGTGAAGGTCAGGATTTTTCCCATGTAAATAGTGCCAAGCTCTCACAGTATACATGTCTCAAGTGATGATAGTAATGCCTCTGATTAGCTGACTCGTAAAAACTGGTAGATACTGTCTYGTAATTACAGAGCCCTGCCATTGAGCTTGCTTCTATTTAAGTTCAAAGTATTTTGCAGCTTTATTAAATGCATGTAAATGATGCTCGTCAAATAGAGAACTGAAACTCAGCAGCTGTCTCCTTTGTGCATCCATTTTCAATAATTAATGGAGTATCCTTTGAYTTTTAATTGGGAGAATGGTAGTGCTAGTTTTACAACTCCTGTGTTCGGTATGATCAGACAAAAGCGGTTGTGTTTCTTAATGTGAGAGTAGTAAAGTGGGTTCCGATTATAACAATATGAAGTAAAGTGTTGTGGTAAAATTTAATGGTAACCATTAGAATTTTATACTGATTTTTACTGTCAGGAGCTCAGAACAGTTTATAGACTTTAGGGGATCTTTCTTTACCATATCTCTCTKCTTTTTCATTGCTTTTGGAAGGAAACTGGAGCTCGGAGTAGTTATTATTGCAAAAGGGTCTGTTTGGGCTAGAAACTGCTGAATCGTTAATGTTTCCATAGAACTGGGCGTAGAAATTTTTTAAAACTTACTTTTCTGGTCAGTCCTTTTGCTCCTATATTCAGTTGTGCATTATTTAGGTCATTTTACAGATCTGTATGCAAGTGTAGCTGCAGATGCTGTTGCTGGCCCTGTGCAGCTGCATTCCCAGGTCGCTGTAACTGCAGTCAGAGTGGGAGTCGGGCAGGTTGGACGGGCTCCCGGCAGTCATCTAGCCCAACCTCCCACCTGAGGCAGATCCCATTAGAGCAAGTTGCTCAGGGCTTTGTCCAAGTGAGTTTTGAATGTCTCCAAGGATGGTGACTCCACAGCTGCTGGAGGCAACGTGTTCCACCCCTGCAGTCCTGGCAAGAGCAGCAGCAACCCAACAAGCCCCAGTTTTGGGCCACTAATCCAGTGAGGTCCAAGTGACCACGCACAGCCACCAGCAAGCCGGAGGAAGCAAAGGGTGCCAGTGGATACACAGTGGATACCCTAAGGCAGTTACTGAAAACATGTTGCTTGTCAGTGTATCTGGAGAAGAACTAACTCTGTCTTTGTCAGCCTTTCTATGGAGTCTGGAGTTTTTGTCTCTGACATTATCGTTAGTACGTGAATGTCCTACCCCCCCCCCCCACTCTGCTGCTTGTTGTGATGTCCAGCTCTATTCCTTCCAAATGAGAGACATTTCATTATTTTATTCACTTGATGCAGTAATTCATTATTAATTACGCCTTCATCGTCCAGCAATCATGTTGCCTCATTGCATTTATCGTTTGCCAACCCCTAAATGGATTATTTGTAATGAGACACCTATGGGCTGCTGAGGGAGGGGGATTTGACAGCTTCAGCGGGAGGGYGATGCCCCTCTGCGCTCGCCTTGGGAAAGGAGTTGCCATGGGGAGGTGCCATAGGAGACCACGGACCCGTCGGGTGCCTGCTGGAGAAGGACCCCTGGCAGAGCAGTGTAAAGCCTGCGAGTCCCACTCGAACACCAGTATTTCCCTCCTCGAGCTGGTGCCTGCCCATAAGCCGCTGTGCCCTCSGTCCCTGTGCCGGAAAGCTGTGCTCCTGGCAGTGCCACTAGGGTACTAACTGTTCAAGCACCAAAAATATTTCTTGTTTACGTGTGACATTTTTGTGAATTCCTGACGAGCGTTTTCCTCTCTCTTGAAATGCGTGTTTCCCTTCCAGGAGGAGCGTCATTCTTCTCTCATGGCGCTGCCTCAAGTGGTTGCAGCTTATTTTCTAATTTKGAAGAAATTCCTGTAACTCTCAAATTATTCTCTAATAAAATAGTGATGTATTTTTTTTTCTTGTTGTCTTTTCACAGTTGTTCAGTGAAAAAATAAGTGGGGCAGAAGGAACAAAGTTAGATGAAGAATTTCAAGAGATGGAAAGGGTAAGGAAAGCAATGTTRTTTTTTCCATGTTCAGTTATTGCAGAATCAAAAATCTTTCACATGTTTCATGCAGTAGATTGCGTAGAAAAGCCACAAAGGCCGTTTGAGCCAAGGGAGCTGGTTCCCGTGATAGCCACCGGCAGCCAGGGGAGAAGGGGGCTCCCCCAAGGCTGGGGCAGAGCACTGGGGGGACCTGTCTTCCTCCGCTGTCTGCACTGGACTAGAGAGAGATCTTTAGTGTTTAGTGAGTTGTCATAAATGCACCCCTTCCCATCTGACATTTTTTCCAATAAAATCAAACCACTGCGGTCAAATTTTCACTTATTACGGARTTATACTACAGATGTTTAGAAGTTAACATGATTTGCTGTGGAAATGGAGGTGTTTGTTAACCACTTATTAGCACTGCCATTTATGAGTTCTCCCAGAATTATGAGTACTCCCAGATTCTGCTTTTTCAGCTTTTATGTGCTATTTCATTGCCCCTGTCTTTCTTACATATTTTTAATATACACAGACCTAGGTTACAGCTTTTATTGTTGGCAGATTAAGGAAAAAGATCTTGTGTGAGTTGCTTTTTTCCAACACACACTTTCTGAATTTACGGTCTAAACAGGCTTCTAGGTTTCAGTTTCTTTGGCTTCACAATAATTACTTGCTCCTCTGTATTATAAGAGGAAAAGTAATGTGCAAGCCCTAAGGGAGGAAAGAGAAGCAATCCAGAAATGTGATTTTTATAGCATGTAAGATGCTATTAAATGAGAAGACAGTGCAAACTACTACATTAACTGGCGCTGACCCCAAGACTGTGAGCTRGGGTATTTTCAGCTTTTTGCATCTGTGGAGATGAGCAGTCATAGTGACAACTGTTAGGCTGGCAGGAAAGTTTTAGCCTGGGATGTATAAGCAGTATTYATGACTAATAGGTTTGAAGGTTAAGGAGAGCTCTACATTTTGATACAAACTTTTCACCCTTCCTAATACTAYCTGCTAAGTAATATATTTTTGGCATATGGTACAACTGTGGCATAGCTTTTTATTCTAAGCCATCATATTTGATTTATTTTAATTAAAATAATTTTAAAAATATATTTTTAAAAAATATTTTATATAAAAATAATTAAAATAAGTCAACCCAAACAGTATATAATATCTAACCAGATGATAAGCTTTCTAGTCATAGATTTGCTTTTTGCTAACTTTCCGTTACTTTTCTTTTTCAGAAAATTGATGTCACTAATAAAGCTGTAGCTGAGCTTCTGTCCAAATCAACAGAGTATCTCCAGCCAAATCCAGGTAAGATAAGGAACAACTTATGTCAGGCTTTGCTGGTTATTATCCTCTTACTTGGTAATTCATCCCAGGTGGATAAAAGCTAATTAGGTCATTAATCTGAGGCTTCTGGAGGCCCTAGACAACTTTCCCTGTGTGTACACTGCACAGCCATAAAGCTTTTGTGCAGCAGTCTGACCTCTGTATGGTGAGCTGGATGCGTCCAGGGGTATCAGGCCTCCTGGACATGTGTCAGGTGTGTGTGCGTGACATGTCTGGGATGGCCGGGACTCGCAGAACAGCACATGTGTTCCCATTCATGCTGGATTTCCTGGAGTGGGATATGGATCCCTAAAGCAAAGAGAATGCCAACTTTTTTTTTTTTTTTTTTTTTTTTTT
>NW_028186149.1:9931645-9964617 GCF_003343005.1 Rhea americana
GTTATCCAGTCATGGGGAGGAGGGCTCTTACTTCCCCACCCTGGTTGTCATCTTTGAGTGAGGTTTTGCTTCTTTTGGGCTCTACTAGTTAGTTACCAAGGAATCATAGACCTGTTAGTAGAGGTTTTCAAGTGCTGTTTTGAGGGGAAAAAAGGAAAGGAGACACATTTATGTTTGCAGTTGGTCACTGAGTTGATCTGCTAAGAGCTTGATTCACTGTCCAGGTCAGCCATTGGAAGGACCTGCATTTTTTGAGGAGAACTGCCTGACGGGATTTTGTGTGTAGTCATATGACCCAGAGACTTCAGAGAGCGCTGTCTCTTGGGGATGCCTCACGAGGTGCACCTGCCTGCAGGAGGGTTTGGCAGGTTCTGCCTGTGGGAGGATGGTAGGAGTTCGTGCTTTACCAAGGCCCAGCTTGGGTTGCTCAAGATGCAACAAATGACTGTTGTCCACACTCCTTAGGAATGCCCAGCCCATGCTGTTGCTGTTGAGTTGTAACAGTAAGGAGTAGATTGGAAAAACACTCCAGGAATAATTACTTGATTCTGTCATGATAGGTACAAGACAACAGTAAATTCTTTTGTATGTATCAGGCCATTCTGCAGAATAAATTCCTATTGTCTTGATTAGTGAAATGAGGAAAATAAGGGCAAAGTTGCAAAGTAAATGCAGATTTCTCACAAGTAACAGCGTGGAATTGGCTTTGGTTGCACTTGTGTTTGTTCTGCATTTGCTTTCTACAGAACTTCTAAAAGAAGAGTTTGCAAGCAGTAATATTTAAGGGAATGTAAGTTTTAGTAAATACCAGCAGAAGGTGACAAGCAGTCTCACTGTATATCTGCCTGGAGAAATGATGTTCATTCAGTTGGGAATGAAAATGGTATCATATGAYCCTTATTGTCTAATGGAGTCATCTCTCAACCTTGGATTATGAAGTACTGACACTAAAAGGCTTAKAATTCTACAGGCTGACAGTTGCTTAGGGACATTACTTGTTGAATGATTTATTCATTTAAATATAATAGTTTTAAAAATACTATTGTAACTTTGTCCTTTTTTCATGTACTTCTCAGCATACAGAGCCAAGCTGGGAATGCTGAACACTATGTCAAAGATCAGAGGACAAGTTAAAACCACAGGCTATCCCCAGACGGAGGGACTCCTGGGAGACTGCATGATACGGTATGGCAGAGAGCTTGGAGATGATTCTATGTTTGGTGAGTTTGTGCATCTCCTTTGTGAATATTTAAGTATAATGTTMTTTGCAGAATAGAATTACTCAATGATGTAATGTATATACATAATTATTGTAGGTTAGAAGGAAACTTCAAGTACAATAATTAGAGGATGATTAATATAATAAACAATACATGATGTTTTACATAAGCATCTCTTACAGATGGATTTGATAAAACTATTATTAATACTGTCTGAGAATTCGTATTATTAAGATACTCATTTTAGTTTCTAAGTTGCCAAACTCAAATAATTTAAGATGATCCTTAGATCCACTGTGTTTTTTTTTTTTACCTTTCAAAAAAACCACCCTTGCTACTCTGTATTTGAGAAGTAAATTAAGGAAAAATAATTCCCTTGGAAAAAAAGAGTAGAGTAACTCGGGGAGTTTTTTGTGATCWGGTGCCTCTGCTTTGGAGCAGTGTTTTGTCATTTGTGTGGAAATCCACTCCAGCTAGGTCATGCTACAAATCTTTAGGAAATTAAATCTTACTCATTTTCTCTCAAAATACACTGGAACTTCATAGCCAGAATTTGGACAGAGGCCTGCCTTGTTGAGCATGCACAGTGTGTAGGCTTACCTGYCATGAATTTGCAGCACCATCACAACGTGATTCAGTGGGTGCTTTTTGATATGGCTGCGAGTATGAGAAAACCRGTGAGAAGAAACACGAGAAATGGAGAGTCCTTGGCCTGGGGCTGGGAGAGGGTAGTTTGGGCTGGGACCATGTGCATAAACCCACTTCCACARCTGGCTGGCTTTGGTATGCTACTTAGCTGATATCTGCCATTTTGCATCTTGAAGTTAAGATGTAGGGAGGTAGGACTCATGAGCCCAAACAGGTGCTGCACTGGCAAGGACACTGCCTGATACCTGAGGACTTGCTTAGTCTCCTTGTGAAGAGTGAGATGGCATAACTCATCCRTGAGCTGGGTGTATTGGTGTTTTTGCAAAAGCAACAGAATATTAAATAAAACTAGGCAAGGAGAAAGGACGTTATACTTACAAGCTTCATAAAATAAAGTGTATAACTGTTGATTAGAAGTTTTTAAAAAAACAACAACAATTTTTACCAAAACGAGGTTTGAAAAAACATACTGAACTTGAGGAAGCCATAAAGCGTGATTTTTGTGGTTGAAAAGTCAGTCACGTTTGTGTATTTAGTAGTATCACTTAAAAATATACAAATTAACTGCTTTGTTTTTCAGTTCTCAGAGTGGAAGAGGTGACTTATATAATCTGTGCAAATAAAGTAGAGAAAATAACATATATATTTTTTCCTGAAAGACATCAGAGAGAAAATAATCTATATTTTGGAACAAAATTTTCTAGTTCTGGAGTCTGTAGGGGAAAAGCAAGTGCATACATAGTTTGTGTTCTGCTTTCTCCCTTTTCAAGGCCCTATACCAGATAAAAAGATACGTATTTGMAAGAGCTGTATCGTAAAACATATTTCCTGTTTTTACATATGTTGACTTTTAAGTAGCATATTTTTTACCATAGGCATTGCACTACTGGATGTTGGTGAAAGCATGAAGCAAATGGCAGAGGTGAAAGACTCACTTGATATTAATGTCAAACAAAATTTCATTGATCCGCTACAGTTATTGCAAGACAAAGATTTAAAAGAGATTGGGGTAAGTTTTCCAGGGTAAAACCTTTCTTATCAAAAATCAGAGTCAGTGAAGCTCTAGTTCCCTGAAACACTTTTGAAAACACAAGCTGTATTAGCTCACTGCATTTATGCTTGAATCTCTAGCAAAACAGTGATGAATCTGCTTAAAAGCAATGTCTCACTGTTTCTCAGCATTGCCTAATTTATTCAATTTGCTTGTATGATTATCTTCTATACCAGAAGAATAGTAAATAGAATGAATATCCTTATCTTCCTACTRTTTATTTTAACTGACATTTTTATTAATTGTTATGAACATATGAGTGGTCTGTGATTTACTGCAACTGTTCATCATAATTTACTATCTCTGTCACCCTAAATCTATCTATTATACAGGCTGAATATGACTTTTGAAAAGGCCATTCAGGGCAACCACTGAGTAATCTGAAAAGTGCAAATAAGTGCCACATGCCATGCTGGGGAAAAATACAGAATGCTGGAGAACACACTTTTAACCTTTAGAGTTCGGTTTTTCAGTACTTCTGCTTACAGTTTGACAACTGAAAAGAAAGCCAGRCACAATCTCTGTCCGAGTCTGCTGATTCCAGTAGAGCTGGGTAATAAGCGAGTTCAAACCTTGATGAAATGCAGAAATGAAAGTTGTTTTATTTGCTTACATGTAAATGGATGTGGAAAGTGTAGCAAAAAGGCATTAATATCCTGATGTCTGTAGTTGTCTCCTATGATATGTGACTGTTTTCAGTTGCAGTTCTTCTGAACTGATGAAAAGTAATTATTTGACTTTAGCTTTAATGGGCATTTTGCACTGTCACTTTCAGTCCATTYTGTAAGTCTATCAATCCCATGATTTTTGGCAACAAAAAACACTTGCATAGTTATATCAGAGARGAATGTCAATTTGACACCTAACAAAGAGAGCAGGAATATAGGATCTGTGGGGTTACTGCTTATGGAATGAGAGGAGAACACGACTCTTTAAATTTTAGCTGTCACGTTGGAAATAATTCAAGGGGTAAAACTGAATTACACGTAGAATATGATGGGGGAGGCATATTTAGATAATCTAAACTGAAAAGAGGATCCAGTCTGAGGTGTTGCACATTTAGTGAGATCTTTGAGTTGGACGCCTAAGTTCAACAAATCAAGGTAGCCAGTCCTCCAAGTGTTAAGATTGCTACTTTCTTAAAGCTTACACAATTTCAAATTTCAGTCAGATACACAGTCCTAGATGTACCTGATGCTGCTTTAGATAAGAGAGGTGGGCTGGATGATTTCCGAGATTCCTTCGAGCCATGTATTTCTTTGATTCTGCCTGTTCCTGCAATTGCATCATCTGTAACTGAAATCTATTTAGAAATCAGTGCTTGTGTTTGGGCTTGTCTCGGTTTGACCTCTTCCTAAGTGTTCTGTCTTACTTAGCATCATCTGAAGAAACTAGAAGGTCGTCGTTTGGATTATGACTATAAAAAGAAGCGTCTTGGGAAGATACCAGATGAAGAGGTTAAACTAGCAGTAGAAAAATTTGAAGAGTCAAAGGAACTGGCTGAAAGAAGCATGTTCAACTTTTTAGAAAACGATGTAAGTCTGTCCTGCTGCTTTATTTCCTGCAATACTCACAAGAGGGAAAAGTGTGTGTGRTTGGAGAAAGCCTGGCCCATGTTTCACTGGAGGCAAGGACTGGAAGCAGAGAATGTGCTTTGTTCCTCTTGGCAAGGAGGGGCGTAAYGCATGGTACTTCATGGGAGAGCTTGAAGATTCAGCAAGGTCTTATGGAGAGACAYGAGCTTGGACAAGATGGTCACAGAAGTCTCATGGGGCTTTATCATTCATGAATGATGAACTGCCTGAGAGCAGAGTACAGGGAAGTCTGCAGGAGGGGGAAGGCAGACACTGGCACTGGCACAGACTGGCTGCTSAAACCATGCGCTGCAGTCTATGCCCAGCACAATTTGATTTGCAGAAGCAGCTCAGCTTGTAGACAAAACTTTGACTGATKGGGAGGGGGGATTTTGGCTCTAAAACTTACTGCATGGTTTGTATGGGTTGTGCTGAGGTACCTGGGCTTTGGCTCAGATTTCAAGTCCATCATGAAATGATGACTAAATGATTATCAGCTGTGGTCATTTGTGTTAATCCCTCTTCTGTGCACACACAGAAGAATTGCAGGGATGTGATTTATCCCATGTAGTCATGAGAGCATCCTGGCTGAAAGTAGGACATGTGATATCTGTGTCCTTCCTGATAGGTATATGCCAAAGGTTGGTTTGTCTGGAAGATGAAAGGCAAAAGAAAATATTCTGGATTTGCAGAGATCCTAATTGCATTCTCTTCTTTCCTCTCTTTCTCAGTTCCCCAGACTTCTCCCTTCCTTGGTCTTCTTGCCCTGCAGAAGGCCAAGGAAGGGAGAAGGGAGTTAGTGCCCTGGCTCCCAGCCACCTTTGCCAGGTGCCTCACCCGGACTAGGTTCTGACCCACATCTCTTTCTCAGGCTTTTGCACAGTGATTTCCAAACCTCCCATGCAGACATGTATGCATGCACTCCTTATCAAACCCATCTTCCTGCCTTTCCCACTCAGCCAGTCCCAGGCTTCTCTTGCTAAGTGGCTTTTAGTCCGTCATGTTTGTCTGGCTCTCTCCCAGTCTCCTCCTCTCTTCTAATCCCCACTTCCCTATCCTTCCTGGCTCTTAGTCATCTTGTCTGGACAGTCCTTTTCTATCCATCTTCTCTGACCAGCCTGTCCAAAATCTAGGCATTTTGTGTATTATTCTCAGCTGGTTTCCATTACTTTTTTTTGATTTTGATGGAGTTGTATCAGCTGTTGATTTGGTTCTGTGCATTTCATTTGTATACTCTATGTGACAATATTTGGCTCTCTTGGACTCCCAGCAGAATTTCTAATAATCTTAGTGAGTAAAAGCAGACGAAGTATAGCATAAAACTGCCACAGGTCCATAAAACAYTTGCAGAAAACTTCTTCATACACTTTCTTGTAATCCAGTGTCTGAAGACATGGTGGTGGAATGGGAACGTACCAGACTGCTTGGGGTCTGTCCTCTTAATGTCATTTGAAATAAATATCTGTTACTGTTCTAGCTGTATTACAGCTTGAACTTTTCAGTTTGCATTAGAGGAATGAGATTATTTGTTACTTAATGAATAAAAATATTTTGCTTTTTCTTTTACCCTTTCCCCAGAATTTATATTCTTGAATGGTTG
The DNA here is from genome assembly GCF_003343005.1 of Rhea americana. NCBI lineage: Eukaryota > Metazoa > Chordata > Aves > Rheiformes > Rheidae > Rhea > Rhea americana. The sequence goes on from NW_028186149.1 coordinate 9,937,739, forward strand.
GCTATTACTTTATAAACCGAAGTAGATAAATCATGTTTCATTTATCAGTTTATAAATGCTGCCATCTAGTGAGGTAAGTCTGGACCATTTCAGAACAGCAGTTTGTAAACATTGCTATTAAACATTAATGGATCTGAGTGACAAGACCTGTTACAGCGTCATTTCTCCCAACCTTGCTGATCAGAAAAGCCTGCTTCCACCTGCTAAGGGGTCATGTCCTCCAAGTATTTCAGGCTTGGAGGATGACAGGCAGCTACTTTGGAAGTTGAAAGTAAAAGGGATTTGCACTTTGTGAAAGGAAATGACTCAAGGACCCAGCCCTGAGTTAGTGAACTAGAAATTACACCTCAGTTTTGTTCAGGTTCCAACTGGCAATTTCTGTGGTAGAATCACATGTGCTCATTTTCAATAGCCCCCACAAGGCATGAATGTCTTTTGAGATACCCGGTCTGTTTTGAATGATCTTTTGGTTTATCCTTCAGCTAAATGTGATGCAGGCTCCTTAAAATTATTTTTCTCTATATATTTCAGATAGAGCAAGTTAGCCAGTTGGCCGTGTTTGTAGAAGCAGCGCTAGATTAYCATAAACAATCTACAGAAATTTTGGAGGATCTTCAGAGCAAGCTGCAAAACCGGTAAGACTGAACTCATCAGAACATACTGAATCTCCTTTGCAGCTGAGATTCATGGATGGGAAAAGATATTGAAGGAACAGATTTTGTGGTACCATCTCACAAATGCATGTTTGCTGCACTCTGCACCTTACTGGACTTCACTGCTTTGAACTGTTGCCACCTGGCAACTTTTGGCTGTGCTGTAAGCCTGAAGTGTACAGCAGTACCTGCCCAGAAAGCTTTGAGTGAGTGCAGATCCCTTGCTCTCATCTGCAGACATTAATCAGGACAACCTYCATTTGTTTGTAGGTTTAAATAAATTTGCACTTTCTGAGCTGTATTTTGGAATCTTTGCTGAGAAGTTGGCCTATTTTCATTGTGATTAGGGGGTATTCTGCAGCAGTGTAGGGAAATTGCCAGCTGGCTAGGAGCACAACCGTGGAGTAATGCACTTTTGAAAGGCCTAGACGCTTTGTGTCGTACTGACAGGAGGAAATAAAAATGCGTCTATCATTAATTTATTATATGTTGCTCGTTGGATCCAACAGAAAAAAACGGGAGACCTAAACAACCTGCGTGTCACCATAGCATAGCCCTGGTATCTGTTGTCTTGAGGACAGAGCTGACGTGGTGGCTGGAAGCACCACATGGGAGCAGCTGTGCCTGTCCATGCTGCACTGAGCAGTGACACCAGCAGGTCTCAGCAGGCTCCGTGCAGGTGCAGGGAGAGCCACCGAGTTCTCAAGACAGTTGTGCTGATTGAATAGCTGTTTCCCATTTTCTCTAACAAGAAGGCAGCGTGCGAGACACAGTCTCTGGGCCTCTGTCCTGGCCGGGTTTCTGCGTGTCATTTGCAGCTGAGCTTTCCAAAGAGCTCATTCCTGGGACTTCTGCTGAACCTCAGTGGCAGCTGTGGATGTTCAGCACTTCCTAAAGTCAGGCTGTTAAGCTTTATCCCTCTGTCAACAGTACCCCACAGCATTAAATGAGACAGGGACTTGCTGAAACATAATAATGCATTAGAATTGAGCAGTTTTCTCTGAATAAATTACAACCTCCCCAAAACAACAGAAAGCTTTTCCCCACCTTTCAAATGCCAAAGCACTGCACCTGAGTAGAAACCCTATTACTATTTGTTCCTGCAAGTAAATCTCTTGCTACTCTTCTGTATGTTGCAGAATAAATGTAGCATCTAGTCGGCCTAAACGAGAATTTAAGCCAAAGCCTGTAATATCTACAACCCTGGAAATTGGTGATAATCAGCAGCACAATGGGATTGCTTATAGTTCTTCGATAAAATCATCAGGTAAGCCTGTGGCTGCAAAATTCATGTATTGATAGATGCTTTGCTGGATTGTTGCTTGTACCATGGGAATGATGCACCCATGAGGGATCAGAATCCAAGTATTTGAGTCCAGTTTTTTTTCCTAACTTTGGAAATGGATTCTTAGAGCAGGATTCCTTTCCACTGTCTTTTACCATCTGAAATTTAGATGCAGAGCTCAGCTTGGCCTCTGTACAGCCACCAYGGGTAGAGGAGATGGAAAGAAGGGTGCTTGCAGGAACCAGCTTATTTCTTCTGGAGAGAGATACCTATAGTGGGTGGGACAGATCACCTTCTGGGGTATCTCCAGATGCTAATATCACTCCAAGGTCRATGAGACCGTAAATGATTAGCTTAGGACCTTAACTTTTGGATATGTGAAATTCAGAGAGATGACTCCCACCTTTACTAATTTTATTTGCTTTGGTAAAATATTTGTGAAGAAAAAATTTGGGACCAACATAGGCTTTTATGCCCTTGAACACACATTAGTGTCCTTTTTGTTCCCTGGAGTATGCAATAGTGTCTGCATTTTTGAGCTCAAGTATTCTGGTATCCATTGGCTTGGAGCAGGATCCCTTGTTGGGAATAGGCTCTGATTCCACGAAAAATCTTCTGCTGTTGAAAGCCCTTGAAAGTTGTGTGAATGGTATTAATTAGTAAGGTTACTACTCACTGATAGTTTTTCCTCATCTCACAAATGAAATAATTTTTTTCATCTCCTTCAAGCCTACAGTGAGTGATGAGAGAAAACTGATTAAAAAAAAAACACGAAAGACAACAGTCAGCAAAGAGAAGAGCATAAAAAAAAACACTTTTTCATAACCAGTATTTGTAAGGAAAATAGATGGAAGACAATGAGCCAGAGGTTCCCTTCACTACTTGGCATGAGATATAGGAGCTTCTTCCGATGCCCCCCGTCCTCCTCCTCACAACCCCCCCCCTGCAGTTACCTCTTTCCTCTCACTTTGTTCCTTTCTAAAGAYAGTTGGGAGAGAAATGAGAGAGCTAAAGGTGAGAGAACGAAGCTTAGTCTGGAGCTTGATGCTCCTTCCAGTGTCTCTTTGAGCTGCATTCTGCTTGCAGGATGCAGATATTATACAATCTCCACTAAAAGGGACTTGCAGAAGTTCTYATGAACTAAAATTGAATGAATGAACTAAAAAATAAACAGCCACTTTTCATTAAGGTGTGAAAGGAGTGAGCCACKTCCATTCATTGTTTCCAGTCGCAGAATATTGCATCAACTGCTTCCCTATCAGTAAATGATAGGTTTTCACTTACTGCTTGGCTCACTCACAGCCATCAGAACAGAGAACGCAATTCAGTCATGAGAGATGAAGAGGAGGATGTGGAAATATTTAACAACTCTTGCTATGCTTGCGGTGTTAATAACATCAGAAAGATTTGTTGTATTTAGTCCTTCTATACATACTTCTTTTTTTCTCTCTCTCCTGAAGAAGCTAGTGCTGTGGATGCTCTTCTTATCACTGCAGAAGGGACAATCATTGGCTAAATCCTTGCTCATTCTCTTCTTTCTTTTCCTGCTGTACTGGAAGGTTAGCCATATGGATTTCTGTGGAGTTACATTGGGGTGAATATGCCCTGCTTGTAAATGGGGGAACCTTTCTGTGCCTTTTAAAATCTGAATCATGATTCAGATTTGATGTGTGATCTATGATTTAGAAATATGAACCAGTTGACTCTAAGCAAAATGCTGCTAAATGCTTTAAGGTCCTCATTGGATAGAGGGATAGCACCATGATCACCCTCTTTTTTTTTTTCCTCATTTAGAAAACTAACCTTTTCATCCTACACAGTCAAGCACTTTGATGCTCAATTTCCCAAGGTTGCACATTGGCCTTATCAAAATTTAGGCCTTTAATTTCCCTGATAGTGTCAGTCAAGGTAGGCAGTATTTTAGTCTGCAGTGAAGCCACAGAAATCAACAGGACAATTCAAAGCGAGCAGTGATGCATTCAGCACAGCTGCCGCACTCCAGTTCCTGGAGTGTTGAAATGGCTTTTCCTGCATTTTGCTGTAGCTTTGCGAGTAAAGCTCCTTGGAGCAGAAATGGTATTTTGCTTTATACAGTTACTAACACATGGGGATTATTTACTGTTAATGACTTGCACACATTTGCAGGGCTAGATTCACAGAAACATAATTTTAATGGCCTGAATTATTTAGCTCCTTTGATTAAGCACAGATAACAAATCTGTGTTTTTGTTCTAGCTCACTGCCAGTCTCATTAATCAGCTGAATCTGGGAGCATCATCTGGCTCGTTTCAGATCTCTTTAAAGGCCATGTCACGTCATGCCTTTCATTCTTTTTGTTTGTTGAGGTTTGACTGGGAAATGWTAGCTGGGTCTGGTTGCCGCGTGTTAGAATTTAACATAAGCATCTACGTGTTTACAGGCGTGAGCTCTGAGAGAGGCTTATAGACTAGTCATGTTAGCAAGCCTCTCCTTCGTCATTATGGRAGTATAATTTTGCTACTGCATGTGTACATTATGGTGCAGAAGACAGGAGATGTGGATACAGATGGTTCCTTTTGAAAAAACTTGCATTGAATGGCCTCTGCTTTCAGCCCATTATGCTTCAGAAATCACAGCCAGCCTCTTGCTTAACCTGGTTTTGGAGTGTTTTTTTTAGCTTTGTGCTGTCCAAGCGTGAGTGGTCTGGAGACAAGTCATCACTGACAGTGTGTCAGTGAAGTGTGACAGTTCAGCTCCCTAATTGCTGCAATTAAAGAGGTGGGCATCGTATTGTAGAACAACATAACCCCTGTCTGTAGAGAAAAGGGGTGCAATTTCTTTAGCTGCTTAAATCTCTGCAACGGTGGAAGATGTGCGAGTATTTAATGGGCAGGAGGAGCCTGGAGTCCTGGGGCCAGCGCCGTGATGTTAGCCAGCGCGTGTTGCCGCCTGTCTGGCGGTGCTGCCCCGTTACGTGCGTGGGGGAGGCTTCATCTCCTTGAATCGTACAGTAGCAGTGGCTCTAGTGAATGCTTTGATCCTACAGCCTACAGAGAAACTGCTTGTGCTGGCTGTGATCATTATTTTAAAATCTGTTCAGGCTGCCAGATACTTCTTTTTCAGTTCCTTGGAGCTTAAAATGAWCCAAATGTGATCCACCTCTTATCAGGTGCCTTGCTGTCAGAAATTAACTGGTTTGCCGTAATAAATTAGCCCCACCAGGGCAGCTGGTGGAAGTGAGGAATTATGTCAATTATTCAGAGCACTGCCTTCTGCTGTAGACTGTTCTGGGGAGCTGGTACTGTTTCTACCCAGGCAAAGACTCTGAAAATAACACAGCTATTTCTGAAGATAGTCTGTTGATTTTTGTCAGAAAACTGTGGCCCAGCTGCTTTTCTCTGCCTGCTTTTCTCTGCTTGGACTGTTTCAGCAAGAACATGTCCAGAGCAAAGCTCTCACTGTGCCGCTGTTCAGTCTGTTCTCGCAGCGCTCTGTCATTCCCTCCTGCCATCCCCAGGCAGGGGGCTTTCTAGTAGTTTACTTTCTTACAYGTTACCATGATTAGCACGTTAGAAGCCAGGTGACCTGCGTTTTTCACATCTTAGGTATTACTCCTGTATTGTATTAGCAATGGTGTGCTGATTTTCTCAGAGGTAAATTAGTCTTTAAGCTGACTGCATGACTRTCATGCGTAACAGCTTGGAGAGATGGCCAGGATTAGAATGTTTGAGAATTGTTGCAATTTTGCAAATAAGGCAACCAGAATAATTTAGTATTAAAGAAAGAAGTTTATTAACTGCTTTAATGTAAGTACTACATTGTTCAAGAGTTCTTTGTCTTGCTGTATGCATTTTACTACTGTTTACGTGGGAGCAGCATGAAATCCTTTCTCCTCTGCTTCCTTTATGAATATATTAAAATTACTTGACTTTTACTTGGATACGCTTGCATATGTTTTTAAAAACATGTCATGGCTGAACTTCAGTTGAACTTCTGGCTAGTCCTTGCCGATAGAACTGAACTTTACAATTTGAACGTTTAGATTACTTTAAGAATAATCTAGTATTCATAAATATGAATGAATGAATATGATGGTATGTAGGCATCCATAGGATAAATCCAGGCCAATTAACTACTGATTCCTTTTTTTTTTCTTTTTTTCTTTTTTTTAGATGACTGCATCTAAAACTTTCACTTCTTTTGCTAATGGTGATCTTCTTTGTACTCTAATTTTCTCATATATAATTTATTTTTCCTGTAATTATATGTACCTATGACTGTTTGTATATGGTATCATTAATATTTAKAAACAGCAGCTCAGAATGAAGCTCTCTGCAGTAGACCCTGAGCAAACAGCGTAAGTCACAACAGAAGGCAGATACTGCAGCAGCTGGGCTGCTGTTTGTTTTCCTCTGTAAGACAATTTGACAGGCACCGTTGTTCCTAGCACCGCCTTTGCTTCAGTTCAGAGTAGGGGCCTGTAGAGCACAGACTCTGGACCCACGAACCTGGGGAGAGGTGGCTCGGAGATGACTGTGGCTGCTCGGGTGAGGTGAGGGGAGCCTCACACTGCAGTTTGCTGGGAAGCCCCGTCCGGGTGCCGCCTGCTGGGTGGCAGTGCATGCTGGTAGGACTGAGCCTGAGCCCCTGATTCCTGGTRGGTGTTCGTGCAGTCAGTGTGCTGCAGGGCAGTTGTTGAAATGCGTGCTCATCATTCTGCTGATCAACTCTGCCGTTTTGTCACCTCCTTGCCTTCAGCTTCCCCTGCCCACCACTCCAAAGCAAGCATGGTGTGAGCCTGACCACTGTGATTGCTCCAACTACACATTGTTTATTCTCTCCAGGTAGAATGCAACTAGGAATCAAAATCTAGTAGCATCTGCATTTAAGGGAGAAATGGAATTATACTTTTAATTAACTACCTCAAATGTTATATTTATACATAGAAGGACTAGATATTAAGGAGTGAAAGCAGTGCAAAAATTGTCAGGAGAAAAGATGAGGGTACATTTGTGACAGYAGGGCTCCAGTTTTGACCTGCTGTTTTGATGCTTATTGGCTGGTATTCTGCTTTGAAGCTCTTTTAATATTTTCTTTTCTGTCACTGGGGCAGGTTCTTCAATGCACATGGACCAGCCTTGCTGCCAAGCTCTGTATGACTTTGAGCCAGAAAATGAAGGCGAGCTTGGGTTTAAGGAAGGGGACATCATTACTTTGACCAATCAGATTGATGAGAATTGGTATGAAGGGATGTTAAATGGAGAGTCTGGCTTCTTCCCCATTAATTATGTTGAAGTGATGGTACCCTTGCCTCAGTGATTGTGTCATTAAAGCTGTGAACATGATTTCATAACTGAAATGGATTCACAAATGTTCTATCAGTGTGGCATTCTGTGAAAGCCTTGCTATTTGACTGACTTACTGACTTTTGTATGCGTCTTTTTAAAATGTATTTATTTTGTATTCAAAAAATTTTACCTTCCCTGTCTTCATCAACCTGCAAAAAAACCCATACCCAGTTTTTTTGCTTTGTGCCTTGAAGATCACTGTATGAAGTRTTTACTGGTCGCTCACTGTTGCTCCAAAACTGCATTTCTTTCTTTGCTATTATTGTATGTGGATTTTTTTTTTAATCTTTGGCTGCAATGATTTTATTATTGAAAACCATTGAAAACCATTTTAAAAAATACCGTAAGTAAGTGAAGCTAACTGTAACCAGTTCCTAAGTTACTGATGTCCTTGAACTTTTCTCATTTATCACACTGTAATTTATTGTGAGAAAGTTAATCCATGTTTCAAATAGTACGTTGACAAAAGGCAAAGTGGTTGTTGTCAATATTATGATGTTGTTGTACTAAGTACAAATTCTCAGAATTGAAAATTCCTAGAATTTACTGACCAAACTTAATAAATATTTCTGTGGGAAAAGAACTGTGGTTGCTGCTTCTATTCCTATAGTTCTGGCACTTGTTTTTGAGCTGGAGGTCGCTTTTCCTGCTAGATAGATCAACTTTCAGCAAAGAAAACAATGCTACATTAAAAATAGAGGGATAAAGCCAAACTATTAGTTTTATGACCCCTCAAACCAGTGGAATTTTAATAATCTTGCTTTCTCCCCTCTGATTACATAGCATTCATAACGTCTGTTAACATTTTCTTATAGCAGAAGGCTAAGAGGAAAAAAAAAAAAGCATTTGAACTAAGTGCAAACTGGTCCTAGCTCTGCAGAGTTTCTATTAGAAAAATGAGTGAGTATTACTGGTGAGTACTGCAAATGACAGAAGTCAATACACTAATTTTATTATTATTTTGAAGGGATGGAGAAGGAAGGAGAAGAGAATAGGTGGAAAGATGTAAATGCCATAGCTAAACACATGCAAAAAAAGCCCTCAGAGACACACTCAAGCCTCTTAACTGAATTTTACCTTTGTTTTGATAGTACTTGTTTTTCTATTAGCTTTTTTCTGCTTTGCTCAGTAAAAACGGACATAGTAGCAACTAAAAAATTCAGCAGCCTCAGAGGAACATGTGCTCTTTTGCCAACTATTATCTGAATAAGACAGAAGACAGCAATGAGAAGGGAACTGAACACATCGTGGGCAAGCTTTACTGGATGCTGTAGCCCAATAGAAGCAGCATTCCCTAGAGAAGGTGCAGTTACTTTTGCATGAAAGAAGCATAAATAGCCCCTAACTGGCTGTCAAAACTCATGTTTCCCAGTTTCCTTTAACTCTGGGCTAGGGTGCTAAACTGCCTCCTGCTTGCACAACACTCACAAGAGAAGCAGAGGGTTATTCTTTACAGCTTTGCCTACAGCCTAGTAATTAGGACAACAGAAGCTCCAAATTTGGACCTGCTCATGCAAAGAAATAAGTTTATAACACCTTTTTCAGCTTTATAGGTGAGTACTTAGTAATTAAAGATTAAAGCAGCAATACAGAAAGTAACTTGTCCTGCCCAAGTTTGAATGAAACTAGCTGTGATGCTCTGAATACAAGAGTGCACATGGCAATTTTCAAAAGGTTTAGGCAGAGAAGAGAAAGGAGGTAGAGAAAAATACCACCAGCCACTAAGGAAATCTGTTGTGAACCACAGTTATGCACCAAGTTGTTGCTTAAGTAAATAAGCAGTATCTAGGGAAGAGAAGAGTCACCATAAGTAATGGCTTGGGTTTCTAAAGTTGGCAGCAAAATACCTTATAGAGCTGCCTTTCATTGACTAACCTTTTCAGTTAAGAGTAGGGTAAGAAGAAATCTTGGTACAGAAAAAACACAGCCACATAYGAAACCACATAAATTAAACACAAATTAAATGGCTTCCACTTTGGTACATTGCAGTGATATATTAGTGAATGTTAGGATCGTATATATTATATACTCCTTATAATCCATTGCACAGAATGCAAGCAGTGAAAGAAAAAGGTGAAACCATCATTAACCAAAGCTTGCAGCATCTTTGGCAAGATACACTGTTTAAACAGCACTAGCATTTTGTTTCACCTCAGGCCTTTGAAACGGTGTTCTGCCACTTGCCTGATGGGTGCTAACACATTTGGTTTTTCCTTCTGAACTTCTTTCTYATCTTTATTGGAGAGATCTGTCTTGCATTTCCATAGCAAGCAAGAAAACAGGCACTGAGGTCTCATCTACCTAGCCAGAATTCCCTGGAGAGAGAATTTATAATACATATATCTCACTTCCTAGGCTGTTACTGGTGTTACCAAACATTCTGTAGCAGCTATTTCATATTATGACCATTGCTGTACTTCAGTCTTCATTCACTAGTTTGTCAGTGGACATCAAGTTTCCCTTTGGACCACAAGGGAAGCATGATCTAAAATGATAAATGACTCCTCTTAAATCAACTTCATTACAATTCATCTTTATTAGCTATGTAAACAGTTCTATTGCTGGTCTGTTGCTAAAGGTTTCTTCAGTCTGCAGGAACTCTTTTCCAAACTTGCCAGCTGTATTGCTTCAAAGTATTTTGAGCCACTTTGCTAATACCAGTAAGTAGCAATAATTATTGCTAATAATTTTGATTATTATTTTTAACTTGTAAATATTAAAGTCCAAGACTGGTTATATACACAAAAAATATCTTTAATAGTAAAAAAAAAAAAGTTTTAACACATCAAGATAAATGTAGCAAAGTTATAGCAGCATCTATTTAAGTTTAGGCCATAAGGTACAAGAATCTTAGATCTGCTAAAATGCAAGCATTCGGTCAGCATTTGGTTGCCATATCTTAAAACTTCAATTATTAAATAGCTTAATTTAACTAAATTTAAACCAGTCTAAGAAAAGCCTCACTGCATCCAAACACAGATCAGATCTGAAATTCAGTTCTGTAACACTGAAGACTTTGGCAAGGCAGCAGAGAACATCAGAAACTATTCCAGTAGCTGAAGAGGTCTGCAATTGCAGCTGCTTCCCTCCCCTCACGTTCTTACAGAGGAAGGGCTATTTTTTCACCATACAGCAACCAGGTAGGCTGGGGCAGGTAGTGGTGGTGGAATAATGACTGTGAAGGATGACTGCCTGCTGCCRAGTGTCACTTGTGCCTCTGTGGGCAGCAAAGCCATTGAAGTTACAGTAAATTACCTGCTGGCCAAGAGACAGTATTCCCCATCTATCTGGTTAGACATAGGCAAAGCACTACCGCAGACTGCGCTTCCCCCTACTTACATCAAACATTTGGTGCACAGGAACATTAAGAGCAGGTATTTCTGATGCATCTTTTATTGCAGTTGATGCTTTCTAGCTCTGCTTTTTTTCAACATGCTTCCTATCCCCTTAAGAGGCTGGCTTGTCAGCACTATTCAGAGTACCTTATGAGTTGGAATGAGATGCTTCCCCAAAAAACACACACATTTATAGGATGCAACTGTCCAGTTCCAGCAAACAAGTAAAAGCTATGCTGTGCTGTATTGTATCTAGAAATAGCAAATACCAAGGTCTCTAGATTTCCTGGTGCTAGAACAGAACAGTACATTTAATAACAAACAAGTAAAAAACCATTTTACAAGTTGCTTTTAATTTTAAAATTTTAAACACTAGAAAGTTCTAGCAAGTGATCTAGACCAGTTCTGTATTTCAGTGTCAGGATCTAAGCAGGAAACACTTCAGACACTCAGCACTCCTTCAGGATAAAATGCTTTTCCCACAGCCAAGTTCAGACTTGCTCAAGGTGCAAGCTAGGCTGTAATCTGGGCCACAGTTTCCTACTCAGGCTCAAGACAGAAATTGCCTTCAGAGAAAACCCATATCAAAATATTCAGAAAGCTGGGCAGCCTCATGCTCAGTCTTAAGTATTTATCATCATTTTGGGACACATGTCTAACATTAAGTATTGTAAACCGTATGCTCTCCCGTATTCAAGCAAGTTATGGAAATGAGATCCTTATGTTCAATTTAGAGCAAAAAAATTTAAGGAGATTGCACTTTGCTGCTCTTCAAATAGTTGAATCCAAGACAGGGTCCAGTGTCAGACAGTAGGAAATTTCACATTATGGACAACACTTCTTACACACACATCAGATAGGTGTGAATTCCAAGTTTCAGGTATTGCAGAGGATACTAGAACACATGTAGTCCAAAATGTCACTTTGCGCTGAGATGTTTAGATGATCACCTTGTCTTCATTACATAATAGAACAGCTAGGGTCCTCATTTTGCTGCAGAAATAAAACACTAAAGGTATTAACTACCTACCATGCATACAAATGTAGCATGTTATTGCAGTGCAAGCTGGTTAAAGAGAACATAGTTAACCTACTCAATTCCCTTCATTTGTTGTCTTCCAGAATATTGTAGATTTAGTTATTAATAAAGCAAAACAGTTGAGAGGCAGGTTATTACCAACTATATTAGAGGGTACAGGGGAGATGAAAAGAGAGAAAAGCTTTCAGAATTTGGGAAGTCCATGCAATTCATAAGCCATTTCCTTCTTAATGAAAGGCTATCAAGCTGTACCTTACTTCTGAGGCTTCAGAAATCTTCTGGCATGCAGATTCATGCTAGCCCTTGCAAGAAGGGACCTATTTTTGACTGAGTTGCCATCATTTCTGTATTACTGGTGTGGCAGAAGCATATAGGTAGTAAGAGGAATTTGACTGGAATTCAGCAGAGTAAAGGAAGGACATTAATATTTCCAAGTGGGAGTATTAGAATGGATTCTTACCGTAAGTGGCTCACAGTTGTGTTGTAAAGCTGCTGATAAAACAGACTAAAAGGTAACCCCTTCATTACTCTAGCTTTGCATCAGTGATTGCAGAACAAGCCTTGTCATTAGTAAATTCAAATAAAGAACCTTTAAGAAATTGGAGGAGAGGCCTTGTTCTGAACATGAAAAGGCTCTTAACTACGAAGTCTTTTCATAAGCCTAAGGCTTCTGCTGGTATCCCAGCAATTGTGGTGTGCTGGGCACTGTAAGCCTGCAGTTCAGAGCCACATTACACAGCCTTACTTGTTAGCCTACTAATGAAGAATCTCACCTTCCTTCAGTGCTACTGGAATGCTACAAGAATGTCCGAGTGATCTGAAAACTTCAGTGAACTCCCTTTAAACCAGATGGTACTCTAATAATAGACACTTCCCCAGATTCCAAGGGGAAAAAGGTAGGGACAAGGAACCAACCAGACAGTAACTGCCCCTTCCAAGGTACATCATTTTCTTCAGCAAGACAGTAGTCTGAAGAGCTCCCTAGTTAAATTTTCAAACTGTTACATTACAAAAATACTTAGAAAATAGTGTTGGCTTTAAGATGGGCTGCATTAAGATACCAATCCTCCTTGTAACTGTGTAGGATCATTTTTGGCAAGAGCTGTGGTAGCTCTACAAACTCTTATTTGCAGGAGAGACAGACTTGAGGTTTTAGCCAGGCATCCCCTTGCACTAGGGCCTTTCAGTTTGCACTAGTGAGGGAAGCATGGAGCTATTTTAAGTCAGAAGCAAACCAGCTCAGAGTCAASTACAGTAATTACTAAACAGGTCTTACTAGAATAGGCTGAAGTACTAAATGAATCAGAACTAAGGTCTCCAGCTGGTAACTGGTCTTTTAGACAGCAATATGGACAGCAATAATGCTGTTTCCCTTCCTCAGAAGGAATGTAAATGACAATATTAGGTCCCACTGCAMAATAATTCAGGACTGCAAACTAGCATTTAGTCAGGTCTGGAGCCCCCTCCCCTAACTGTCCTTTTTGAGCTTAAGCTACTGAATCCCAGGATGTGATGGAAGTCAACTGCCAGTTTCCAGAGTTTTCCTTTCACATTGCTGTGCAACAACAGAAATCAAGTTTTGCAAGTACTCCCTTGATGGCAAGTCATTGCTAGARAATGACTGTCTTCAGCTCAAGTGCTTTAACTCATTCTATTTACTAAATTGTAACATTTAAAAAAATATTCATTATACCCAGTGATCACAGCTTAGTTGGACTTGGTTGACCAGCTTATTAGTATTGAAGACATCACCTTTCAGACTAAGTGCATCTGAAAATAGGTAGTCATTCTAAGTGCATCTGAAAATAGGTAGTCATTCTAAAAATGACATCTGTGCTCTCCCTATGGTTTAGTATATTTTTTCCTTGCAAGGAGTCTGTAGATAAGCTCAACTGCAGAGTACATGCAGTTAAGAGCTCATTTTATCTTATTTCCAAGTGTAGGCTCTCCCTCCCCACCTTTCTGGAAGTGAGGGAAGTGGAAAGCATGGGAATGGTGAATGCATACCTCCATTATCCCCCTCATGGTGATTTAAGCATCTAAACTCCTTATACCTGCAGTGAGGTAGTGACATATTTGCACTTAAAGGTTCTTGTACAAGATGGTCACACAGATGAGATTTGTTACTGACTGTTGGCTTCATATTTAGAAAGCTAGCTCTTTCTGGAATTGTTCAGTTATGATTTAAAGCCTTCATATTAGCTCTATTTTAGAATACTTCAGCAGTTAAAGATACCTGACCACTAATGTATCAAAGCACACTAGGAACACTCAAGATCAAGTTCAGACTTGTAAAAATCTGTTAAAAGCTATTTGGAGGGGCTACCGAGAGTCTTTCAGAGACATTGCAACATGTAAGCTGTAGCCAAAGGGATATAATTCAACCAAAATATGCCCGTTCTATTTAAGCTTTGTCAATTCCACTAGCATGACCTGCAACTGTGCTACATGCCACTTAAAGTACTGAAGGGAGTATTTAAGAGTAAAGCAAAGCTGAGATGCTTATTTTGCTGGGCAAATAAAAAAAAAATCTGGAAGCAAGCTTGCACTGAAGTGCCTCAGACTCATGTTCGAGTTTCAGAAGTACTTAGGCAATCAATACACCCAGAACTTTGATTTCAGTCTCTTCATATTTTTGAAGTATTAGCCTTCTTCAGCACGAATTTAAGTTATTTTAAGAGCACGTCAGGGACACTGTTTAAGAGCATCAGATAAGTCATTCCAATGCACAAAAGATATTTTATTTCCAGTTAGTGTTTGCGCTCCTTTCTAGGGATAAGAGATTGTAAGCTTATTCATGCCCGGACAGTTTTAGATGGAACAGACATTAGAGCTAGTATTCTTCAATGTTTATTTTAATACTAAGACCAAGCAATTAATGATGCTATTTGATCACATTCCACCAGAGAACAAACAAGACACCTAATTCCAGTTCTGATGCAAAGCCATGCAAACTACATCCTACATGGGACAAGAGACTGCAACACTACTACTGGCACAAGTTTTCTACAAGAYTGCAAGCACGATTCTCTCACTGATCTCACCTGCTTTAGGATGCTCACAGGAATCACTATCATGAAACCAAACAACATTTCTTTTTTCTTCTTCTTTTGGTCTGACATCAAGAAAAACGGTAAGAGTTGTAGGACATAGATGGTACTTGGGGAATTTTTCACGTAGTAATGTAATGTAGTAATGACAAGAAATTAAGTAATTCTGTTGACAGCATGTATKTAAACTTTGGGCAGCTTACCTGAGATGGAAACTCCATTTCACTTCCAGTTATTTCTTCCTCATAGTCATCATCTTGTTCACCACTTCCCTCTCCTCTGGGTACATGCATTATCTTCCTCTCTGCCAGTTCCTAGAACACAGCTGAGTCACCACCAAGACCCCTTCACCCCCTCAAGATTTAAGCACATCAAGAAGGTTTAGTACTAGGAAGTTCTAGCTAGTTACTACTTCACTTACCTCACCATCATCTGTAATGAGTGTAACACCAATGGTGTCCCCTGTTCCCCAAGACTGAGACTTCCAGACCAGATCACTAGGACCTGGGCTTACACCAGCATCTGCACCCCAAATCTGCAGACAGATATAAATAATGAGCTTCTTAAGATCCTTATTCTTAGCTAGATAAGGATTCATTATTGTGTGCAACTCCTAAGCACTCCCAAAGATGTCCAGTAATATAAGTTGAACCACTCTGCTCTGTGGCAGGATTTGTGCTTTTTTAGGACTAATCAAGAAACTGGCAGTGCTTTCAGCTTAAGACTGTAGAACATCTAGCACAGAAAAAGCTGTTAGCAGCTTCTACCAGATTAAGAGGTAGCCTTGCTTGGACATGCATACCATTTGGGTCACAGAGCAAAACCATGGTTATAGACTTACTCACAGCAGCAAGCTGTGTACACAAGATGGCCTTCTCTAACCTGGAGTCACTACCAGACCTCTTAAGTAAACTTGTGATAGTTTGGAATATAGAGTTGGGTTTTTTGAACACTTATCTAGACCTACTTAGATAAGCAGTTACAGCTAATGTTTAGCTTAATGCCACTAACTGAGCCCAGCATGGCTCAGTAGACAAGCGATGCTAGCAACAGGAAAAGTCTTTGCACAGCTTGTATCAAATCACCAGACCATGGGGAGCTCTAACAGTGAAGAGTTTGATTTTGTTTGCAATAAGAGCACATTTCAATCTCAAGAATCCAGATTATCCACAACTTTAAGAAAATTTAATTGGCGTTTCAGGTTAAGCTGTTGCAAGGATTTTCYTGTCTCCCTCTCCATATGAGGATTTTTGGTTCTCTGGGCACTTACAACACTGAGAAARTTTAACAGGCATTAATAGAGCTTTTCTTGTTACACAAGCTGGGTCTCTATTGTCCTTCAAGATAACAAAACCACAGCTCTTAAGTATTACAAATCTGCTACCTACTGTAACCATCTGGCCTGCCTGAAGAGTGAACCGTGAAGGGAATCTGTACGTTGCATCAGAGATGCTTCCAAGCCGTCGTCTCAACACCCATCCATGCAGCGGTTGATCCTATGGGATAAGAAGTTTCTCTCAGCATTACAGGCCAATACCATATCATAGAAGAGCAAGGTTCTTTCTATAGTCAAGGATCATTTAATTCCATTCACACAGCATAAAGGAGTCTGACCAATTTTAAGGCTGCCTTCAAGTTTCCAATAAAGCCTCCCTATGACCTGTGCCAGTACTTCCTTACAGTTAAGATTACCAACTGTCCCACAAATTTAGGCACCCCTGTCCTTGCCTTCTGTTAGAATATCATGATGTTCTTACCAAGGAGATTCTGATAAATGAACTTGGTCATGTCCTTCCACAAGTTGAGCCTGAACATACATAAAATGGCAGGTGAAGGTTTAAAGTATGTCAGGCTGAAGTAGCAAAGCTACTAACCTTAATTTTTAAAAGCTTCAGAACCTAATTCTAATAATTCAGGATTTGCAGATTAAACCATCTGAAGAGTTACCTAATTAGAAAAACCTTCTCCGTATGGGTTAGATACTGCCAATCCTATTCAGCCTTTTAGCTGTTCTAAGCACCTCTAAGTAATAAGAAGCTGTCATTATCCAATTTACTAAGCACATTATGTGGTTCATCAAGGAAGAAGTACTTCTGGTAGTGCTAGACTGAATCTGGTGAGAAATARCTAAACACTTCTGCATCATAGAAGCCAACAGAACTCCTCCAAAGGCACCTCTCAGGCAGCCCTGTGAATAGGACACCTGTAGTATCCAAATCAGTTTACAAACTCCTCCCTTGACCGCAATCAGGTTAGCTGAAGAGTGGGCCTATTCAGTATTTAGTTTGGCAGTTCTTTCCTCACTTTTCATTCTTTCCAGCCCCCATCTCTTACTAAGCCAGAAGTCCATTCACAAGGAGTCATGCTTCACAGTGAAGGGAATGCAGACTTGAATGAGTAGAAGTACCTCTTCAGAGTTGTTTTTAAGCCTGACAAATTTTCCCTCAGTATCAATTTCTTCAATAGACACATTTCCAGAAGATGAAGCACGCTGAACAGTCTTAAATCCAGTACTGCGTCCTCTCATTTTGGCTTCTTTCATTTTCCTTTTTCTCCCATGCAGAAACCGGCGCCCTTGACTCGTTGTTGCTTGAGTAGCAGTGCCATGTGAAGATGGACTAGGTGAGAGCTTTAGTCTAGAAGGGAGTCAGATAAGCAGATATTCAAGTGAATGCTAGTTCTTCTTGCTCCTCTCCTCCCAGGAGACCCAAGCCTAACAGCTTCCTATATCCCAGCTTTCCATAAAGTCTCAAACATAAGATTTTATTTTTACTGGCAAGAACAACTTAGTAAGTTGCTTGTTAAGTTTGGAAGACAGCCTCAGACCTAGAGTTCAGAGCAAGCTTATGTCCATAAGAAATTATTCCCAATTGCAAGAAGTATTCATTTAAAGCCTCTATGGATATGCTCTTTAGTGGAAGTAGTTTTAAGTTCTTGACCTTTSTTAGCATGTAGTGAGAGTTCATGTTGTTCTCACCAAGCAGCGTATGGTGAGTTGGAGTTGATACAACTTCCTCATTTCATTCATGTATGCAGCCTTTAATGCTGAAGTTCCACGAGCGCTAAATGAACTTCTCAGCTAGCTAGACAGTTAAAACCTGTGCAGAATGACTACCTATGTAAGCAGCTTTTTTGCAACATTCATTACCCCATGCAGATGGCATCAGCACCTAAGTCTGAGGTACAAGGAGAGAAGAAGGGCCACTATTTCTAGGATGTAGCATGAAGCTTTGAGAAAGTTTAAATATGATTCAGGGAGGGGTGTCTAATGAAGCTTCGAGTCTTTTTGGTTGGGTTTACAAGTTACTACATTGTTAAGGGGGTGTGGGGTATAAAGCATGATCTATTGTAGATAGTTTTTAGGAACTAAATCATCATACTAATTGCACAATCACATTTACTTCTTGCCTTCTCCCCATTCTAAAGCATATGAGGTTAATTATTATAGAGGTCTTAGATGAAGYCTTCATATGAGGATCTTGTCATATCCTACCTCTGCTCCTCTCCTTCCAGCATCTTTCGGTAGGCATTTATTTCCAGATCTAAAGCCAGTTTCACATCTAAGAGATGCTCATATTCTTCCAACTGTGCTTGTACCTGCTGCTGGGTTTGTGCCATTTCTTTCTCTTTTTCTGCCATACGTCTTCGATGGAGATCACGATCATAATCCAGTGTCTCTTGTAGCTCCCTTATTCTGTTCTCCAAAGCAGCATTCTAAAATTAAAGGGGAAAAATTCAATTAAAGCACAACAAGATTAGAAGGAAGAGCCCAATACTTTGAACTGACTAAAGTAAAATGATATTAAACATATATATAAACATAGATAGTACCTGGCTTTGATATTGACTAACTTGGGACGTCAGAGCATCGACTCTCAGCTTCGTTTCCATWAGCTCCTCCCGAGCAGCATTGGCAAAGTCACTATTCCTTGCCGCAGACAGCTGGGCATTCTCCATCTATGGTATAAGTCAGTGTTAGTAATGAGTTACTTATGACCTTTTATTTTAAATACAGAGAAAACTAAGTGATTTCCAGCTGTGTTACATCTGGAAATAGTTATGTTTTACTTAACTGTGCAGATACCAATAAACTCCAGGTCAAAAGATTTTTCATTGCTTTTCAAGGGGGCTTACRTGATTTTGATATCATGTCAGCAATAATCAGGTAATTAAAGGTGCTGGATTAAGACATTTCAATTACAGATGCATAAAGACTTTGTACAGATATGAGGTAAATTGATTCTCCAGAAGAACAATATAGAGAATAAGGTAGGAAGCTGCTTGTCAAAGCATAAGACTACATATTAGGTGTATTATTCTTCCCCAAAGTATTACTCGTCCCCAAAAGTTTTAAACAGTTTCTGTAACACTAAGCTATTTCTAGAGCAGGTCAATCTTTAGATTTTTCTGAGAAAAATAAAACAAAAGCTATGCTTTTTTAGCTTAGCAAAAGCTAAAAAATAAAAAAAGCCATGCTAATACAAGAGGCAGTCACAGGAGGTCCAGCAGGAATCCTGGCAGAAGTGTCAGAAGGAGTTTACTAAGTTAGAAACCAGAGAAACTCAGAAGAATTAAGACAAAATTAAGAGATCTACTTGATAATAAAAGCAGCAGAACATACCATTCTGCACTGAATATTAAAAAAGGCTTAAGAAGCAATACTGTGCAGTRCAACCAGCCCAGAGACCTCTAGGATCTTAATTACAAGAGTACAAGCCTGAAGCATTGCTTCTGTCTGACTGTAAGGCTAATGCTAGGACAAGGTGGTAGAGCATTTACAGGAGAGAGATACCATCACACTATCTCCACAGCCACTCTGCCTTATTCAGTACAGCTGCAAAGGAACATTTGCATTCATATGTTTGAAAGTGCCCTTCAGCAACCATAATACTGCTCCATGTATTTTAGTACAACTATAATTGCAGCAACTTTTATTCACCAATGCTGTAGTTGCTTAATACTAATGTAGCACACTTTGGACCTAGATTTGTCAGGCTTGTATTCAGATTTATCAGGAGTTTGAATTCCAGTCAATTTTGTTACCTTAACTGTCCCTAACTCTGCTCAAAGGAATCATTTATGCTTGAACCAGTTTTATTTGGRATTATACATGTTTGTGGACAAAAAATTTAATTGTCAAATATTTGACACTGTTCTGAGATTCTACAATAGCTGTAGAGTTGATTACTTTTCACATTTATGCCAAGAAATTTTGCATGGAAAGCAAGGGCTCCACTCAGCTATTTATGTGAGTGTCAATTTAATCATGTCAAGGTGCAGAGCTTAAATTTTGTTTTATTGGCATCTTCCGCAGACTCACTTTTGCACTGAATGTTCGTTCCAGCTCTTCTTTGTATCCTTGAATTTGTTCTTCATGTTGTTTTCTGAGCCCTTGCAGAGCATCCGAGAGCTTACTTTCAAATTCTCTCTGACGGCCGGATTCTATTTCTGCTATCCTGCTCTCATGGACTCTCTTTGTCTCTTTTAGCTCCTAGGAGGAGAACAAGTTTCTCAGAAAATAAGCAAGCCACTTCACAACACAGCTCAATTTGAGACTGTGGCCTTACTGTAACAGCTTAGCAAGTCATTCAACACAAGCAGATTTGTCATCAAGTACATGGAAATTCATCTGTATTCACAGAATTTAGACACTCATCCATTAGGTCACCTACTTCTATCTAGGCACGCTGGACTGTTCAGCTTCCTTACTGCCAACATTGCTCTGATGAACTACTAAATGCAGTAGTTTGCATCCAGTTTGCAGACTAATCCTTTGAACTAGATTGATTTCTTAACTTTTCACCTAGTTAGAGGACATGCATGTAGACTAGTTTAAGAACTGCTGCTTTATGTATTCTTATTTTATTCAAGAGCAGCAAGCTGGGTTAAAAATTCAGATCACCACTTAAACCACACATGCTTTGGAATTGGAAAGTTGGTTTACATTTACATGATATTCAGTTCTGTGGTACATAATGAATTATCAAAGCTGTCTAGTAAACTTTGAGAAGTGTTAATGAAGTAGGGAACATGAGATGCTTATTAGAAGAGATTCCACTTCTTTGGTTATTTTAGGCTTCTAGAAAACACCTGGAATCATTTTATTTCAGCTGTAATATTCGTACTTTCAGTTACACAAAGTAGTATGTTGGGATTGTAGTTACCTTCAGAAGTGCAGCCTGAGAAAATTATCTCATACTCCAGATACCTATTGGTACTATGCCAGTTAACATGAGGTTGTGCACTTTCTTGAAGTCTTCCTAGTTAGGTGGTTTTTATTGGTTGGTAGACTGTCATAGGTTGACTCAGCTAGTTACCTTTTTAAGGATAAAGCACATGTAACATTGCTTTTAAGGGCATCCAGGGGTCATTGACACCTACAAGAATCCTTGTTAATAAGCTAAAACATACATCTTCATGAAGGCGCTTCTGGAATGTCATTTGCTCTTGCAAAGTTTTCATTTGATTTTCCAGATCCACTCTCCTCAACATTTCACTGTGGAGATGCTTTTTGGTATCCTCCAGTGAGATCTTCAGCTGGAAGAGATTGACATCAGGGTAACTGAAATTAAGAGATGCTTTTCCAAATGAAGGCAGCCAATTTAAAACAGATCATTCAACTTCATTCCTACATCAAAATACACTGCTTAAACAGTAGAACAACAAGCTTCATTTAAAATTCCTGATTCACTGGGACCCGGGATGTTTGCAAAGTATGCTGTTAAAGTGTTCGTGGAGCAGATTTTTCAGAGGGTAAGTATACAGAATCCCACAGYCACACCAGCTAAGTTTCACTACTGTTTTATTTCAAGCCCAGGAAGTAGACCTCAGGTAAATCAATTGTACCACCCATATAGATTCCTCCCCTTCACAATACTAAGTGTTCTAAACTTCCATCTAAATTCCAATGCCATTTATTTGATATTTAGCAAGTGATATCCCCCAGTATAGCCTTACTATGCTGGCAAGCTATTAGACACTTCCAGTATGGGAGTGTGCTATTTTAATGATACAAAGCTTTATTTCTCTTCCTAAGCTAGCTTGTTCAATGATCACATTAAAGCWTCAAGATAAAACATTTTTAAGTAACTGCTGTAGCAATTCAAGCCTCAGAGTTCATTTCTGTAGCACAAGTCTATTAAAAAAAGTAGTGAGAAATTATTTATTCTACCAAGACTTAAACATAGTGAAGCAGGGTCCAAATGTTCTATTTAGTGACGTGTTAGAGAATGCTACAGGGGCTGTAGCAATTCAACTTGATTTGCTCTTAGAACAAGCAGCATTATAYACTACAGGCACAGAATGAAATTAAAATTGAAATTGCTACGGGACATTTTAATGAACCAATTATTCRTTTTCAGTAAGATTCAGTAAATCCTTTTGCTCACCTGTAGTTTTCATAGAAAACAGTCTCTGCCTACCTTTAAAACACCAATTAACTAATTTGGGAAAAGAAAAAGCAARTCTTCAGGAACAAGAGCAAAACTGAAATTGTAGGAGCAAGTCTTACAGTGACTACTTGATCCTTCAGTTCCCGGAGGTCGTTCTCCAGGCTTCGGTTCTCACTCAGGGCTGTTGCTAGGTCGGCTTCCTTCGCATTCAGCTGAGCATCGAGGTCCCTCACACGAGCCTGTGCCAGGTTTAAGTCTGCTTCCTTCTTTGAATTCCTACAAGAGAAAAGTTTTACACTCACCAGTTGCAGCTGGCAAGGCAGGAATAGTTTTTTTTTTTTTTTTTAAGGTCTATTTACCATTACTGGGGGGGGTGGTCTGTGGTAGAACTGAAGCGGAAGGGAAACATTTGCAGTGAGAATACAGAGTGGGCTCTAAGAAAGGAATCAGGCAGAGCTTTCAGACAAGCATCATTTTTCAAAACAGAAAGACATGGAGAAGCTTTGCCCCAGTTCGCAGCTCGTTTCGCTCGAGCCCTGCACGGTATTCGCTAGTGCGGACCGCCAGCGGGGAGGGAAGGCCCCGGCCACCATCTCCAGAGGGGCCCGAGCCGGGCACAGCTGGCGGCAGTCACCTGCCCCGACCGAGGCGGCACCCAGGAAGCGGACACCCCCCGGGAGCGGTTAAACCACCCGGCTGCGAGGGACAGCCGGGGGCTCGGCCTCACCCACCCGGGCGGAGAGGCCATGGGCCGCCGCGGCCGCCAGCGCGCTGAAGCGCCGAGGGCAGGAGGAGTTTTGGCGCCTGGAGGGCACCGTCCCGCCCCGGGGCCTCCTCCTGCCACCCCGGGCCTGCAGCCGACCGGACGGACGAGGCGGCTTCGGCGGCCGGCTCTGCCCGGCTCCACGGCGGGTTCCGGTCTCTGGAAGAAAGGGGTGATAGTTTCCCACCGCTTCAGTTTAATGTCCTTGCGGCTGTCTGACCTACGTCCAGGGTCCAGCTTCCTGCTCAAAACCTCTCAAATTTGAGATTGTGAGGAATAACGCTTCCGACTTATTTTAGCAGAAGGCTGCTCTGCCAAGCGGCTAGGTTGCGATAATTCACACAATGAGTTTTCCAGTTGATAACTGAGCAGACCCATTGGAGGGAGTCCAAAGTCGCTCTGCAGGAGCCATCAGCTCTAGAAAGCCTGGACAGCAAGGAAAGATTGGGGGAAAAAGTCAGGGTTGTTTAGTCTAGGGAAGAGAAAAGTGACAGGAGCCATAACAGTCTCCACACACGTCRGGGACTGCAGCACAGAGGCAGGGAATCTTTTCCCTGTCTGTTGTGGAAGAGACAGGAAGTTGTAGGCTTAAATTGCAGGGAGGGATATTTGGGTTAGACATTAGGAAGAAGAAATGAATGGTAGTTCAGCACTGAAGCAAGTTGCCTGGGGATATTCTGGAATCTTCTTCTGGCTTTAGAAGCGGTTACACAAACGCCTGCTAGGACCCAGGTACACATGGTTCTAGCATGGGCCTGGGGTGAGAGGGGCTAGATGAGGTTCTCTCCAGCTCTGCTTCCTAGAGGCATTTGTGGATCATCCTCACGCTCTGTGAGCATGAGGCGCTAATAACTATGCTAGCAAAAGAAGGTAGTTTACTCAGATTTTAGAAAAAAAAGTACTTCTGAGTGTAATCAACAAGTTAACATTGTAGATTTTACACCATTAACAAGTTTTTTTAATTATTTTCTAGGCATTAATTCCACTTTGTTCTTGGGATCTCTGCTATCAGTATCACTTATTGTGAGTATTACCTAGTTATGATACTAACAAGCGTCTTATTGAATACTACTTATTGAAAATGAAACTACTAGTTCTGTCAATCTAAGTTTTCATTCCAGTCACCTAAACRTGTGCAAGAATGACACATTCCATTAGCATCCGTTAACTATGGGTTGGAAAGCTTCACTTTGCTCTGATGCAGGCTGCTTACAGCCCGGTTCAGGTTTCTTCAATTCTTTCCTGACAAATACTTTCAGAAAACTTAGGCAAAGCATTTAATCTTTAATAATACCAATTTAACAAAGCCTGGCTTTAAGAAGTGTTTACTACCATTTTAAACCAAGTTTAGGGTTCAGAACAGCACTTTGCATTATTACACAACAAGTAGTGACACTACTCCAATCTTGCATATACTGACTTTGAAGTCTGCACTAACCATTCCAGAACTAAACCTGGCCTACTGACTATCAAATGCCTGTGATAATAGCTTTTTGACATTTCCTATTACATACTAATTTACATGTTCCAGGCTATGTCTCATACCTTGTTTGACCTGGAGAATTTGAATTTAAGAAACCTTCTTAAATCAAAAGACAAACTCCTGTTTGTCAAGACAATAGACTATTATGAGCACTTACAGAATTCATTCTTACAGCTTGGACTTATTACAGCACACACTTCAGGTTCAAAATGCACATCTACACCCACTGGTGCACAAGGAAACCAATCCTCTCTGCTGTGCTACTGTACTTGCTTTGACCTTCCTCAGGCTCTAAGTTAAAACAACTGATATGCTTACCCACAGCTCCTGCTTCCCAAACATCTTTGGCCTACTTCCAGTTACCACTGTTTAAGTAGTAAAAACAGTAACTGAAATGCAAGCGCATTTCATTGTTGCTGAAACTTTAAGTCTCTTTACTAAAGTGATTAATAAGAGCCAATGGTTAATGCTGTTGGGAAAGTTATCTGGTGACATTCCATCCTATAAGAGTTCCAGGTTATTTAAAGGGTTTATATAAAGGCCATGATACCCTCAAAGCAGTTTGTTCCAAGTCATCTGAGACATTTGCAGTTAGACAGCCTAGATACATATACTCATTGATATTAGGACTCCAGTCTAGTCCTTTCAGAAAACAGGATATACTTTGTATCATTTCCCATAGGTTATAAAGTTAGCCGCTTTAAGACCTAGTTGCTTTAAAGAAGTTAGATCAGTCCAAAGGATTACATACCTGCCAAGCCTAAAGCTTTATAAACAAAGCCACTGAGTTAGACAAACACAGAGCAGCAGAAAAATTCCTGAACTGGCATTAGCCTTCTCACTGTCCAATCAAGTGGCTGGTTACATTTATGAAACAGACTTACAAGCTAGGATCTGGCATGAATGAGACAAGACCAAGCATTCTAAGCAGCTGAAAACAGAAACTTAGAGTAAAAACAAATTTTATCCTTAAACAGAAGAGCTACTGAAGTCCTACTGGATCTATGAGGATACAGCATTTGCACCTTACTATGAAGAGTCAGAAAAAGCTAGTACTTAAAAGTTGTATGTTATAAAGCTTATAGCAAAGTTTAGGCAGCTTATTAGCATCCAAATTATACATCTGTAAGTGGTTTAGAAGTACAATAGGGCAGTACAGAGGTGACACTACTAGTTTTTTCACATATTCACCAAAGAAGCATGTTAAAAGTAGACACTTCTCTTTCAAGGAGTTTTGATTGTTGGGCCACTTCCTTTTCCAGGCCTTAGGGGACCAGATGACAAGGAGACAAGGCACAAGATACACAACTTGAAAAAAAATGCAAACCTGAAACAGCAGGCAGTTCATCCCAGTAACATTTAAATCTTATCTGAAGATGGAAAAGCCACTAGGACAAGTCCTATGCAGTACCAGCCTAGGCCAGGTAAGGGTCACTCAGGGAATATAGCTGTATCACTTACAGAACAAACTGCTTTGCTTAGTCCCCTGTAGGCAATGCCTGAGCTAATAAGCCCCTAGCAAATACTAGCTGACTCCATGCTGAAACACCTTTTCCCCCATCCCTATAGCTTTCTACATGCTTTCCAGCATAGCAGCTTCTCAGGTGTTTATGGACCCAGGTGTGGTGGCAATCCCAGTCAGCCATGCATGCACACACCACCACTCCATTACAAGCTCTCCCAACACCAGAGGCTCTGGGGGAGCCCCACACCCATCACAAGGGAGCTCTGCAGCCTCCTTCAGCCCCACAGCACTAGAACAGGTGCTCAAAGCAGTGTCCCTAGAGCCCACGTTACAGGGCACACACAGATTCCCCCTGAGCYGAGGCACTGCAGGCTCCCTGTACCACCCCTGCGGGCGGCACACCCCCGCCTGCCCACACCGAGCACTGCCCCCCAGCACCCGGGGGCTGGCTGCAGGCARCTACCGCCTCTTGGCCCGCCCCGCCTGCACCTCGGCGCCGCAGGGCCGGGCACCGACCTGCTGTGCAGCTGCCGGTGCTCCTCGCCGATCTTGCCCAGCTCCACCTGCAGCGCGGCCCGCTCGATGGCGATGTCGTCSAGCGCCCGGCGGGCGTCGGCCAGCTCCGCCTCGTAGCGGAGCCGCAGGCTGCCCAGCTCCCGGCCGCTGCCCGCCTCCTGCTCGGCCAGCCGCTGCTGCAGCGCCGCCTTGTCGGCCTCCAGCGCCCGCACCCGCTCGATGTAGGCGGCCAGGCGGTCGTTGAGCTGCCGCAGCTCCTCCTTCTCCTGCAGCCGGCTCAGCCGCGTCGGGCTCAGCGGCGAGGCGGCGGCGGCGCGGCCCAGGGAGCGGCCCCCGCCCGCCGGCGTGGAGGACAGAGCCGTGGCCATGGCAGCTGCGGGCTCGGCACCGCCGCCCGGCGCAAGGCGCCCGGGCAGCCCCGCCGCCGCCCGGTATAAATAGCCGGCAGCTGCCGCCCGCCCCGGCCGCTTAAAGGGCTCGGCCGGGGGCACCGCCGGCGGCTCGCAAAAACAAACAAACAAAAATACTGGTTTTTCATTTCTTTCCTTTTTTTTTTTCCTTTTTTTTTTTTT
>NW_028186149.1:9964752-9973923 GCF_003343005.1 Rhea americana
GGTAAAAAAAAAAAAAAGAAAAAAAAAAAAGAAAAATCGCTTTTGGAGGCAGCATCACTGCCGCAGTGTGATGCTTGCACTCCGGCCTGCCTCCGCCCCGGAGCTCTGCTCTTTCTGTCTGGTTTTTGCATTTTGTTCAGGCGATGAACATAAGCTAGTCCCTGCTTGTTTCTTGTTTGTGGGCATTTTTAGCTTTTTGGTTGGGCTGTTGTGGTTGTCACTCAGACCAGTGCTGCAGTGTTGCGGTTGAAAATTGCTGCTGTGTGTGAAAAGGGAAAAGTGAAGGGGGAAAGGGAATCTACATCAAGACAAATATTTGAAGTGGAATATGAAAACACTTACGCTGATTACATTTTATAAAAGTTGTTCTTTGACATCCCGTATTAAGGGCATGTACTGTGGTAGTTGTCCATTTCCTCTAACAATTAATTGACCTTATTTTCACTTTGATACTAATTTTTACTTCTATTTTAGAAAGTAGGTTCTGTAGTGATTAAGTATAAGAAGAAAAATCTCTGAACATTGATGTAACTGTGAATTATGATATTTGTTGCAGCAGTTGAAAGATGCTTCAGTTAAGAGCTTAGCTTAGGCCGATATTGCTCACAACCCAGGTTAACAGCCTTTGTCCAAGCATACGAAGTATAACTAGTCAAGAAGTTCTTTAGATATCTTTAACAGAGCAAACAAAAACTGCTTTTTAGCTGATCTGCGATGTAGGCCTGTATTCAATGGTGCATTTAGTCAGTTATGTTACTAGCCAAAGCAAAACTTCCCAGTTCCTGCTAGGTCCTAAAGGTGCTGAGAGTTATCAAAGGCTGCGTTACTGCGCGGAGAGATCTCCGATTCTGTTACTGTCTGCTGCCAGCATGGTCGCAGGCTGAGCTCTGCCCACAAGGCCAGTCTGGGAGCCTGCCGTTCTCCCTCTGAAACTGTGGTGTTGTCAGGAGCGTAGCCTGTGCTTTCAGGCTGCGCTATGGTCAGTCCCTGATCTCAGGTGATTTATAAGGTCTCAGGTGAACTCCTGCCTGTACAGGAGAGTATGGATACGCAACTGAGTCTTTTTGCTGAGCATGTTTGTATAAAAAAAACCCAAACAAAATCTCAAGACGCTACGACTATATGTAGTTTGGTAATGATACGCGGCCAGACTGAGCTCCTCTGGTTCTTGTCCTAGCAACAGTGTCAGGAAATTCTTTTCTGCAAAGCAGTTTCAGTTTTTTATTTTACTATAACAAGTACTTGTTTGTTCTTCCTTGCCAACAGAAAACTCAATACAAGAAAAATAGCAAGTATGATTTAAATCTGAATATATACCTCTAGGACCAAGATGCCTATGTCTGAGGGTGCAGTTTGGCTTTGAATCCTTGGTCCTCTGTAAGGAACACTGTGATCGTATGTCATTGTCATGTTTGATAGTTGCGTGTACTGGCCAGCTGTTCAAATACAATTGTGTGCTTTTGGAACAGACACAGAACAAAGCAAGAAATCTGCTATTCTGAGAATATTTTCCATGCYTGCCAAGGTTTTGTAATAGAGCAAACAAAAACTGCTGAAAGAGATGGTTCAAAAATAGTCTAAGTTGATTTTATCTATTATGTTTTTCACCTACTCTCCCTATGCAAGAACAGAAGCAGGCAGCTTAAGGAACATGTGATGGAACTCAACTGATCTTTTTTTAATGACATTTTGTCTTTGACTAAGACTGTCATCAATCCTGTTTAGGCCACATATGTAACTGCAGAATTCTTGCGGAGATAATCCTGTACCATCCTTTTGTACTGTTTCTAGCATAAAGGCAGGTCAGAAATGTTTCAGAAATAAGAAAAGGTATGGAGGGTACTAGGAAAAAAATACGACAAAAGGCATAAAGACTCCAAGACTAAAGTAGAATAAAAGTTTTTCTGCAAATAATCCATTTGCACAAAAATGTAGATGTGTGAGATTTAGAAAGTACTTACAGAATCCACAAAGGAAGAAAAAAAAACTTTAAAAATATTTGTGGATTTTTCTTCCAGCCTCTTAAGCAGATCTTAAGCTCATGAAATTAAGTGAAAAAAATACAATAATAAAGTGAAAGCCAGGAAAAAGTTAACTGAAGTTTCTGCTAGCCTTTTCCCATTAACAGTATCCRTGCCTTCTAACCAGTCCTACTCACGTGTCATCAACCTGTTAGTTCATCTCAAAATATTGCCAGGAAGCTGAGGACATTAGCATGTCTTAATGGCCTTAAGCAGCCTCAGCTGGGGCTTCTAGCCACACCTCTACCCTCAGGCTCTCGAGTTCCCTTTCAGCTCAGCCTTGGGCATACAGTTCTTGACTAAACTCTGCTGTGGGTGTCTGCTGTTAGCTCTGTTGTTGCTGTGCCTGGCTACGGACYGGACCCTGCTGTCTCACGGGCTGGTTTCTCGGCTTGACTTCAGACCTGCTGGTCCCCTGGGCTCTCAGCTGGTGGTGGCTGCTGCTGCCGCTGCCCTGGTTTTGCCCTGCTCTGTTGTTTGAGAGTTGTAGGATGGGGCMGTGGCTGAGAAGGCCCCTGCCCTGCTGGCTGTGCTCCCATTCTCAGCTCCTGGCCCTGGCCGCTCTCTGGTAAGCGTCTTCTTGGATTGCCGTTGATTATAGTTACAACGGTTAAAGACTTGAGTAAGGTATCAGTCCTACTGATAGAAGTAGTGACTTTTCTTTCAATTTTTTTGTGACCTGACATGAAATATTTGAATATGTGTCTACTTTTCAAGTGTTATTTAAACAAATTTAAAGTTATATGTTGTAAATAGGCTGGGTTGGTTAATGTATTCAAAAAAAATAGTACTGGTGGGAGGTAAGAGTAGATGCAGGTAGCGTAGACAACAGAAAGGTAGTAAAAAGGCTACAAGAACTCTTTCTCTGGTAATCATCCCTCATACATGAGAGTCTCTCCCTGAGCATCTTTTGGAAACTAAACTGGATGGCCTTTAGTCTTTGAAATAGTTTAACGAGCTTGTACATGCAATAGTGCTGTTTTGTTTCAAATGAAGACTGAAATTGCTTTGATATGTTAGGATATCTGAGCAAGTATTTTGGCAAACAGCCTTATTTACAGGTAGATGTTACTGACTCACCTGCTTCTAGGGCTAATGAAGGCAGATTGTGATTCCTGTTAGACTGATAAGGATTAATAAGGTTATTGCTAACCTTATAGGAATGGAAATGGAAGCTCCACAAGAAAATCTGTGCTCTCTCACSAGAAGAGTGAAGGGGTGAAAGGACAATTACTGTTTTGTGTAGCATGGACTGTAATATGCACAGATAGAGATGTCCTTTACAGAACATGTATCTTCACAAATGATTCTCCTATGTAGTGCTTCAGCATGTGCCCCTAACTGTTTAGCTAAGCTGAGGAGGCAGGTCACAGTCTGTGTTTTACCAGTGGTAGAATAACAGCTTTCCTTGCAAAGATCCTGTAAGTCAGCAATCAGTAAAGGACTAAAAATAGCATTCAGATTGAAATCGTTTGTTGCATGATCAAGTAYACAGTATATAATTAAACAATAGATTGGAAAAATATGGAATATGGAAATATGCGTGATAGTAATATTTTGCGGGTGATACTTTGTAAAGTCCTGTCAGGTTATTCTGTTTTTTTTAGATGCCAGTGGCCAAGCCCTATTTTCATGTACAAATACAGAGAAGCTGTACTGATAAACATCTTATGTGCATGCAGCTATGACTCAAATCTGGCTCACTATCTGTAGATACATCATCTCTTCCAGTTTTATGGAGACTGTGCATTAGCTTCTGTAGGGATGTTTGTAGAGAAGGGAGGGAGGGAGGAAGAGATCTTGACTCCTGCGTGGTGCAATAATATAACTGTAGTCTATAGGCTTTACTAATATCAGTACCAGAGTTTGAGGAAATGTCACAGACTATGAGGAATTCTCATGGTATAGGGTAACAGGGACAATAAAGAAGAAAACAGGAAAGCAAAATGGGGAAAGAAGCTGATGGTTTTTTTTTTGTTTTTTTGTTTTTTTTTTCCTAGTGACTAGATACATCTAAAATAAGAATCTTGATTAACAGACTCTTCCCTCCATGCTCCAAATTCTGCTAACYTCTCTTTATCCTCATCCATTATCAAAGGTATTCAACTGTCAGCACTGAATGTTAATAAGAATAACCAGTAYGCTTGCTGGCTCCCACAGGAGCCAGGAACCTCCTCTGATCCACCAGAGTCAAATCTGAGTCCCTTGTGGAAATGAAATCATTTCCATATCTTAGTAGAATATAATAACAAAACAGTGCCTTCTTTTATATCCAGGCAACATTACTGAGTAGAAACGTGTTTAACTCATTTCACAGAGCAGTTTATATCACTACTAGTGCACTTGACCCAATACCTCACTCAACATGGAGTGTTTRGGCAGTGGCCTGTCTGCTGAGGAGAAAGGATACTTTGGTAGTGATTCACAGCACAGTTTCTTAATGAAGACTAAGTGTGCAACTTAAACTAGAGCAGTTCTCACCATAGGGAGCAAAAGAAGTTGTCAAGTAGAAGAGGAGAATCAAAAATAAATTTCAAACTTGCTTTCTGYCTTTAAGTTCAATATCAAGTATAGATAGACCTGAGGATCCTCTGTTAATAGCTCATCTTGTTTTCCTTTTTGTGTTTTATTTCCTCCATTATTTCTACCCACACAGGACAGGAGTGTGTGACCATTTTACGTTATGGGTTGTGAAAAAAAATTTTTTTTGTCTTTGCATTGACACAGACTGGATGTGAGAAAGTGTGAATTTTGTTCATGTTACTGCCAAACATATGCACAATACTGCTTATCTTCTGAAACAGTTTTCAGATGGCCTCACTTTGATGTTGGGGACTTCTTTTATAATGTATTAACTGTTACCCACTTACTTCCTTTGGCTGTGCTGCATGTTCTGATATGAGCCATTCATCTTCTGCTTTCAGAACCATGATGTCTTTCAGTCATTACCATTCATCCAAACAATATGTCATGTATCGCTTCCAATCTTATGCTATGATGCTATCTCACTTTGTTTGCTCCCTACATGTGTCCTCTTTAATTTCCATGTTGATCTGTATTTTCAGTCACTCACATAGTGATATGCAGAAGTTCCCTTTTGAGGTGTAGACCATCTCCTTCTCCCGTACCTTTCATGCTAAGCTTAGTGTAAGGATCCCCTCAGAAAAGCAATTATCCTACTGACCTTTGTCTGTCTGTTGTTCATGACTTGCAACAAAACCGATTTCCTCAGAGCTCCTGTTTATTTACCAAATGTTGCATGCTTCACATGACACTGCTGTTCTCAAGAACACTTTATTCTTAACAATCACAAAAGTAAGCATCATCAAAGACTGAGGAAGATAGACCCTTGCTGCTGTTGTATGAGAGGAAAGTGGCAAGTAAGTTCATGAACTAAAACCTGGCATATACAGCCCTGGGCAGGGGGAATGTACTTTTCTCCCCCTAAGCCATAAAAAAGTACAGTTATGTGTAAACAAACCTAAGATACTTTGCTTCTGCAATACTTTTCAGTTTGCCTTATCTGCATTCAGATCTTCATCTGTACAAGTTTGTATTTAAATTACACATGCAATCACCTGATTCTATCTGTGAAAAGACATGCTACATAATGATGATGTAAATGTTACAAATTGATCTTGAAATATCAGGTCTATGAGCACTGAATTACAATAAGATGCAGGTATCTGCCATTTGAATCAAGATGTGTTTATTCTGGAAAGGAGAAGAGTCATGAAATTTAATGCATTTTCTACTGCTGTACAAGAGCATAAATATGCAAATAAGCCGTAGGTTTTGCTTGAGGATAAAAAGGAATCTGAGATACAAAATGGACAAATAAGCAAGTATTTGGAATGGTGATTGCGCATGTTGTATAGGTTAATGTAAGATTTATTTTTTTAAACATACCGAGWGAAAAACAGCAGTTTTCTTCTATGGTGTTTAGGTATATACACRTAAGCAATGTGTTTCTCTATAAGTTTCAAGAGTTCTTTTTTCCACTTACTGATGGARCTGTTTTCCAAAGCCTGGGGTAGGGATCAACATGGAGCACGATGGGTTCCACAGCTCCAAGAAATCAAAGATGCAGTACTGCAGTTGAACTTTATACCCTTACACCAACAGAGGATTTATTCTTTATAGGATATAACATGTTTGTGAAGTGTAACAGTACAGGATTGCTCTCCACCCCAGAGAGCTTGTTATTTCAAAGTAAACAAATACCCTGTACAAATGCAATGCAGGGCTAAAGAACCGATTAGACTGTGTCAGGGATCTCATGMTTCTAGTTACAGGAAATTTAACATTTTCTTTTTATTAGTCAGTCAGGTGCAGTGTTATTACTGATAACTCTGAGGTCTCAAACCAAAATTCAGTTTCTGTATGGGGCCTTGGTGGGRTACCTCCAGCTTTGGTATTAGTCTTAATCCTGATTTATGAGCCAAATGTTGTTCTGTAGTGTTTCAATGGATTTTAAATTTGTAGTTTAGCCAAACATTTCTCCCTAAGTAGTGTAGACTTCCATTATGATGAAAAAAATGTTTTTCATGATCATCAGACTGGCTTAACTGAGCTTGCTTTGAGAGAATATTTGTATATAAATGGAGTCTGCTCAAAAAGACTGTACACCTGCCTTTCAGGGCAAAGATAAAGACRCATGCTTTTTCCTAGATGTGAAGGTCTTGTGATAGTATTCTCTGAGTGCAATCTGATGATTGTCTTGTTGAACAGTTTTCTGTTTACCAGACCAAAGATTTAATTTTCTTCAATTTTTGTCTTCAGCTATATCTTGCAGGAGCTTTTTCCTTTTTTCTTCTTTTTTCTTTTTTTTTTTTTTTTTTTTTTTNCTGTGTACACTGAGTAGGCTGGAAATTTCTGTGAAATTGAATGAAAAAAAAAACAATGAGTGAGAAGATATTTCATAGTCACTTTCAATAGTGAAGGCACATGGCCTTAAGTCAGTATAAAACAAAGGATAAGGCAGTTGCA
This sequence comes from Rhea americana, assembly GCF_003343005.1. NCBI lineage: Eukaryota > Metazoa > Chordata > Aves > Rheiformes > Rheidae > Rhea > Rhea americana. The sequence continues at coordinate 9,971,763 of NW_028186149.1, forward strand.
TTTCCAACAAGCTTCCTCCTGAGGCACCATACCAGCTATAGGGTTGGACAAGATCATGACTGTGTTCAATGAAATAAGTGCAAATGTCAATTATTTCTCAATTTTATGAACAGCAGGGGCTTTACATTTTAGAGTTCAGTGGAGGAAAAGCATACATGTAATAAAAAATTACTCATGACGAGATAAATACAGGAATTATGCTTGTTAAGTCTGACTGTAAAGACTGTCATTACAGCTTCTCATTCAGAAATTATGTATCAGCTCTGCAAAACTAACATGGTAAAGTAGGAATTAGAAATTGAGGTAGAAGATTAATAGCGGTTTCATCACACAGAGAAGGTAATGCCTAAGGACCTGACACTGGATGAGGGGCTGTACAAGCACAGTATAGTAGACAGAGAATGATAGTCTCTGCCTTGGAGAGTTTGATCCATGCAGTCAAGATGGAGTGGGCGGAAAGGAAGTAATGTTTCCTTAGAAAACRGTGATTTTATTTTGAACAGAAATGTTCAATCATTTTTTTCCCCAGGATTCCTGATGAGCTTCTCCAGGGATGAAAGTTTGGCTTCCAGAATCTGGAAGCTCGTGGCCTTTAGGGTATATATTGAAGGAGTCTGCCATGGAGCTGCAGGGGCTGGGAATTCTGTACCAGTTGCTGTCAAACAGGTCAAATCCTTGGTTTCAGTCAGGTTTTGTTCTTGACTCAGCAGAAGGAGGTAGCCAAAAGATTCCCAGTAAAAGTCAAAATCCCAAAGCTTTCAGGTTCATTGAAAGTTCAGAGAGAAGTAACGTGTACGGAGAGATGCAGAAGGCTAAATGATGCTGAGGTGAAGAAACTGAGTAAAGGAAGGTAACAAATCATATTGGGTAGGAATGAGCTTCACTTAAGAAAATGTGCTATTAAAAACTGTCATAAAACCGCTAAATTTAAAGCAGCATACCTATATGTTCCAAAGACTGTTGTTTCCTGAGTACTCATCTTCCCCACACAGAGGAAGACTTCAGTGTAATAGAAGCACAGCCWGACCTTAGATGGTGGGGGAGAATGGGATCAGCAATGCCACCATTTGAGTCACTTGGGCAAGGCATGTGTCCTGTCACTCTTAAATTTAAGAGGTAGGTTTATATATATATGTATATAAAAGTAATGTAGTATAGTAGAATTATTTATTTTAATGCTCCTTTCTTAATATCTTACTAGTGGATAATGCTTGCAGGTGTTAACATCTGTTTTTAAACATGCTATAAATTCAGATGTAGACTCTATAAGCAAAGGCCAAGATCATGTAAGGAATTATGAGTATGTGAGGCATCAGCAGACTCACTGAAGTCGATGTTTGCTTGTATGAGCTGCCTAGCYTATTCTGCTGCCTCTTGTTCCTGCTACAGATTTTTTTTTTCTTTTTTTCAGAACAAATGTTTAAGACCCTCATATTGAGGATGTTTGATTATTCTTTGTGTCTAGCAGATTCATAGCATCACTGTATCTGACGAAAGGGATGCACATAGCCAAATGATGTAGAGATATCTACCAGGAGCAGTGAATTAGGAAGTATGAAGCAGTGAAGTAGGAAGGTATCTGAGTAAGCTGGGAGAACATTGAACAGTGCTGAAAAGTGCTGAAAAGGGGCAAAACAAGGAAATGTAGACCAGCACTCAAATTTGGAAAATTCTGTTAGAACTTCAGGGCCAAACCTTTCCAGGTAATCTCTGGCTAATGTCAGGACTAGGAACARACAGGCACCTCCAGAAAAATAGCTAGAGATATTTTTTTTTTTTCTAAATATGCCCATCTAACAAACAAATTAATGCCCACTCTATGGCTTTTGTTTTAGGGATCCAGAGGAGACTTTGAATATTAAGAGGGTTAAATAATTGTTAAAAGTGAAGTGCTACTCTAAACAGAGCTTGTGCAAACTGCATGTTCCCAACTAGCTGTCAAGTCTTTAGGGTCAATATCATTCTGCTGTGAATATTGTTTGTTTGCATCCTGTAGTACTACCATAAATATTTGGGGAACAGGAARCTTGAGATTTTATAGTAGATCTAATGGCTACATTCCAGTTTTAAACCCACTTACTATTTTAAAAAAGATCAAGCCCTAAGCAGGGCAGTGCACGGCCCGGCGAGCAGGACGGCGCGGTGCGCGGGAGCGGCGGCC
>NW_028186149.1:9975069-10060068 GCF_003343005.1 Rhea americana
GCAGAGCCGCGCGGAACGGAGGCGCCGGCCCCGGGGAGGCGCCCGCTGCCTCCCGCCCCGGCTGCACCTCGGCAGCGCCCGGCAAGGGGGGAAATGCTCCTCCGTCCGCTGGCGCGCTTGATTAAAGCCTCTGAACGGCCAAAGCATCGGAAGCGCGGAAGGGTGGGGGTGATGCCCGTATCTGTCTGCCTATCTGTCCCGCGCTTTTTAAAGCACTCTTATTTTTGTAAGGGGTTTTCATTAAGTTGGTTGACAGGTGCTTGAGCTGCGTGAGTAGCTGGTTCTCCTTTGGGACATCTGGTCCCTTAGGAAGGAGGGTTTTCCTACGGGCAAGACGCGCGTCCGCCGTGGGGCCCCGCGGAATAGCGGGGGTGGCGGGTGGGAGGAGGGCCGGGCTGCGCGCGTGCCTCTGTGGGAGGCTGCGTGGAACCTGCGCTGTTTTATGGGATCGCTATGGTAACGAGCAGTCTGAGGCAAAAAGATGCGCTGATGCTAAGAATTGGCAAAATTGGCGATACTACTTTTTTTTTTTCCTCGTTGGTAAGTCTAAATTGACGTTTTTAGTAAAAGTGGCTGACAGTTCAATGTTGGCCCTATAAACTGGTGGTGACCGTGAAAGTGACGGGCGTGATTTTTTCTCTCCATCGATCGCTTTATCTCTGAGCTGTTTGGAAGCAGTGTAAATGACTGGAGTCYCAGGGCAGAGCTCTCAGCTCTGAGTGGGTGACGTTGCTGAAATGGTACATCAGAAATCATTTGCTCCTAGGGCTGTGCTTTCTGGAGACTAAGATTAGAGGGGGACTGGATAAACTGACTTGTGCTCAGGAGAGAATCAAACTTGCCTGCTATTGCTAGCTTCCCCAGCCCCCGCTTTCTGCTCCCTAATTGGAGCTGCCTCACCCTGTAGGCTGTGCTCATGGCATGCGATCCGAGTCTGCCTTGCTGGCCAGCACGAAACTCCGGTGTCTGCATTGCATTTCTTCCAAAGGCCAGTTCCATCCCTTTGCCCAGTTTGCTTTAGTCATTGGGACTCTGGCGGAGCCCGCTTGGTTTTGTTTGTAACTTGAAACAATTTCTCTCGGCAGAGCCCTGAGGCACGAGGATGGCCAGCCCTAAAGCCACAGGGCTCTCCTGGGGGATCACCTGGCTTGCCATTGCTGTCTGTGCTCATCTACAGGTAAGTAATAAATTCATTGTTGCTGCCATGGCTTGTCCTTTCTCAAATGATATTACTGCACACTTATTACTGTTTTTTTAAATAGAAAACTGCTGAAGCAACTGCTTTGTGAATAAAGGGCTACAATGAGAGGGGAGAACACAATTTTCCTGTCACTGAAACTAATTTCAGAGTCATCCATGTGGAAAATTGATGCTTTCTCTCTTCCTGGTAACATTGTACCTGACTTTACTGTATGGAGACCAAAGGGAGATCTTGCCAGATGTATAATACCTGAGATTTTTCAAGGCAACATAGTTGCTTATTACCTCAGGAGGTTTAGCACTTGATAAATGTTAAGATACTGTAAGTGACAAGAGTTGTAGGAATATCTGGGCAGAAATATCTAAAGCTTTTGGAAATTGGTGAGTATCTTCCTGGAGGTTTGTGAGATGGTCTTTGCTTCAAGTGTTCAATGTATTCAGGATCYATGGAGGAAAGCCATAGCTGCCGATTGATCTGTTGCTGACACATGAGCCTAACTGGTTCCAAGAAGTGAGTATTTCAAGAAATATGGTGTGCTGGCATGCAGCAGAGATGTTGTTTGTCATCCTCTATACTGATGGTTCCCACAGTACAGGATGTTTCAAGGATTCTTCAGTCTTAAATACACTCAAATCAAGAAAACCTTAGAAAAGGGCAACTAAATAAATGGAAGAACTCTTTTTGAAATGAATAGTATCAGTTTCTGAAGGGCTTTAGTGTAGCAATTTTTGACAGATAAGTGAAATTTTGTTTTTGAGTAAAAGCACTGATTCTGCTGACCTGAACATTACATACTGCGTGTAGTATGGCAATGCTGAGGAACAGTGGTTTCAAACTGGAGCCTGTTGTGTTGGACATTAGGTAAACATACATCCTGAAGAGTTTTTAATCTAAGTATAATGCAACAGGCAAAAGTAATATGACAGTATTCAAAAGTAATAAGAYTGTACTGGACAGCTCAGTAAGCTGTGATTGTTTGGGGTACCCTTTGGGATTTAAGGGAGGGGAAAGGCGGCTCTGACCCATCCTCAGTAGCACAGTTGAGTGCAGCATGTGCTATGAATCATCTGGTGGGGGGATAACTGTTGATGAACACTGTCTGTATCTGTATTATACTTGGTCTATGCTAGCTGGTCTTGAAAGTACACTGGTTACCTGATATCAATGTGACTTTTTGAGTAAGACTTGCCATCTGAGTCAAAATTATTAGAATCTTATTAATTGTGCAGTAGCATGAATACTGCATTCAGTGCATGTCCCTGCTGATAAGAGAGCAGTGGACTCTCCCTTTGCTTTCTGTATTTGCTTGTTTCTTTTATAAGAACAAAGCGTTACTGGTTTGCCATGCTTGTTCTTGTATTTTTGTGTGTAAGCAGTTGAGTGACTTTGTAATAACCTGCCTTACAAGATGTTCAGAAAGTCGTATATAAAGCTCACTTAATAGCTCTGGGAAGGGAAGTGTCGGCTTTGTGTTTGGGCCTTTAGGTTATGAAGAAACCAACTCTTTCTCTCCCAATATTTTTCTTCTATAATTTTTCTTTCGTATTTCTTTCATTTTAGAACTGGAACCAGTAGTGGTATAGTTTCATCTTCTCCACAAATGGTTTGGCATAGCTTCACTTGTCTTTTTGTAATAAAAACAAACCAAACACATTGGAGTAATCAATAGGCTATTATAGGTAGCTTCATGAACATTTCAGTTTAGGTCAAATGTTTTGGTCTTGATTGTCCTTTTAAATAAAAGCTAATCTAGTTGGGATATTTGCCATTAGCGCTTAACCTCGATCTTGCAGGAGGCCCTTCTGCTCCTAAATTTTAGGTGTTTTATCACAATTCTAGTCACATTAAAGATATTTTATAGTATTTAACATAACATTTTTGGTATCCAATAACCATTAATTCTTTAATTGGTTGCTTGGGGCCATACTATATGGACCACACACAGTCATTCTACCCTAATATTGTACTGTAGCTTCCACTTGTGTTGTTTTTGGCTATTAAAAGGCTTATGTCTGGAGCTAATCAATTAGAAACAATTGGATGCTGGGCAAGGACGCAATCTGGGCCATGTCACTTATGTGCAATTGATTAATTTCATCCTGCTGGAGGCGGGTACAGCATAAAATAATGACCATTTTAAAGGAATGTGGTGGAAATGTGGTATGACTGTAACACAAGAAAAACTTTAACATGAGAAGTTGTGGAAAAAGAGGTAGCTGTTACTGAGAAGAAATGGAAGTTAACTTTAGTTACGGGAGCTCTTTCTGATTCTTGAGTAACGCAGTCAAAAGCTCTGTACAGTGTCTGTCTAGGCTCTGCACTTACAGGCATGTTGTGTCTCAAGTTTATGAGAAGATCGTTTTGTCATAGGCATCTCTGCTAGTAGATTACTTCCTTTTTGTAGGATAACAGGGTGAATAGCTTACTAGGGAGGCATTGTTGAGCTTCCTGTTCGTTTAATCTGTTCTGTGATCAAGACCTGTGACATAAACTTGACTCATTAGGAGATCACTTAGGCCTAGGCTGTGCTCTTGAGCAGATATGGCTCTATATTAGTAATTGAAACTAGAATATGTTTGACCTGGTACCAGTCTCTTAACCTTGTGTGATAACTCTTATGTGATAACATTCAGCTAGATATTGTTATATTATGAAATATATGTAAGAACATATATCTATACATCCTTAGTAATGGATTAATGGCAGCAAGAAGTGATTGCTAGAAGACTGATTTAGACAAAATGTATCATCAAGAACTTTACACATGGATTCATTTTAAGAATTATTCTCTGGTATGTTGTTTCCCAAACAGTAACACGCTGATATTTTCTTTGGTTCCTACAGTCCTAGCTAAGCCTTCTCTGAGTTGGTCCATTCTATCTTTAAAGACATGGGATTGCCAATGTCTGAGGAAGAGAATAATAGCGAAAACTGTGTCTGGATATTTAAGAAGCGTTAGCTCTGRATTCCTATGGAAAGGAAAAGTTCATAGGTCACACATTCATTGAATAAACTGTTGGTTGGTCCCATGATTTATGTTTCTGCAGTCTCTGGGTGCATTATGTTTTTTTTAACTATCTGTGATATTTTGGATGCAGAAGATATACATGCTGAGAACATTGTCTTATTCAAAAGGATTCTGCCATAACTGATCTGCCAAAAACTACCAACATAGTAAATGTCTTTAAGGTTAGGTTTTGCTAAAAATCTGATGTCCATTATATGACATAGTGGACTTGGAGACCATCTTTGTGGAAAACCTTTGGAATATTATTTTATAGTCACCGAATATATTGCACGCTGATGTTCAGAAAACAGATTATGATCTGCATGCCATACAATAGTGAAGATTCTTAAACCTTCAGTAACCTTAATAAAAACTATCAGGGTGAGATTTGCAAATCCACAGTTAAATCTGAAGTAGTTTCACTTTTTTGTAGGTAGACTGAAATTCTGGATCCATCTGGAGTTTTGCCATCAGCCTCAATGGGCTTGTGGTTTTATTCTTTGTCTGAAGACTGAAATGCCTTTCCTGGAGACAAATAACACTTTTGAGACTCTGTAGAAAGTATTCTGACTTACTCAATGCTATTGACAAGCTTGTAACTCAGTGACAGCATTACCAGAAAACTTATGTAAGTTCCTGAGCTTACTTTGAATTTATGACTAATAGTGATTGCTCAACCAGTGCTCATAGGATCTGAACTGCTGTTACCCCCAATCCAAAAGAGTTAAATTGCCAGAAAACTTGTGATGAATCTCTGTCTTGTGACTCAAATCACAAACTATGTATGAATACTTTTTTTCCTTTTTTAATGTACTCGAATTGAATATTTATGTCAACTATGGGAGATGACCAAGAGTCCCAGTAATATTGGTGAAAGGGTTATTTTACCSTCTCATTTCTTTGTTTTCCTTTTTGGGTAAATATTTTAATCATGGTGATTGTATATGATGCTCACAGTGATACAACTCAGGAAAATCAGGCTTGGTTATTCAGCTGAAGCATGGTCTGAAGCAATTTGTTTCCAATGGGCAAAGGTAGTTTGGTCTCCATGTCTGGCCAGATTTTGAATTCTGCGCTGCATCTTCAGACATAGGTATTGGTACTTACTGTGATGGTAGTTTCTGACAAGGTCATGACAAAAATCAGGCTGAGATTCTCAAACTGGTTGTGCATAGAGCTGCAGAATGCTGGTTCAAAAAATAGACAGCCACAAAATCAAAATTTTTTAGAGAAGCCTCAGTGTAGGAATAATCTGCAGCAACAACCAGTGGCTCCTAATTTCTCTTGGAAAAGAAGTTAATGAACAAATAGCTCGAGGATGATCTTTGGTTTTAGTAGATACGTGAAAGCTTAGTCATTGATAATTACTCATTCAGGTCTCCTTGGTGCAGCTGGAGACTTCCTATTCCTTACCAAATTGGGGCATATAGATAAGCTGTGCCGAGGTGTCAGTTTTGTCTAGTGCGTCAAGTTCCATTCCTGCCTCTGTACTGCAGAAAATTCACGTGATTGGCAAAAAGGCTTTAATATCAGTTCAACCAATGGTGCAAAAATGATGATTTGGCTAATTAAAGTAGTGATTTTAGCTTCAAAAGAACATACACTTTTAAGTCCTTTTTATTTCTTCTACTTTTTGAACCTGTTAGTTTCACATCTTTGAGCATTTATCTGCAGTTATTAGGTCTAGCAGTTACTATTAAGATTAAAATAATTCTGTATGTGTACCTGAATCCAGGAGGCAGAGTTTAAGAAAATGTTAAACATCATGTGGCTTGCAGTGAGATAATACAAATATTAATTTCAGTAATGGGGGAGCAGATTTATTACTAGGCCTCTATATGTGTTTATCAGTGTTGTCAACTATATAAAATCTTAATAACACACTGACTTAATAGTAAAGTACAGCACTTGCATAGTATGATATATTCAAGTACTGTTTATTCCCAGAGATTTCTTGCATAGCTTTTTGATAGTAACATGTGTAGAGCCCAAGTCTTGACAGTCCAACACAGTCTGTCTTGAACAATCCCAGTGTAATTCGTAGGACGCAGAATCTCTGTAAAACAGAGGGAGCTTGTGCGTGGTGAAAGAGTAGGTTTGTGTTTGAAGTGCAGTTTGCTAGTGAGCCCAGCATTCCGGAAAGGGCACTGGATATAGCCATGGCAACTCCGGAGAGACAAGTAAGTGAGATTTTTTTTTTTTTCTTTCTTCCTCCTGGTCGTGCAGATAGAAATTGGAAAGGAGAAGCAAACAGCTGATGGGATAGAAGTATAGGTTCTAAACAGTGAGTCTAGATTTGGCCCTAGCTTGATTTCTGCATGCAGCTGAACCTTAGATAAATTTCCTTTCGAAGGTTCAACAATCATACAGGCCAGTATTTATTCATCTACCAGAATTCTTATTCTGAAAGAGACTTACATTTTTCTGTAGGTTTGGGAATAAGAGTTTTGTTTCTATTTGAAGATGGAAGGGAAAATATTTAGAGATTTTTGTTTACATATATGTTTTTGTAAATATATTAATTATTGATCTACTTTTACTCCCAACTTTTGCTATAGTGTATCTGGAATCCTGTCATCTCTCATTCTTGTGTCTATGGCATAAAACATCAAATGTGCACAAATGCCTTAGAAAAGTGAATTTTGCTCTTCTGAACAAGACCCACATAAAAAGGTGTAGTATAGCATTGCAGTTCTGATATACGCTCTGCGCTTACCTTATTTTCACAGATAAATAGTTCCTTTAGGTTTTGAAAACATACCTAAATAACTTTTCTTTGCATTAGAAGTCTATAGAGTGTCAAGTGCCCTTAAATTTAAGGGTTATGTTTTCAAAAATGGCCTCAGTCCAACTTCTAGTAACACACACACAGTTCTACGAGCTCACTCCTTGAGCACTGTCTGCTGCACAGGAGTGATAAATTTAATGCAGATACAGTAGCATTTTCAGAAGGGTCTGTGTGACATAGAGCCTTTTGTTTCTTTGACTTTCAGTAAGACTTGAGCCATTAAGCTAAACACAAATGCTGTTAGGTAAAGTGCTTAGTTGGATTTTCGGAAACAAATTACAGGCAAAATTTCCATTAATCCAATGGGAACAAGGCACCTAGCTGCCTTAGGCACTTCCAAAAATCTGGCTGACCATCTGTCCATATATTTAGATTAAACCTTCACCCTTAAAGCTCTTTTGAAAAAATAAGTTTCTGATAAGTAAGTTCTAGCACTGGGCTGTGCAGATATCTGATAATACTTGAAAAGTGCAAGTACAAGCATCATGTGTATATAAAGGGAGGGCAAGTTTTGAAAACGTGGCCTGATAGAGTCCTTCCAGACAAGCCTATTACATAAGTAGTACATAAGTTGTTTAGGAACAATGTTATTTCTGTTGCTARTTTTATATTTATTGGATTAACATCATTATGGAGAGAAAATGAAAACAGTATTCTCAGTTTGTTTTGAGAAATGTGGTTTCCAAGAATTGTCAGTTTGTCGTGCTTCTGGATCCACTAGAAACACAGTGAATACAAGTCAGCTCAACTGAACTGTGAAACAATATTTAAAAATGCATTTCTGATTGTAATTACTAGAATGTTGTTGTATGTTAACAATTGTCATTTGTGTTGTGGTGGGAGGTGCCAACTGGTTAATGATGCTATTTTGTAGCGTGAGTAAGTGGAACATTTGTTTATATGCAGAAGCATGTATTTCTATGTATATAATGCTTTTTCCATCATCAGGTGCTTTGCCAAAAATCTGAACTCCTTAAAACTTATAGGATACAGGCTCTTGTCAGTGTATGCAAACAGAACAGGGTATAGTTTACAGTGTGTGTGTGTGTATAAAATTATCTGTAGGTGTTTGCTGTATAGTCAGTGCGGACGTAGGGAAGAATTTTAGCTACCTGGTCTTTTGCTTGTGAGTATTGTAGAATTAAGCTGACATGGACATGCATGTGCGACCAGTGAGTGCAGAGAGTACAGCACTGTTTTCACTCAGGCTCTATTTGACAATAAATGTTTCCTGGCCTGCACCTTGCAGATGCTCTCGGAAGGCTGCAGAAACTGGCTTTATTCCCAGCTGGCAGATTTAGCAACAACTTAGCTAGCTCAAAAAAATAAATAAAATCCCAGCAGTCCCCCTCCCGACTGCATCTCCCTTGCTTTGTTGCATTTTCCTGCTTGTATTTATGGATGCTCAAGGCCATCTATTTGCATGGAGAAATGTGAAAGGATGGTGCAATAGTTCAGGTGCATTTAGATTTGCTTCTTCCAGTGGGAGTTTTCTCTTCCTTTGCCGCTACTGCAGCCTCTTGCTGGTGYTGCGGTTGGGAAGCAGAAGGCTAAACAAGCTCAGTGCTCTCTATGGGCGCATAACAAATGAAATATGCTAAAATGTGATTTGGCTTCCTCTCATGAGGGTCATCTTTTATTAGTTGTTTTCAAGGTCTCATTACTCATTTGGATTACCAAGTTTACGTGAATTCAAGGGGAGRCAGGATAAGTACTTGGAAGATCCACTAAGTATCACTAAATGGACAAACCAGAGCAGGCTCAGAAAAATAGTTGGGAGTCCAGGAAAGTATTTCAGGGAAGTCTCATACGTACTTGCTCCGCACATGCTCTTCTCTGGGTGTCCACGTATGGCCACTGTTGGAAGCTGATGGACTAGACAGATCCCTGATCTGAACCAGTTCAGATCTTGTGCCATTAGCTCCTTAGRGCCACACTTGAGGACTGTTGAACTGCAGGTTAGAGCCTGCGGTACTGCCAGTCATGACTCAGCATTTGAAAACTAACATCAAAGAAATATATTCACCAAGCTCCAGATGTCTGATGATGTATTCTGGGCAGAGAAGAGCTTGCTCAAATCCTATATAGGTACATACATTCTGAGCTCCTTTGTGTCTGCCTGGATTTTTTTTTTAATATATATTTACAACAGTAGGTTAGTCATTTTTAGCTTTACATACATTTTTGTTACATGCTTCTGGCTCATCTTCAAACTTCAAAGTTTTAGAGCCTTTTTTTAAGGTATGCAAGTAAATTTGGGTCATCCTGCCTGATTGCTGAAGGAGTTTATTTTTTTTTTTTTAAACATCCGCCACTATTTCCTTGCTGTTGAGCAAGATAAATAGAGAAGTGGCTTCTGATATTTTACTAAATGAGGCTTGGCTTAAAATCCACTTTCATCCTGTGATCAGTCCTCCTATGAGTAAGTTGCGAATATTCCAGACGCTTTGCCTGCATGAGTGAGAACTTGCCTTCACCCTGGTGTGAAACTGTGCACCCAAATGCATTTCCCATTTCCCTTCCCTACCTCTTTCAGTTAAATTTAGAACACAATAAGTTGATTAAAAACCATAAGAAAACCTCCAGAATGGCATCTTAATGTATGTGTTTTTACTCTGCAGCTGTTTATCTTCTGCTAAGAGGAAACTATAGATGTGTTTTTAATGCCAGGAGCTGGGCTTAAAATGCCATTACTTAGCCAGTGGGAATAGATTTGAAAATTAGTAAGCAATTAGATCAGTAGGCAAATATATTTTACCTAATGCTGCAGGTCTCATGGGCCTTTCAAATATCCTGTTAGCATCACCTGTTCTTGACTTGCAACCTTTTAAATCTTTATCTAGTTTTAAAGAGCAGTGTTACTTTGAAAGTGAAAGTTACCTGCATTTTTCATTTATGAGCTGAATTTTAATTTTTAAAAAACTTGCATGGTTTCTGCAAGGGCAACAGAGATGTCCTTGGAACATTAAGCTTTTCATGGGAAAAACTTTCTTCTATACGTGACCATCCTGAAGACCCTTGCGGGTCTTGCTCTGATCTTCTGAACTTGCTTGAATTATGCTCTGAGCAAACACCAGTGATGTATCTGTTTATAATTGCTCATTTTTCTTGCTGAATTAAGACCTCAGTGAGCCATCTGTCACATGTCACGTATAAGCCACTATTTAAAAATGTGGAAAAAATGCTTTGATTCCTGCATTTTTTTTTCATTATTTCAAATGGGAATGTCAGTCCCTGACGAGGATGCTGAAGAAAAGACTTTGTCCTCTTTAGCTGTAAGAAAGGAGTGTCCCAGCATTCCTTTTCTGCTGAAAGTTCACGTTGATTCAGTGGTAGTRTGAAGACTCACCCTGGACACTAAAACTTCAGTCCTGGAATTGGATCGAGGCTGGGGAGCCCTGCAGGCTTCATTAGGTTACTGTGCCACAACTGAGACCTTAGTTTGTAAAATTCAGGTTTTCTAGCTCAACAGTACAACATTCTGTGCTTGAGTAACACTGCCAGTGAAATCTGTAGGCACTTTGCYTGAGACATCAGTGGGAGCTTTTCCTGAGTAAGACCTGCCCATAGGAAGCAAACTGAGGCTGAAACTCATTAGTGCTAACTGGTTGGTTATCGATTTCCTGTTGTGTGGTGTGAATCACTTCATCTCTTCTTTGTGTAACTGCTAAGGACAGATGGCATTTAAAGCTGTGTCTGCAGCTGTTAGTTTTCTTAGAGATTGGCTGTGTTTATCCTTCTGGAAAAAGATAAAGATATTCAGAAAGATAATTTGCCTGTAGCTTATAAAACTTGCAAAATTTGCAGCAATTTCCATTTTTTTTTGTATGTCAGTTTTTATTGTGTGTCATGGAAGAGCATTTTATCAGGTGTTCCAGACCATCCCTGTTGGCAGGAATTTCTCTGAACTACTGCAGAGGGAAACATCAAAACCAGTCCTTGGAGCATGTACACTATTTTTCAAAAGGACTGAAGCAGAACATGGAAATTCACTTTTTTAAAATTGATGTGGCTTTTTGCCAGATATACTGTATTCAGAAGATTGCTTTGAACCTTTTAAGGGGTTGTACTCTCCACTGCGTGGTGCAGTCCTGCTAATGAAAATAAAGAAGAAAACACAAGCACATCATAAATAAGGAAGATCTGATAGAGTTGATTTCTGCATGTGGTGTTTTGTCCGTGCATATGAAAATTGACATCATGGTGTTGGAATGTTGACCGTGTTTTGCATTTTGCTAGCTGCCTTTACTGGAAAGCATGTGTTTCAAAGGGAGTTTTCARTTTTTATAAGTCTTTGCCTCCATATTAGCCCAGTCTTATTTTGAATGTGAACTTCAGCTATGAATAAAATTTAACTTGTGAAGTAAGAGATTCCTCTGGCACAAAACATGAATGAATTATGCAGACATTAACTAGTAACATGTATGTCTGGATCAAAATAGTGAAAGCTAATTAGTGCTCTACTCCACACTCTGCAACACCTTATTCTGAGAGAAAAAGTATCAAATCTGAGGAACTCCTTACAAGAAAAGCTGCGTGAAGTATGGGGATAGCATAGCTGGCTCCACAAAGCTAACCTTTTGTGAGAAATTTTCACTACTGTGCCTTCTTACCTCCGGGTACATCTGTGAAAGAAGGGAGCTGAGTTCAAGAAAATAGACTAGCAGTAAAGAAAAAGTAGTATTAGTCCTTCATCTTGAGAGGACTCATTCAGATAATATTGGCAAAATTGATTTGATTAGTTGCAGTAATGGGCTGTAAGGTGTTTGCCTCTCTTCGGCCTTCATAATCCAATGCCAACTCATTTTCCCATCGTCTCTGGGTTACTCTGTAGAAAATTGGCAACCCAAGTTTCCCATGTCATCAACTCCATCCAGTCTCCTGAATGAGGAGTTTCCTGGTAGAACACCTGCTAACTCTTCCCCAGCTCTTCTCAAAATTAGACCACTCTGAACCAGTTTGTGAAATGATTTTGTGCTACTTAGCGGCTTGCTTTTATAATCTTGACTTCTCCAAGTGCAAAGGACAGGCAAAGGTAGGCCCTATTCCCTTAATCTGTTACTTGTGATGAGGGACCCAGGCCCTTGTGATATTTTCACTAGCTTGATGGGTCTGAAAGGGAGTTGGACAAAGGCATATACACTCTGACAGGTAATAGATATAGTCCATTTTTGAATATTCAGATTTAACGTAAAGGTTTGGGTCTAGTTTCTAAGAATAATATAGATGTCTGTCTCCAGGAAAAAACCTAGAGCACGTTTTTAAAAGAAGCAATTAAATCTCTAAAAACACTATCTCTTTTTTTTTTAAGTGTCACTGTGCAATATCGAAAGCCTACATTCAATGCAAAAATTTTAGACCAATGGGCTTTAATTGTATATATAAACTATATGTGAATATGGATATGCATGCTGTATATAATATTATTCTTAGGAAGGTGAAGTGAGATTGTTTTAGATTGAGTGTTTGTCTGAATTAAATATCTGATGGATTCCTGCTTCTCAGACTCTTACCTGTATATTAATACAGGGCTGCTATATGATAACAGTATAAATGGATTTACTCTGGTGCTATCTTCAGTTGAGTAAGTGGACACAATCAGATGTTCTAGCATTGTCAAACAACAACTATCAGAGATGAGGAAAGGTGCTTCATGTTGAAGGGTGGTGCAGCTTGCTAGGCTCCATCCCAGTTCTGAACTGGGGCTTGTGTGGGATAACTTCTTTTGTAAAAGCAGAGACTACATGCCTAAAGTGTCTTTTGTATTAGCTGTTTTGATAAACTAGCCTGAGTAGAAGAAATTCCTTTGCGGAGGGGCATAATTAACATCAGACTGGTCAGGCACAAAACCTGGAGTACTTAAAATAGGTTAGACAAGTATGGATACGCTCGATTCTGATGGCTCTTGCTTTCAGAAACTTCTAATATTCTTTATGGAGACGTCTGCATCAAGACTTTGTTCAGCTTTTGCACACTAGTGTAGCTCAGCCACCTCCGCTCCTCTGTTCTGTGCCTGTCCAGGCAGTTGCAGCACGCGCCGTTCGTGTGAGCTGTCAGGAGCGGAGGAGCTCCGTGGCCGTAGCTCTTTTCCTGCCGTCTGCTGGTCTGTAAGTGCTAGTGTTGAACTTGGTCTCCCACAAGTGCTGGAGCTGCTGGGCCCTCTTGGTGGGGTCCTTCCTTCACAGCTGCCATACCGAGGGCACGTGTAAACTAGCTCACAGAGCTCCCACCCCGGGTGTCTGTTCTTCCTGTCTTTTTTTTTTTTTTTTAATTAAAAGATGGGGAAAATGATGCTGTTAACCTCTCCCCCCCCAAACTAATTGAGAAAACTCTGTTTCTGCATAATTATTGTTAATATTTCATCAGAACATTTAGATGTAAACAGCTAATTTTACATCTCCAGTGTCCAATTATTATTGCCATTTTAGCTACCTATGACTTTTTATGGGTTATTTCTAGAGTCCTATTTCAAGCACAGCCAGCTTTGTGCAAGCTTTATTGTTAGGGGTGAAATTTAAACTTTATTAGGATTAAGTGTTTAATAGTATAATTTGGTGCATATGTTGCAAATACAAACTGCTATGAATAGATCTTCTGTAAAAAAAATGTAAAGAGCATTTGATATGTTATATATGGACTTGAATCCAATATGTTGTTATCTTTAACTAAAGGAAATTATAAGAAGAGATTTACAGCGAAGGGGTTTATTCTATTAACTTTAATTTCTTTAAAACATTTCTCAACTGAAGCTGAATTTGGTTTCCGTATTTTGATTTTGTTTAAAGTGTGTTGTATATAACTTCCTTTAGTCATTGAATATTAATCCAAAAATAGTACAAGATTAGCTGCTTTTTGTATATATGAAAGGAGAAAAATATTGGCAGTAGTAGGTGAATGTTTATTTAGGTGAGGTACACTGTTTTTCTATTTGTCCACTCATAGCAGACTTCAGGATTTAAGTGCAAGGCTTTCTGTAATATTACTGGAATTCTTTTAAATGTACTTTTTATCCTTGGAGTGGAGAGAAAGGCCCTTCCTATCCTACCTGCCTTCCTCTTCATCTCCCAGGAAATGGTAGAATGAAGCATGTTCATTTAGAGTAAGTGTCAATCTTTGGCTTGAGGCTGAAGGAGCCACACTAGGAGGGCAGCAGAGCCCTACGTTTTCCCAGTCTTCATAAGGTGTTTGATTAATCTGCAAAATGCTAGTGATTGGCTTGGATTCTTATGACTTTTAGGCAATTTGAAATCATTTTGTGTTTGTAAATGGCAGGAATGAATAGCTCTGGCTTATTTTGAGGTTCAGAGACTCTATTAAATCTTCCTGGCATAGGCATTTTGACTTATTGCAGAAATGTAGAGATTTTATTATTGCCCCATGCTTCCTTTTAAAGTTTGTAGTTACTTCTTTGAAGATTTTAAATAAGTAATCTTGGCTTTTAAACGTTTTCAGTTTTATTGTTTTGCAGAATACTTTGCAGTTGACCACTTCCTCTGTTATTAAAGCTAGAGTAACATTAGAAAAAAATGAGGAAAATAGCTGCATGTATCCTCTTAATCTTGTGTTCCTTTCCTTTCACAAGTAAGGGACAAATTTCATTCAGTGAGTTTTGGGCAGCTTTCTCCAAGAGGGTGAAAGATTTCAGACCGTGTGTGAATGTGTAAGAATCCCTTCAGCCTTTTTACGAAGCACTATAAAAACCTTGTATAGAGGCACAGAATAATTACAGCTGAAGTCAGGCTCTCAAGTTGGCTTTTCTACATTTTAATCAGGATAAAGAAATATCTCTCTTGGCAAAAAGAAATAGATTCTGAAATAGAGATGTTCTGGATTGATAAATGCAGCCAAACTTGCAGAGAAATATACAGGTTAAGATTTGTATTTGGGACTTGTTGTTTGAACTGGACTCTGTTTAGGCTTACTATAATAACATTTATTCTSTATAGGATGCGGAGGAAGCCAGGCCTTTAACAAGTCTGTATGCAAACAGGATTACTCCCACAGTTAACGCTGGCGTGGCTTAACTCTGAGAGTGAGACTGTCTTATTGTTTGCAATTTGTAAAGCAATGGAGAATGTGAAGGGAGATGTAATTAGGTAGAATAAGAATAGATCAACTGAACCATTAACAGCACAGTATTTTGCAATGTTAGTTGTTTGCAAGCTCACTAGATTACCTTGTACAAGTTCCAKCTTTAGGAGTTTCTGGTGTCACAGACCTCTCTAGCTTGAGGTAGTGGATATATAGGGCAAAAGGAATCCTATGTAATTAAATAAAAGGGTGGATGAATTTATTTCCCTAGCCTTTGTGCAGTCCATTGTTCTTGGAGTCTGTCTGTATTTTGAAAAGTCTTAGAATGCTAAAGACAAACATATGAGAATCTGGAACCATGCTAAAGCTTTAGATACTGAACTGTTAGGGTTGGCCTCCTAGCTCACGTTAGCTTGTACTGGCAAACTAACAGCTGACTGTGGATAAGAAAATTCAGGGGAGGTTATTGCCACAGATCCATCCAAAAGTGCTCAGGAATAGTTCAAAAATATTCCATAGGAATAGTGCTCTTCTCTAAATGTTTAAAAATTAAACTATGCTGTCAAGAATTCTGTTTACCCTTATGTGCAAATACTAGTAGTAAAAGAAAAACCATTAGATATGTAAAAATAGGTGGTTTTGCATAATTGGTTGGAAATCAGGTGCATGTTTGGAATGCCACGTGATTGCCTTTGTTCTTGCTGGTTTTGAAAAGCAGTGGGCAGAGTGTCCCTTGTCCTACAAGAGGCAAGGTGGCCTTTCAGAACACAAGGTCAAGTGGCAAATCAAGATTGTGAATTCTAACAGAATTCACTGCATAAGGGTTGCTCTTGAAAAGCTGTTTGCACATGAATTCTTCCTGAAAAAATGTTTTCAAGTTTGCTGAAGCAGTGGAGGCTGAAAGAAAGAATGGCCTTCTAAAAGATGTCGCTTGCATACGAAATGAGAAACTAGCTCTAAGAAGAATGCACTAAAGACCTGTGCCAGCAGCAACAACAAAATTCAGTCCCTCCAACACCTTTTGGAGAGCTTTTGAGCAGCTTGCCTGCAAGTCAACTTAGTAGAAATTTTCAAGCATGTGTGTAACTCTTGAGTAGCCAGTAAGCCCAGTGAAATGCCAGTAAGTTCAGGTGCAGGCTGAAAATCCTAACTGTAGAGGGTGATGATAGCTTTTCAGGCTGCTAGAGAAGAGATGGAAACAAGGCAGCTTATTTTACTAGTCCTCTGCTATGCCAGCATAAGCTTCTCTGCGGTATTTTGAAGAAGTAAAATTATTCTGTTAAATTTCCCGTAGAAAGATGATATTGGAAAACAATGCAGGACTTATGACATGTCTCAATTCATCTGTCCTGGGAGCTATCCATTGTACATACACATCTGCTTGTGTACGCCCACGCAGGACGGGAAGATATTCCTCAACAGGAAGGTCTTCCGTTCCCTCGGTGTGCAGGTGGTATGTATTGGCAAACTGCATATTGTGGATGTGGTAGCCAAGTTCCCAGAGTAATGTGCGCATAGTGAAGCAATTCACTTAACATCAGCTGTTTGAATGAGAATACAAGATGGGTGACCAGGAATGTAATCATATGGCCAGTCTTTTAATGTTCCTTTCATTATACCTATTTTAATTGAATATAGTTGCTACTGATTGCATTTGAAGTATAATCCGTTAGAGTGTGAAAAGTTGCATTTTAGCCAGACCAGTCATAGTGAAGATATTTGGTGCTTAAAATATTTAGAAAGAACAAAATGCAGAGCATCAGCATGCGTAATCCAGAACATCAACTGTAAATAATGGTTTTCTGCCACATTTTACTACAACTAGCAATTTAAGAGGGCTTCATATTTTTGTGATTCCAAAACACTAGTTAGTGTCTTGTCTTTGAGTTGCAGATGTTCTACTGTGTTCTCCATATTCATCACACACCTTTCTGTAATCATCTGGATCACTTTAAAAATTTTGCTTAATGAAATATCTGTGCTGATCGTGGAAAATGGGAGATAAGGTAGTAGCGTTGAAACCATCTCCATTAGGGCAGTCATTCTGTTTTGAATTAGCAGGTTCTATTTTCATTCTGTGTCTGACTTGCTCAGTTGTCTTCTAACATTTCAGCAATTCCAGTTAATTCGAAGGATTTATTTCCTTCTTTGCAGCAGCAGATCCTGTGTTTATCTCTTCTCACCTCAGTTAAGCCCTTTCCCCTCCACTGTGTCACTCCTCCAGCATTGTGTCCAGAATACATCACACAGAAGAGAGTCATTAATGACAATTAGTCTTACCAGTTGCCAGTGAACAGATGACTGCAATACCTGTCAAGTGGGCTTTTAATTGCTCTCTTTTTTTTCTTAAGAAACAGCTAAAGCAGTTATCTAAGTACTGACTTGTGAGTAACTGTATACATGAAATACTCCCAGTTAATGCTAGCACATGAATTGTGAGCAATTGTGAGAAAGGGACAATCTTCAGGTTAATGGTAGGTCCTCTTTCATATTTGGTCTTTTCACATTTGGAGACCTCATCTTTTTGCAGGCTTCTCCTTGTGTTTTGTGTGATTTACTGTTTGTTCGCTTCTGGACCTTTTCCAGTCAATCTTTGCTTTGGTAACAGTGGACAGTGTGTCTGGCTCAACAACGCGCAGTTAAATCCTTGGCATGCTTGAGATGCTATCGCTGGCAAGAGACAAAGGAAGACAAACGACACTTGGAAAACCAAAAAAAGGATTTTAAGGGGAAATGAGAAAGGGAATAGATTAAGGTATTGAGACTGGCACCACTGGGCTGAGGGAATGGAGAGTTAAGCTTACTTCGGCTGCGAGGCCGAGAAAGTTTAATTGCGGAACAGTGCGGAAGCCTGCCTGCGGAAGTGGACGGCAGCGTCTGAACGCTCGCCCTTGTCCCTGACAGTGTTTTAGYAGTAATGGATCCTGTGCAGATGATCAAGATACAGGAAATCAGTAGCAATAATCTCAAAGGAGTAAATGGCAAGAACAGTGAAGTTAGTAATACAAAGATAGCCGTTCCCTAGGGGGAGGAAAATGGCTTGCTAGAAAGTAGCACGCTTCATCTGGTGGTTGGTGCATCAGTGGTTCTTAACATCAGTAAAGCATAAAAAGTTTAAAAGCTCTAGAGTATTTGCAGAAATGTATTTGAGACTTAGAGGTTGCGTGCTGTGAACAGTTTTTGGGGGGAATTTCTCTTTAAAATCATGCTGAAACAGGTGTGCATATGTGGAGGACGCTTGGCTGAAAGGCATTCACCTCGTGTGCCTTATTAATAGCCTTAAACCAACATTCCTACAGCAGAGCCATGACCGTTTAACTGCTTCCTTATTGTGAAAATGTGGCTGGACAAGGCAATGCGCTAGGCTGCTCAGTCTATAAACCCTGCAAAGGGACTTAATGCATTGGAGAAGGAAGGGCAGACAAAGAACTAGGTTAATATCACTAAAATTATCAGAAGTGGTGGAAAACTAACAGTGGAAAACTCAGGTTTTCCTTTCCATGTGTTAAACACATTCATGTGCTGAGCTGTTATAAATTAAAAATTAAAATGAGTGAACATCTGGCTGGGACATTCTCTGTAGTCTAATTTCTTTCAGATGAGAAAGGACTCATCTGTTGGAAGTAACAAGGAGGAAGAACAGTTTTGATTATTTGCACTATGTTATTCAGGGTGGTTGCTTTTTGCACCTGGAGTTTTGGGACCCGCCTCTTTGGAGACCATGTTGACAAGATGGTAGCAGGGACTCGGTGCTCAGTTGAGAAAGGACAGTTTTAGCGCAAGCCCTCTCCTTTTACAGAAAGGCAGTACCAGGATGGTGTTTTTAAAGCCTCTGGCCATTAACAGGTGCTGCTAGGTGCTGTACATACCACCTGAATTGCCCTTCCCCATTTTGTTTGAGGAAAAGAGAGAAAAATATTTCTGATAATAAAGGATGGTACAATATAGCAGGAAAAAAAACTGTAGAAAGGCCTGGAGCAGAAGTTAGACAGAWTCAGAACAAAAATAATATGCAGAATTTAAACAATGAAGATTAAATTAAATTTCCATTAAATATGGAATGTATTTATATATTTGATGTATTTGCAATTGCTTGATGGCCTCTAAACTGTGACTGAATGCCTTCAGAAACATTCCCTGCTTTAAGAAAAATGAGAACCTGCTGCAGAAGCTTCCTTGTTCAGGTCTGTGCCTGTGCCATGCAGGAGGTGACAGTGGAGCCCTTGGAACGTATGCGAGAAACTCTGGCGCCGCTCGGGTCAGGTTTTTGAGGTTGGTTGAGTGATTTCACTCTGTTAATCTATACGTGCACAAGCCTTTTCATAGCCTTATCTGTGTATATTTATTCTTGGTGGAAGTCCCTGAAGTAGGTCAGCAAATAGTGCTGATCAGCAAAGACTGTTCTTGTGTCTCGTGTTATTTCAGATTTAGTTGTTTTAGTACAGCAAAGTGACCTTTATGTGTATGCCAGAAGCATGTCCTTTTCTAGAAGGGTATTTATAWAAGTGTTTTACAGTAAACTGTTTTCTTTTTCCCCTGAAGGGGAGTTTTGTCACCTTATCCTTCCTAAGGTGTGACTTTCTTGATTGCAATATGGACGGTATCTATTTCTTGTGAATACCTTATAAACTTGGAGAGCCTCATTCTTTAAGAAATTTTTTGATTGTAGATATCGATTGGTAGGAACTTAACCTATGTTGCTTAGTTGCATACTTTTTTGGCTTTCCTACTTGAGTTTTGGGCTATTTGATTTTCAACATAGGGGAGAGAGTTGTGCCGAAGAAGTATTTTCTTGCAAAAATATTCCAGTTCTTGGTGACGGAGAGTTTGTCTGTTTCCAGGTCCATTTCTGTTATSAGAACTTCTAGTTGTTCGCTGTGGCAGAACTTCATACATTTCATCTGTCCAGTTCATGACAAACACCATGCTGTTGTTGATGAAAACATTGCATGCACAGTGTGATGAGAAAACACTAGTGCTAGGACAGGTATCTTTTGGCTGCAATATTTGCTGTTTTTCTTTCTTTCTTTCTTTCTTTCTTTCTTTAATTTTTATTTTTTCCTTCCCCTGCCATCTGAATTGGAAGCAGATTTCCTGATATTGAGGGCAGGGAGAGAACTCTGTCGTTAGAAATGAAAGGCCTGGCAATACCTTGGGACATATGATAAGGAGCCACTGTTCAGCCTTCCCCACGTTAGAAAAGCTGTTTATATTTGCACTTGCGAGCATCTCTATCTTCACTCTTTAGCTCTGAAGTATATAGTTGCTTAGGCTCCCTCTTCCCTCCCCTCCCCAAGAGCAGTGGTTTTAGTGCCATTCCATTGCCCCACACGTTTCCCTCCTTTGTGCTTTCATTATGCAACAGGAATTCTCTTAAAAAATCTGGATCTGCCACTAGTTCTAGCAGGTGTTTGGCTTCTGAGCGCCAGAGGTTTTTTCCTTACGCAGCTTATGGATGAGGATTTCACTGCCCTTAGGCACAATTTCAACTGAAGTGTATGAAAAGCATGTTACTGTGTCAGTTCAAATTATATCACTGTGAAAGAAAAAATCGCGAAAGGAAATTAAATACAAATAATCACGCTAACGTAACATAACATTAATAACATTAAGGTTATAATTTAAATTAAAAAGAATCAGGAAAATCTGAGTCAGGAGTCCTGTGTCGTTCTTAGCCAGACTCTCCTGAGAGTAGCCATTGTAAAATGAGGATAATGACATCTTTGAATTATAGGARATCTCTCTGTGAATGGTATTATAATACTATAGTACAGAAGAATTAAGTATTCTTTCTAAACTGGTATAATATACTATATAAGAACTAAGTATTGGGTGAAATTCTGTATAGTTTCTCTCATCGTGAGCACATGTATCTGATAATAGCTAACAAATTGGGTARTACCTCACAATGTGCGAGGTCTTCTTTTGCTCACATACGAAAAAGTGAATTGCTTGCTGCTTGCATTAACTTCCTTGCCGGGCTTAAGCCTGCCCGGAGAGGGGTTGGTGCCGTCCAGCTGAGGCTGCYGTCCCCGAGTCCTGCAGCTGGGTCGGGGTGGGAATAGCTCCGTGGCTATAGCAAAACAGGGGGGCGCCCTGTAAGAGCTATGCAGAATTGCTTATAGGATGGTGCCGTGAGGTTTTACCTGCCCCAGAGTCTTCCTTTATGTTAACTCTTAGGAGGCATCCCCCTCAGATCCAACTCTTTTGGTTACCTGGGAGCACTTGCAGCTTTCTTCTTCCCTTCCTTTAACAACACCAGAGCAGTTATCTAGTCTGGATACTGGGGAAGGAAGTGAGAAGCAAGTAATCCCTTAAAAAGGGGTGATGTTGCCCTTCTCAAGCCTGTTGTTTTGTGCTACTAATTCCACTAGAGAAGAATTAGGCACTTGCAACCCATAGCCTGCTACAACCTCTCATTCATTTCATGTGGCCCACAATCATCACATTTTTTCCTCCTGTTACTGGATAACCCCAAGGTCTGTGTTAATGCATGGCCTGCCAAAGCTATTAAGGCCTTGCTTGGGCCTGCTTGCCCCTCCGTGGCAGAGGCTTCTGCTGCTCGATGAAGGAGTTGTGTCATATCCTGTCTCTTGTTTTATTTTGTTCTTTTATTCCTTAAGCAATGTGAACGTCTTCGCTGTGTGTATTTGTTTGCTGGGCTCTATTCCACTGCTTTTGACAGTGATCCTCTGTAACCTAAACGATGTTTCTTTCTTGCCCTTTGTAAATAAATCTGCTGTTCCTCAAGGATTATGCTTCCAGTCTCCTTCAGGATGTCACAGGGCAGGCTGCAGTCATGTGCGCAGAGATAAACAAACACAATTGTCTGTTTTCTGCAAACAAATCCATTCAGTCATTAGCAGCTTGTCAGTGTAGCAAGAAAACATTCTTTCCCACATAATGTTCTTGATAAAGGACACGTTAACAAAACTTTAAAAGTATAGATTATTCTATGTTTTTGCCAAGGACACTGACAAAGTATTTTGTATTACGTATTTTTAATATGGAGACCATAAGGATCCTTAGAAGCCTTCAGCAAATGTGAGGTAGGTACTGAGTTCCATGAGAACATGCTCATGTAATGCTGAAAGGACTTGAGTCTGCCAAGACTTCTGCCAATTATTAGCTTACTAAATGAATAATAAAAGGTGAGTTTTATCTGGAATAGAGTCGAACAGATGGTGAAAGAAGAGATAAAAATCTTTTTAGAAGACTTCAGTTACTTATGTTTGTCTTGCTTGCAAGACTACTTAAAATTTTTTTAATGAAGTATCATTTTCTGTCTCAATTCTAGATTTTAAAAAAGATACTCCCTCCCTTCCAGCATCTCAAGAGTAGAGGTGCATYGCATCAAGAGATTTTTGGTAAAACTTCAGTATTTGGATGGGAGGAAGTCCCAGAGTGTGCTGGTGGGATTTGTTTTTGCCATTCAAACTGTTCTTAGCAAGTCACATTACAATAAGTCTGTACTTTAAGAAAAAATGTTGAAGATATTCATACAAAACATCCCTTCTATCCCTTCTGTAGAACRAAACAGGAAAAATATGATAGGAGAGCAGTCAAGCTGTAGGTATAGGAGATATGGGTCTGAGGACGAACTCCTTTTMCTTC
Source organism: Rhea americana (assembly GCF_003343005.1). Classification (NCBI taxonomy): domain Eukaryota; kingdom Metazoa; phylum Chordata; class Aves; order Rheiformes; family Rheidae; genus Rhea; species Rhea americana. The sequence goes on from NW_028186149.1 coordinate 9,997,711, forward strand.
ATCGCTTTTCTGAATGTCAGGCCTTATGTCGGGGACTTCCCTCCTTGCTGTGCTGGCAGCCCTGCAGCCTCCCCTGCCCTGCTGCTGTCACGCCGACACTGCYAGCATGCTTAGTGCCGTTCTCTGCATCTGTAAGGAGCCAGAAAGTAGCAATCGMAGTGTGCTGGGAATACAAGTCTTCTCACCACGGTGGCAGGGAATCGAGGGAAGTTTGCAGACTTTGCAAGTCTGTTCTCTTCTTCTTCAGAATTGGTTGTTTGGACACTTTTTCAAAAGTGAAAATAGTCTCAATGGTAATAGTAATACCCAAGTTTTATAGTATGTTTTGTCCATATAGTATAAAATTGCCTTTGCATYGGCTATAAACATTGTTGTGCCCATTCCCCCCCAGGCTAAACTGAAGACTCGGGAAATGATTGGGCATCGCATATTTTGAAAGCAGGATCTGATGCGCAGTCACGAGCTTTCTGACAACGASTGAAGGTGAATCTCTCCAGGATCATTTCTTCTAAAAGTGCTGTTTTTCACCATGGCTCTTATTTATGCAAAGCTAAAGAGCACTGAATAACTAGTGTCATTCACAGTTGTAATTAGCAATATATTGCAAGGAATATCGTTCTGTGGCAGATGCGTTTGTATTCAGGCCCTGGTTCTGTAAGAAGGGAGGCACTGGGARCTTTGCCACTGGTGTCACTGGGAGCAACTCGGTCTGCTAGTGCAGATCATTTAAAAGCAAGTACTAGGCACATCAGAGCAATCCTTCAGAAAGACGTCAAGAGTCTGCCTAGCAGAGTTTAGAAGCAGCTTCACCAAAGGAAGGAAAATTCTAGGGTTCATATTTCTTATGGAAATATGAAGCAGAGTTGATACTCGAGCTGGATTTTTAAACGAAAAGATTTTGGCTAAATACTACTGCAGGCTTTCAGTGAAAAGTTTAATCTCTTAGCCAAACCATAGTGAGAGAAAACATAAGTAGTAGTTGATAAATATCCAAAAGCTTAATCACCAGTATAAATTTTAGAAGGCATAGAAAAAAATTGTTCAAAATGTGTTGATCTCAGTCTGCAGCCTAAGTTATGCCAAAGAAAATGTATTTATATTTAATCAAGAGACATTTTTGTAGAAATAGCCTTCTAAAAAGACTGAAAAATAGCACCCTAAATTTAAAAACAAAATYATCTCCATTATCCTTCTTGCGTTCAGTGTTGGCTTTAAGTTGTGCAAAACTATAGCATGGGGAAAAAAAAGGRTTTAGACTGAGTACTATCTTCTGTGTTTGCTGACGTGATCTTATGCACAGTCAAATGAGTGGAATGGCTCCTTGCACACAGATGGGCTCAGTTTGAGCAGCAGAGGTTATGTAGGCAACTGCTTTTTTGCAGCTGTGAATATGGATGTAGGAATAGCTTAGAATCAGTTCTAAACAGTAGATGTTACTTCACCTATAGATGAACTTCCAACTTATTTGTAACTTTGAGTTGCTAGCAGCTTCTTCCCTTATCTTACAAGTAGTTTGTATGAAAAACTTCTGAATTGTCTTTTGCTTATCTTCATATGGCCCTTCAAGCTACAGGCATGYTTTCCAAAGCCTTCCTTGCTTCTTTCTGATGTAAACAGGTCTAGCATGAGATGTAGTGAAAAGAAAAATCATCAGATTTGGGCTTAAATCAGAAGGTAAAGGCAAACTTCCGACCTAACACAGAGGAAGCACTAAGGTGAAATCAATCCTCATCATAGTCATATCCTGGAGCTCTGTCTCTGGAGGAGCTTTTGGTTCAGCCTTTAAGGTTGTGTTGTCGTGTCCCTTCTGACATCCCTGCTGAAAACCTGAAAAAAAGTTCAGATTTTTGGGAGTTCTTTTATTAAGGAGGGTTTGGCTTTCATCAGTTCAGCTGCTTAGCAAGTATCCTTTGAGTGCCTTTTCTTTTTAGGAAAAAAAAGATGTTTATATTTTAGTTTAAAATGTTGGCCTCTTAGTTTAATATTAATTCATATTTTTAATAATTGGCTTGGTTTCCAGAAATGCTGAGTTGTTGGCAGCTTCTGTGGAAAGTTAGTTCCTTTACAGGGTCTTTAAATGTTTCGAGCATCTTGAGTTAGCAAGTTGTTTTTGTAAATCTTGGCCAAGAGAAAAGCTAATCTGAGTCTTATTAGATATTTATTCATCAACATTGCTCTGGCAGTATTTGAAGTTCAGAACTGTTAATGCAACTTTGTTTATCTGGTAACTCACTACTTCACGTGCTTTGAGACTGCAGTGATAAACTCTAACATTTTTTTGTGTTAGAGTCTTTGAAAATGCATTAAATTGAACTGCTACTTAGTTGGTCTATTCCTTCTCCTATGTTACAGGAGCTTAGGACCCTGGGAGATACTCAACTTGAACAATTAAATTGGAAGACACACATTTTGCTGTATGATTGTACTTGCCATGCCTATCAACCTGACAAGTCATTTTACAAGTCATTAAGAATGTAGATAAAGTTTTCTTTCTTTGCTGCCTCTCTCTCTCTCTTCCCCCCCCCTTTTCTTTTCTTTTTTCTTTTTTTTTTCCCTTCCCCCTGGAATGGATATTGTGGAAACTAATGCTCAAGACAATACCCATTTTTCCCTTTCTAACAAGAATTATGAGAAGAGCCACAAAACTTTAGGAAGCTAACTGTCTTCACTTGGGCTGTTTTTTTTTTTTTTTGTTATAGAGTTTACCTTGGGAAAGTTAATGCAGTTTTGCCTAACTATAAAGCTTTAGGTGACTGGACCTTTATCTTTAGTCTTTTCCCCCCTTTTTAATGAGGTATTGAAGCAGTTTCAAGAAAACTGGTATCTTGTCACCTTTGGCATTTAAAATAGATCACTTTGTTTTATTTTTTTTTGCCCCATTACATGAAACAGTTTGTCTTGTTCTGTTTATGCTCTCTATTTTTAGCAAGTGTGCAGACTTAGGGAATGACCGATTCGAGTTTAGATAATGCTGATTCACATAAAGGAAAAAATGCATAGAAGTACATAATTCACTTTTCTCTTAATGTGGCTTTTGGCACCTAGAAACTTACTCTAAAATTAATTTTTTTTTTCTATTCTACATGCAAGATTAGTATTTTAGTTCTAATTATGTTCAAGACATTTCTGAGACATTGCGTCTGTTTTCTCATCTTTTTGACCTTTACAACTCAGGCTTAGCAGAAAGCTCAATTTCTAAAGCTACTGTTGTTTATATATAGATACAGAACTATTACTTTCCAGTTTCCTGGTGGCTATGGTTAAATAGAATAGTGGCATGTTGTTATGATAGTCAGTTGACTTTGTAATAGCCTTTGTATCAAATGATCCTCAAGAGTTGTAGACTAAACTACATTTTTTAAAAATTTATTTGAAATTATAATAGTTTAAATCCTTGGGTGAAATTCTTAATCTTTACCTTGGAAAGAATAATGGATTAATACTTGTAATATTTTACTTACAGGGAACCTCTACCTTTTAGGGATTGCTTTCATGTGATCACTATGAGTTAGTTGGATGGAAATAGTAAATACAAATTTTGGGCATCGTGGGAAAAAGTCAGTGATTGTGTGGTGATTTTGGAGTGCACTAAAAGGGTTCCTTCTGGATGAAACTAAACCAGAAGATGTGCCCCAGCAGTGCACCTCACGCTCTTCAACTGCTCATAAATGTTCGTCCTACGGAGCTAGCAGAAAATAAGCCTCTCTCCTCAAAACACATGTTGTGGCCATTTGGTCCTCAGCATCAACTGATTTGGTCTGCGGATTCAGTCTTATTGGACTGTGCTACTTGGTAATGTCAACGCTGGCTGGGAAACACTCAGTAATCATTCCTCTCTCACTCTGAAKAATAAAATAAAAAGAAAAAAATCCCTAAATCTAGCAACTTAATGGAGTAGATGTTTCTATTCGGAGTAGTATRCACAGTGATGAAATGGGGCAGCAGTGAAAATGATGTTAGTCTCATTTATTCTCTTGTAGACGTGGAGGGAGATCTAAAAAACGGAAGCCTTGGATATAAGGTATTTGTTTTGTCCTCTGCCATTGAAAGTGGAAGGGTGATTTAATCTTYAAGCACTCAGATGGTGAGTGATGAGTGAAGGGGAAAAAAATCATGAGCTGAGATCAAAGCTGTGCTCAGGATACAAGTGTTTCAGTAGGAGCAGTGCCATTTCTACAGTTCCCAGAGCCTAAATAAGTTGCTGTCTTATCAGGGTATTTCTCCATGTTCACTTGGGTAGAACTGTGTAGCGTGGAAGACCTTTGTGCACTTTTTTCAGTTTCTAACTAATAAGTTTGTTTTGATTACCTGATACCTGGTAAAGTTTTCAAATACCAATTTGTTTCCAACTTGTGAATATRTTCTAGTCAGTACAGTAGTGCACACTTTCTTGCTATCTAATATTTAATCTTGATGGGTTTTATGGAGTGATTTATTATCATATCTGGTTGAGCTACATTATCACCTTCTATTTTCTTCACACTCTTAAAAACATCATGAAAGCTGGTTTAAAATGTCTGTTGTACATCTTAAATGTATTGCAGTTTGTCCTGTTTAACTTGAAGCTACTACCATTAAACTGGCCATAAACAGACTTGAAATGCAAGCATGAAATTTAGTTTTCTGAAACTTGCRGTTGCAGTCTTTAACTGTAGTTTAAAACATGAATTTATATTGGAATAGCTAAGCCATTCAGAGATGATCCCAAACACACAATAAACGTACAGGCTGTTGAAATTTCACTTGCATTTAAGCAAAAGTGCCTATAGTAATGTAACAGCCTCACAAGGTATGTCGATAGACTCCTCATTGGGGAATAAAGTGGACTAACTGGAAACAGTCCGTTTTGTGCTCGGTAGAACGTTTGAATGAAAGTGCATTGGCGATGTTCAGGTAGTAAGAAACTCAGTTGAAGGTACYTATATCTAGATGGGAAAAAATGTGCTTTTTTGTTTTCTGCTTTTTTGATTACAAAAGTTGAGTTCTCTGAGAATTTTGATTTTTTTTTTTTTTAATCAGCTTGCTACTTGGCTTCAGGATTGGCTTACTGTGACAACTCATAGCACATTCTTAGATTTTTATTTTTCATGAAGAAACTTGCTGCGTTTCTCTCTTAGTTTAGTTATATGGGGTAGGTAGCAGTACCTACTGGCAGTTAGCAGGTGAATTTCTGTTATAATCCCCTGTGTAACTTTATAAAACGTTCACCCTCACCATTGAAATCTTCTCTACTTTGAAGCCAGATTTTGCTTGCATGCAGTCTAGCAAGTATTCTCTAGCTTCTCCAGTGGCTAGCTGCTCATTAATTTTTGATACTAAAATTGAGTGTGTGTGTGTGAGAGAGAAATGCCTAGTTTTCCTTGTCATATTTATTAATTATTTCAGTTTCAAATGTTGGCATCTCTTATATTCAAAGTGTAATACTGATGAATGTTCAAAAACTTTCTATTTTAAATATTTGCCTTACAAAGATGAGAAGCACAAGTAAGTTGATCACTGCGTATCCTTCTGGCAAATTTGTTTATGGGAAATTAAGCAGCAGTGTGATATATACATCTTTCTAAAAAGCGTGGTGGAATAATTTGGATACTCTTCTGTTCTTGAGYTCAGCAGCTCTTTCCAAAATATTATTATAAATTGCTAGTACTTAGCACTATTCTTTTCTCCAAAGTATTTTACAAATATAAACTAAACTTTATAATACATGATTAATATAGCTGCAGTGATGTTGTAATTAGGTTTTACATCTGGGGAAACTGAGGTAGAAATGTTAAGTACTTTAACCCAGGCCACTGGAGATTTAGTACATGTATCTCTTAGTCCTATGCTGAAATCATTGGATTACATCATTCCCGTATTCCCTCATGTTGGATCTATCGATAGCCCATTGAAACCAGTGGGGAAAAATGCCAGATGATGTCAGCCAATTTTGTGTCCGAGTTGTACTTAACGTGTCAGGGCTTGCATCAGCTGCAGCCAGCTCAGATTCGGCGTGAAGCATAACTGCGGCCCTCTCTTGGTTACTTTGTGTGGAAATTATTGTTATCAAATGTAGATTTATTCTTCACATCTCATGATTTAGTTCTGCATAAATAAAGTTTGGCTACAGTGTACAAATGAGACCACTGGAATAATAGGCTTTATAGGAAATGTTGTGATAACATGATATGAATGTGAGTTAAGGAGACCTGATGGAAAAAGTCCTCTTCAAAATCTTGTGCAGTCTTGCATGCTAAAATGTGACTTTTTACCCTGGTCCGGACATGTCCTTTGGAAGAAACGTCTAGTTTATATGAAGATTGCTTGATTTAAAACAAGCATGTGAATTCAATGCTTGTCACAAATGATGATGTTTACAGCCTGAGAAGCTGGCAGCTTCTGCACTGCAGAAGAGAGCAGGCACGAGCACAGGAAGCCTCTCCGGGCCATCTCGCAAATGCTGTGACTGTCAGAGAGCGAACTCCCTGCAGAAGAGAGGGCCCGAAGAAGGTCCTGCCTCTTTCCTCTCCCACTACAGACTGGTTGAGTTGTCTGGATTGTTCTGGAAATCTCTAGTTATCCACCATAGAGATTACATACCTGCATTTGGTACAGTTTTAGCTAATGGTCTGGAAGCTGGTTGATGGCAACTGTTAAATTTCCTGTAAAAATATGAGTGTCAAAATGTAAGAAACATAGTTTAACTGAACTCCATTTATTAAACTGACTCACTGTGAAATGTCTCAGCTGTAACTTGTACAGTTCGAGCCTTGTTTTATTTTTTCTCTGAAAGGTTATCATCTTTCTGGGGAGGTAGTTGATAAGGCAGAGATAGCATCTTTGTGTTTAATAGATTATTCTGCTATTGATGCATCTCATTTATTTTTTGACCTCTGTGAGCATTAGGTATATTCTCATGAAAGACATCAGGGGGAAAACGTACTCCCCTCCCGTGCAACCCCAAAATGTTGTACCTAGAAATGTAGCACATACTGTATTGCAGTACTTAGTACTTTAGACATGCGCATGTCTAATCACCACAAGTATATGCATGCAGACTTTAAAATTTTTTATTTGTGTTTGTAGCAGCTACAGTGTGACCTTTCTGAATCTCTTACAGACAAGAGCAGAGCAGTCCCAAGGTGCATACTTCTTGCCCGAGTTTGCGCTTTCTCCACAGGGGAGTTTCCTTGAGGATACAACAGGGGAACAATTCCTCACTTACCGTTACGATGACCAGGTCAGTATGCCGTACGTGAAAATGGTAGAACATTATCTCATTCATGCAACTCAGATATAGAAGAGTCCTGTAAATCAAAATAAGAAACAAATTGGTGGTTATCTTTTGAAGGTTTACCAAAAACACAGCAAGTTGAATGATCACGTATTATGCAAAAACAAAACAATTAAGTGTAGAAATAATAGACCAAAATGATCTATGGAACTGATGAAAGAAACAGTGCTTTAATGGTATGTTAATAGTGTTTTTTATAGCTAGTGCTGTATAATATGTAGAATTAAATTGAGATTGTTATCCTTTCTGCGAATTGTTGTACTATCCTGAGTAGTCTTATTTCAGGGATGAAAATTAATATTAAGGCAGATGTCTGGTATTTCCCAGCTTGTGTAAAGTTTAGCAAACTTCATTAATGCGTGAAGAGTTCAGAAGGAAGATTGGGTGAATTAAAAAGAAACAGACATGAAGTGTAATAATGGATGAAGCAGAGTGCTTAGAAAGCAACAAATAATGTATTTTAGAGTTAAATATCTGTAATGCTTTCTTCAGACCATAGAAACACTATGTTAAACATGGAATATAGATATAAATGTAAAGAAAGCACCATAAAAGAAATGCTGTTAATCTTGGCAAAAGATCTGAAGTATACCTAGGAAATGTGTGGCATGCTGTGGAAATTTACTCATAACACAATGTGTTCCAGAAGCCGGTTGAACTCCACATCAAAACTATCTGAATTACATTCATAGACACATACAGGACGTTTCTTGCTGTAAGAGGAGGGAAATTGTCAGGAAACAAACTATGTAAAAGTGAGAGCAGAGCAAATCTTGCGCTCTAGTTACAAGGTATGGTGTTCTCAAGTGATTGGCAGCTTTATTTCAAAAGACGAGCTCCTTGCAGTAGCAGCTATGAGGAAAAACACTTTACTCATCAGCTACTCTTTTTTTTTTTTTTTTTTTTTTTTTTTTTTAAAAAAAAGGGGGGGGTTTGACAGAGGATCTGTTTAGAAAGACAAAAGAGAGAAGGGAGAGAGCGATTAGAAAGCATGCTGAGCTAGAAATTATTTGTTTGAATACACTTTAAATGTTTATGGTAATTCATACTTTTGTTACCCTAGAGGCTCTTAACTCATCTATAGAAAAGGTACTCAGATAAGATGGCCCCTGGACTAAACACCTGGGAAAGCAATAACATACGGAACAGTAAAATGCAGCTGCAACTCAGGCTGAGTTTAATGACAGTCATAGAAAAATCTTATAAAGGCTATTCACTTTTGATCAAAATAGTTTCCATTAAATGGAGCAGTTCTGAGAGAAGAAAACAATAAATCATATATAATTGAGGCACAGTCTGAGTCTTTGAATYAATTTTGTCATATGTGAATAGCATAGCTGATTGAAAGCAAAACAAACCCTCCAAAAACTCTTCAAAAATACCACCATAGATCTATATAGAAGCCTGTTCTAAGCCCAATTGCAGCTGATGGAAAGATGTCCATTAATTTCATTGGGATCTGAATCAGATCCTGGATACAGTCAGCTTTTGTTCTTTCGCAGTAGTGACTCATCTTTGAAGCTAGCTCTTCCCAGATATTTAGAATGAGTAGTATGAAAGTAAGTTTGAATTTTTGGAACTCAAAAAGGTACTAAAACCATCAAAGTTGAAAATAAAGGCAAGTGGGTTAATGATGGTTTCTCTTGAAAGGAAATTCAGTCTTACAGGAGTTATTTATTAAAATAAATGATTTGAATGCAGATAGGAATCGGTATATATCTCTAATTACCTTACTGGGAGTAAACCRAGAATTCTTCAACAAATTGGAAAATTCTTAATTGTCTAGGACATTAATCATAGGATTATAATAATATGCAGTTACAATTTACTTATGCTTTTGTTGATATATTTGTACCGAACTCTCAAATTTATCATATGTCCAAGCTAAGCCAAAACTCTTGGATTTTCTCTTTTCCCATATTTCATTTTTCTCTTTTACATTACATGAAAGAGAAGGATGAATAGAAGGAATTATTGTGAATAAAARGATGTCTTGAAGTGGAGGATGAAACTCCTTCACCAGCAGACTCCTTGAATTTTGTATACTAGTGTATGTAAAAGCATAACACTAATATACACAGTCTATGTAGTTTGCTCCATGATTATGTGACTGGACTGTCGGTTGTGTTACTGACGAATACATTTTTAAAACTCCCCTTACATTTATGAAACAAGTACCGGTTATGGTACAGGGTATCTTATACTTGCTCTTAATGTTTAAGAAGGGGACAAGTGTAGCAGTTAGCTGTGATTGGGATATACAGGTGAATAAAGAGAGAGGAATGGATGTAAGTTGCATGGCCACTTTATTTTAATTATGTGATGTATCCAACATTTAAATAGAATCAGTACAGAAAGGTTGCTGCTTAGTCCAAATGTGGAGTAGCTTCTYCTTGTACACCTTGATCCATTTTAATTTCAGCAGTTCACTTGCTACCCTCACTACTTCCCGCAAAGGGGTCCTGGCTGATGGACTCTTCATGTCTCCTCTTTCTCTGAACACCAAAATTAGGTGCTTTTGCTCTTGGTCATTCCTGCAGAGTCCTGGGGTGGTTAATTCCTAAGTTAAATTAATTCAGTTGAAAAGGAACCTGGAAAAATGAAATAACCTTGTGCATTTGGCCCGCACAAGTAGTTTTCTTGATCTCCAAGACAGGAGATCAGTCTAAGCCAATCAGTTGAGAAAATCGTACTGCCATTTGTGTACGTGGAGGGAAGGAAAATAAACAGTACGAGAAGCTCCTGAGACTTGGGCAGAGGTGAGATAAGAGCTGGTCATAGCCTACATCTTTTCAGCTAGCCAACAGGAGGCCAAGACTCTCACAGCACAAGTGATCCTGTATGTCCCCCAGCGTGCCCTTCCCCTTTAGCACCATTCATCACCCCTAGGCGAAAAGAAAAATCTCTGTTTTGATGGGATAGTGAGTATTATTTTTATATAGCATCATCATCATCGTCATGATCCAAGATTAGTTTCCTTGCATCGTCCAAACACAGGAATGTTTCAAAGGGGTTTTCTTTGGCTGTTCTGTGTAATATTTTTCAAGCAGGGAGCCAGTTTAATCAGGATCATTCATTCCTTTGTTAGTAAGTAATCTCAGTAAAATAGAACTAGCTGTTACTTAAGTATTCAAAAGTATTTGCTATCTGAAAAGACAAGCTTACAGTTCGAAATGGAAGACAAGTAAATATTAACGGGAACACACTGTACTCTGTCCTAGCCCAACAGAATTGCATATGGATTCATGTTGTACATGCAAGATAGTACATTTTGTTCTGGTTTAATCTGGCAGGACTATGCTCTCATTTTTGTGCAGGATTKCACTAACCCTTTTGCATATTCAGTTGCTAAGTGTATATTGAGGAATTATATGCAGGTGAAATTCTTTGGCTAGATTGCTTGCTGAACAATGCAGGAACTATAACAAAATGCTGTACATATACCTTTCTTTGTGGGAGTCCTCAAAAGTATTTGCTTTGAATTAATAGGTATTTTTCTCCTAAAAAAAAAAATGCACCATTTCTATCCAGAAGTCATAGAAATACCTCCATGCATAGAGGCGGCAGTATCTACTCAGACCCTATAAGGGACTTTCTTCTATAATCATAGTAAAGGGGGGAAAAAAGGATATATTAACTGAATTTAGAAGCTGTGTCTTACATCAGTATGTTGCATACTGCATTTCTAAACTTCTATTGAGTCAATATAATTTGAATCTAACTTAGTACCAAATAGATTTTGATGTATAGCCAAAGACCTCATTTGCCATTAGAAGTTCAAGACTGAAAATATTGCCTCTGTGCCATCATTCTGAATGAGTTTTTAGTAAATATATAAATAAATAGCCCTTCCCTCTACTTTGAGACAGGAGTTGAATGTTGCCATAAGGAATAGTTTACTTTCCTGGGTTTTGTGGGTTTTTTTTGTTTGTTTGTTTGGCTTTTCACCTTTTAATCTACTACAAGGCATTCCTTCTCCACCCCCCCCCCAAATGCTAGTAGTAGTGGAAGTCTTTTTTGCAGAAATAAAATATTCTTGTTTTCTGACGCTTAAGGTATGCTTCCAAGTATTAAAACCATTCCATATGACGGACCACCAACGAGGACCGCAGTGAGAACTTTGTTGGGCAGGATATATTTGAAGCACCTTTCTGCTTTGATTGGCTGGCTGAAGGAGACAGCTCTTAGGGCGGCAGGGAAGGAATTTAAAAAAGAGGATATCTTCTTTTGTTAAGAGAAAATGCTTCCTTGACTAGTTAGCTTTCTAGCTGACTGTACTCCTATATTTTATGATGTTTACCAATTTAAACTCCTAATAAAAAAGCCCTAATTTTGGAATTAGACATATAGCTCTAAATGGTCCAATCTTGGCAAATAAATGTAGTGTTTCTGAACAAACTTTTTTTAAAAAACGAAGTCAGGAAGAGTGGTAAATTTTGGCATCTTGAAAAACCACCCATCAAGCAATTAAAATAATGAAAATCTACACTTTCAAATTTGAGTGTTTAGATAYGCTAAGTGAGGTGGAAGGCAATAAATCTGTTTCCAACTAGATGTGCAAGCTGTAATACACAGGCTGGTGCAGTTTTTCTAATATCTAGCCTTCCTCTGGATTTGCTTTAAAAAAAAAAAGGGGGGGGGGAACCACAAATCTGCCATAAAAATGGAGGCCAAACTTGGGAGAGTAAATATTCTGATATATGTGGTGTTCTCCACAAGRAGAAATACACTGGCTTGGTTTTCACTTGGGGATAAAGTGGGAAGGTTGGTATATAAAAGGTTAGAAAAGAGGACTTCAAGAATTAATGCAGAGATGGCCAAAAGAGATTTTTTTTTCAGAACCTGTTATATCCCTACACGCATGTTAAAAGTAAGGTTCTTGTAAGAATGCAAGATATTGTATTGACTAGTAACCCAGGAAGTGCTGGGATAGGTCTTATTTGTACTGAAAAACAACAGAAATTTCAGTAGGCTTGTTGCTTATTTTTCGTTGTGATTGTGTCTAGCAATCAGGTTGGTCACAGTGAATTGAATGGCTTGAGGAGGTCTGGGCTTATGTTCTTTGGGATCGTATACACATTATGTAGTCTCATTCTTTCTACTGAAACTATGGACTTGCCAATGTCAATGCGCCATTCAAATATAATTCTGAAGTAACTATATTGCATTGCTTGCAATGATTTATAAATTGCTGTTCTAACAGTTTGTATTTCAGTTATTTGCAGTCAGCCAGCAATATGTATTTGTGTTATTGTGCAAGTATTGCATGTCGTATAAAGTAAACTATGTTACACTGTGGACAGAAGTCATCTCATGGATCTACTGTGTTGACAGAGGAGATGGCGTTCCCCCTTTTCCAGCCTTTTCTCCCACCTGCTTTTCCCACTCCTGCTGCTGCTGCTGATGGTCCTCACTGAGCTGCTGGTGGAGCTGTATGTGAGTCCTGACTTGGTTGTGAGTAGCAGCAGCTCCCCAGCATCTGCTCACTGTCTGTGCCCCTTTTTCCATCTTGTATGCGCCAGTTCATTTGTATGTAAAATGCCAGTGAAATGGAGCTAGAAACTTTGGGGCTTGGAGATGAGTCATGTAGGGACAGAAACATGACTTATTTCAAGTTAACACATCAGTGAGGATAAATTCCAGTCCTGGGGAAGGATGAAGATGGGTGGTTGACTATATGCTTGCTGCTCAAGTATGTAAAGCCCCAGCAACATCTTTTTGAGAAGAAGCCAGAAACTTGTGTCATACTGTGACAGAACGTTTTTGTTGATATCCTGAAGAAGCCTTCTGAACTGTTAAATCCTGTCATCTTGAATCCCAATCTGTATCTCTTCGTTCAGAAGCTTTTTTAGAATGAAGTAAGCTGTTCTCAAGTGGACATCTAGCTCTGGGGGTTTTCTGTGCTGCAAACCTCCCACCAACAAATGCTTCTAGTTATTTTGTGGTCGCCTATCCTGTGCGTGAGCCAACAGATCTAATTTTGTCTAAGCATCAAAGATGTACATCCTAATACTTGSCTACCTGAATTTAATATTAAGTTAGAAATATTCCTCTTTAGTTGAGTAAGGGACTGATCTTGCTGTCCTTATTCAGTCGTCATGCTAATGTTAGAATAACTAAAATTTCAGCCCCGATCCCCTGACTTTAATCCTGCAAGTAGCTCCGATGTCTTGGCTGGTACTACTTGTGTGAGTAACAGACTGTAGGATCAGGGTAGTGCTACTCCCTACTAATCCTGCAGAAGTTAATGCAAGCTTTTAAACTATGTTCAAAGGGTTTTCAAAGACATATGTTTGTAAGGCTGTGTGAAGATGAAATGCATGATTTGGCATTTTAGAAAAAAATATTAGGGAGCATTTAATACTATGTTCAGTTAAATTTTCACTATCTTCCTTTTGTGCTTTTTTGAGGGGGAGGGGGCTTAATGTCAACTTTATTTATTTATTTGTTTTATGACTTATTTGTATAAGAAAATTAGCTCCTTAATCAAGTGAAATGTATTTCTGATTTGGAGAGAGAGGGAGGGAAGGGAGGCAAAGATTAAGAACAAATGAAAACCACTTACGATTTTGGGCAAAACTACCTTCGTAAACTGATACCGTATAAATCAATAGATATGATCCTATTCAAAAATCTGAGTTACTTGTGTTTAGGCATGCTGCTTGCYGGAAGTGTATGGCTAGCATATGACTGAGTACTTAAATCAGTGGTACGTTCTGTGTGAGATGGATTGCTCAGCGAACGGAAAGCTGTTCTCGCATGTTTGTGTTTGGCAAAGTGGATGGGGAACTGGCACTCTTCTGAGCAGTGACTAACTTCTTAAACTCACAGTTTTGTTTTTGACAGAAAATATTGAAATTGCTGCATGCAGTACATAGAGGCTTTTTTCCTTTGTAACTAAGAACTACGGACTTGTTTTGTTTGCATTACTGCTTCACTCTGCCAAAGGTCTCTGTGTAAACCTGTTTGGTGAAGCCCATAGGCTTGGTCTCATGCTATTTGCAGAGTAAGTGCCTTCACAGGGAATCTGTAATACTGTAATTTGCACAGAGAAAACAGTTCATATTATTTGAAGTTTGATTAAATATCTGCTGTGACTAGTGCATATGGCTGCAATCCTATTCCTGCTGAATTCTGTGGAAAAACTCCTTGGCCTGGATCCTTAGTCCTGCTGTGGCTGTGATAATACTGGCTTCACTAGCTGGTAGAGAGCTCCCAGGTAGCAAAGCCAGCCTCTGTATTAACCTWTTACGAGTGCTTCACAGAAACGACAGGAGAATGGGCAAGGAATTCAGTCCCCTGGGTGCTAGACAAATGCGGAGGTTGCTTTAAATGACGATAAAAGGCTACCGAGAGATTCATCAAGCTCTGCTCTATGCCCCTGCTTGCAGTGCTGTTTAGAGCAGCTTGGGCCCAGCGTGTGACTGGGGCCATTAACCTAAGTAGAAAGGGGATTCGGATTAGGGGAAATCTTTTTAGTTGTGGGGACTGATGTGAGAAATGAGTCAGGAATATTTTTTTCTGAAAAGAGAAATGCAGCTTAACTATGGAAGCACAATACTTTCTGCTATACTTGGTTTGATTTCTTCTTTTTCTTAAGTTTTTTGGGGGCACATTTGTATCTTTATTCAGCTAAAAAGATTGATCTGTCTCAAAACAACAAACTTGAAGTGCCTTGTTTTTATAAGCTCTGCAATGTGTGTTTTTCATAATGAACTGGAATTTTTTTCACTCATTTTGTTCCATTTTTTGTTATGAAGATCTCAATTTTACAATTTCTCAAAATGTGTTTTTCAATTCCTTGTGATACATTTTTTTTTTTCTTAGAGCAGCCAGAAGACCTTGTACTTGGACAAATACTCTGCTGTAAAATCTTTAACTTGCTTCTGCCACATTGAACTAGTAACAAAACACCTGATGAAATGAATTAACAGTATACAGACTAGACCTTCATTTGACTTCCTTTCTTTACTGGAGAGCAATGATTAAATAGTGAGAGATTGATGCAATATGAGGGGAATTTACCACTGACCTCCTTGTGCTCCCAGTGCACTCTCAGCAGCTGGCACATGTACTTATCCAAGAATTTTGACATTGATAAAGGCTTAACTTTGGCCTTCTAAATTAAGACTCTGAAATGTCTGGAGGTAGCAGAAATGATCCCATGCTTAAACTGCTCTGACACACCACTGCTATCATCTGTCAATGAGAGTTCATTGAGATATAGTAGAGAAGTGCTTTTAAATCAAAGATGCGTTTCAAGTACTGTAGGAAACATGATGTTTGGAACTGGGACAGGAAAGCTATTCTTTGGATTCTGCACAGAAGAGAGGACGTTTTAGACTAGTAAAGCCCTGTTGGTGAATTAACCAATTTGTTCACACAATCTGTTTAAGTGATGCCAAAACATTTAGAACAACACTTTTTCACTGRTCTTAGTCACGGCTAGGACAGGTTGTATTCAATTCTTCAGTAGTACCTGCAAACCTCTCAAGCTGTTCAGAAGCTTTGCAAAGTTTGCACAAATCAGATCTCTTGCGTTGCTGTGTTTTTCAGGATGAGTTGTTTCTTTTTCTTTTTTCTTCTTTGCTTCTGCAACAGATAACATTAAAGACCCATGAGAGTTTATAGCAGCTTCTTACTGTTAGCAGCATGTTAAACTGGAAAGCATTAGTGGAAAAATAAAGATACTTCAGTTTATATTGGCTCTGAAATAATACTGAGTAAAATACTGGCTTGATAAGAATTAATCATTTTATGAAAGGTGTTTCTGATATCATTCTATTGTTTTGCAAGGCAGTGGGTAATTTAAAGGGAATTTGCATGGTCTGTGCCCATATAGAGCTTGTGGGAAATATTCCTCACATCTTTTAGTCGTCCTTTCAGGCCTCTCCAGCATGGAGAACGAATTGATGTCAGATGTCACAACCTCCTTCTTGGTGGAGGCAAATACTTATAACTATGTGAATGTCTTCCAGTTTATACGCTACTAATGTGGAAGGAGCAGTGAAAAGCCTTTTCTAAAAATCTGCAAGTCTTGGCTTTGTTTCTAGATATAGTTAAAATGGCACTCGGTATCGTTAGCACTTGCGTAATGAGCAAGCCTTGGGACAGCTAAAGAACAATGTCTTCACCGCTTCAAACAGTTACTTCACTTCACACTATTTAATAATAATTGTCAGCATTGCCAGTAAACCCCATTTATTTCCACTGACTGACTTCAAAAGCTATTCTATTGCAAGAAGAAAATTACATACATTAATTACTGATTTTGGCAGTAATAGCAAAAACGGTAAACACAGGTTCTTGAGAGGATCATTGACAGCTGTTGTTACTGCTTGCAGAGTTTAGAAAGTGTTACAGATTGTGATACTGTATGATCTGAAGCATTTTAATGGTCATAATGTGAAACAAACTTTACTGGGCTTTGCAAYGTACATTAATAATGTGGTGTTGATATAATGGCAAAATAAAGGGACTGACTCTATTTCCCAGCTTTCAGCAATTACAATTTCTATGCTCTTATTCAGTAAAAGTGTGTTTATGTCACATAATGAAGTGATCTGGCTGCAGCATGGCCTGGAAGGGCAGGAAAAGTGTGTTTTTTTCTTTTTTTTCCTCTTTTCTCTCCAGAGACTGGATGCAAAATTGTTATGCTCTTTTATAAGCAGCTGTCTCCGTTTGCAAAGGGGAGTATGCCCTTGGTACGTGGAGCGCTGAGAGGCTGCTGGGGCGGTGATTGRAAGGGGAGAAGGTCAGACAACTCTGAGCAGGGGCAAGTGCTGTTATTCACTGTTTTTGCTGCAGAARGCAGAACTAATTGGCAAGGCAGGTTGTCGGATGGGCAAGAATGACTGAGCGTTAGGGTCAAGATCAGAATGAGGCCATGTGAAAGAAAATATTTACAAAATGCATTTGGAAAAAAGAGGAGAAGGTGCAGATTTTGTGGAGGAAGGGAGGGAGTTGCAATCCCYATTAAACAGCCTGATGCAGCGTGCGTGTTGCAAGTGCCGGGTTGYGTGTAGCTTCCCATCACCTCTGCTGCCGAGCCTCGTCTCGGAGCCTTATCGCTTGATTTATGGATGCAGAGGATGACTGCTGCTTTCAGGGACTAAAGTGGGAGGGTATTTTGTATTAAGGCTGAAAAGTTTAATGTGGGCAACAATGTTGGTCATGTTACTTCATGTTATGAAGGCTCAGTGATTCTTTTTTTTCTTTGTTTTATGTCAGAAGTTACTTTCTTATTTGGGACATATCCTAAGAAACATTGCTTATCTGCTAGTGCCTTTAAATCATTATCCCCACCAAAGCACTTCAGCTTGGGTGCAGCTTTCAGTATGCAGGATGTTCTGTGGATGTCAATGGATCTCTTTGCATGTCCGAATTTCTGTTCAGAAGGTAAAGCTTTGCTTGTGCGTGGCTTGAGGCGATGGTTGAAGGTATTCAGTGCTTTGCTTAGGCACTTAATGCACTGTTTGGTAAAAGGTAATGCTCTACTAACACTAGTCTTCAGCRTATTAATGTACTTAATATGAATTGTAAGTCCAAAGTTTTTTGGAAAGTGGAAAATCAAATGCTCCTCTCCTCACACAGCCACCTTTTCCCATAGACAGGCAGCTGTTAAGCTGATTCCTTGTCTAGAAAGGCAGCAGTCACAGACCTCTGAAGAAGAAAAGCATTCTGAACTTTTTTAGATAGTCTTAGAGTATTTATTAGACTTGACCTCTTGCCACTTGAATGTGGAATTTAGCTTTATAAGGATATTATTGCTAGTAACATTGAATTTTTCATGTTTGTCCTTTCATGATATAAGAGAAAATATTTTAGCGCTTTGTTACAAGCTTTGCTCCATGTACCAGTTTTATGTTGCTTAGGAGAAAAATGTGTGTGTGTGTGTTTGAGCTACTTTAGCTGGTTTGCAAGTTCATGGCAGACTAGAATATTTGCACATGGGTAAGACGAGTTAGCGGTAATATGCCAGCATACGCAATAGGTCATTTTTGTAGTTTTTGAAATAACCCAAGGGAGATGATTGCAGTTGTAAAATACCAGATAATATGTTCTTCCTTACCTGATTATTTAGGCTTTGATACAAAAATCCTAGCAATGTTGATAGRCTTTGGATTAGGCCTTTTAAGGCAAAGGAAATCTGCTGTTGACTTCGGGCCTATCAGAATCACGTGTCCAGGAAGAAATACTGTAGAATGTTAGATTAAAATTACTTGAAATTTCAGTAAATGTTATAGAACACAAACATCATTGCAGAGAGAGAGACACCTTCAGTGGCTGATTTCAAATTTAGTGTTAAAAAGGTGCAGGAAAGACTTATTCCATGCTAATATCTTGTTGATTTGACCAATGGCTAGTAGATGCAGTGAGGATCTCTGAATTTTCTCATTATAATTATGTGAGGAAATGCAATCAACACACACCAGGAATCCTGAACTGAATTTTGCTTAGAAAATATCTATGATCTGCTGTTCCATTAATAGTTGTACTCAACGTCACATCACAAAATACTAACAAAACATAGTTTATTCCACTATCATACCCTAAACTTGCTAAAAATATGCAGGTTGCTAAACTTATTAGCATATAGGTCAATAGTCTTTGTCTAAACTTAATAGTTCTAAGTCATGCAAATCTGAAGAAACAAGCCATGTTCCTTCAGGCAGATCTTGTAATGCCTTATAAAATCTATACATCACAGCAAAATACCTCCCTTCAACTGCTTGCAAAAATGAATTTAAATTWTATACAGTGAATTAATCTTATTTACAACAAATAAGATGTATTGGTTTGAATGCTTTCTTTCCTGTTACTAATTTGTTACAATGCAAAATATGTTCAAATATACAATAAACTGTGACAGTTTATCACTGTAGAGTGCTGGCTTCAGTGGTGGCTACTCACATTGGGGTAATAGTGTTCTAATATATGAATCAAAATTCTCTCTTAAATATACAGCTTATTTAGGTACCAGGCCTAAGTTTTGAGCTTGCCCTGCTGCTCTTATCATCTCCCTTGAAAAAATAGGTTTTGTTCTTCCTGCAGCTATTCTTGTACTTTGCCATGAGCTTGCCAGTTAGTGTTCGTTGTGTTCATCCTCCTCCTGCTGTTTCAGTATTGCAGTATTGAGGCTGTAGGACAGTCTTCCCCCCCACACACACCTTTGCACTCTAATGAATGTGAGGCAAAGAAAAAGACAGTGAGTGAAAGTATTGTTTATCAGTGGCTCTYCTTTTTCTATCTAGCTAAGTAAATTCTTTTTAATGAAGACCATTACCCAAAATTCATTTTAAAAAATGGGGGTCTTCAGAGTTTCATGATGAATTATCGTTCTTCTCAGTTGCAACTGTAATTGAAGTAATTCTCTGAACCTCGCTGTATGACCGACCAAGGCCCTGCACACTGCACAGAGGTTTTGCTGGCGGGACCATGAAACCTTTCTGCAAATAGGTTCTCCATATGTTTGTCTGTATTTTGGTGAGTGTGGACAGGACACTTGGACACTGTCTGGAGCAGCCAGAGTAGATGACCTCTCTTCCACAGACCTTACAGTCTGAGGCCCAAATGCTTACACATATGCATAACTTAATTCATGAGAGGACTCCCTTTTACGTCAGTGAATTATCCACGTAAGTAAAGATGCACATGTGCAGAAGTGTTGGCAGGATCGGAGCCTAGTTTCCATTCCTGCTCTTCGAAATTCCGTGCTCACACTCTCGTAAGATCCCAAAGAGAGAGGACCTCTTGTAAAGACCCAGTGTCTCCCATTCATATTTCAGTGAGGGGAAGCAGAAATCATTTGTGTAATATGTTGAGCCCAACAGGTCGTCTTTCCTTTTAGCTCGGAAGTGTATCGGTTTAATAACACCGTTACGCCAGTGCTGTCATGGAGCTTATTGTGAATTGCAGTCAGTCTAGTTTACGTTCTAAGCGTTACTTATTTTTTCTTAAATGAAAGATAACCATTTTTTTCACATTGAAGACATTAGAAAATTTTCCAACTTAAGGAAAAAATCCGAATGACTAATATTTTCAAAGAACAAACTGATAGAGGCTGGCCTCTTCTCAGGAAAATGGGTGTCAATTAACTTTGCTACATTGTGATTTAATGTAAAATTAACTTATTTTGTTGACAACATTAATATTTCATAGAATAGGTGTAGGGTGCAAGTTTGCTGTATTTCCTACCATGAAGGAAAAAAAAAACCATTAACTCTGACATCTGTTTTTAGCACTTTCCTTCATATTTTTGGATGAATGCCTGGCAAAAGCTGGAAAGCGACTAAGAGATCAACCAAAGATGGCCTAAGGGCCTGTTCCCAGCTGGTACGACATCTGGAATGTTATATATAGTGGATAAACTCAGAGTTGTAGTTTAATAAGATTGGTATTCAAGCCTTCGGCCTACAGCAAAGGAAAGGACAGTGAAGCTGACAGAGGCATTGGTATATAGTATGTCAAGGTGTCTGAAATGTAATTTGCTGGGTTTTCACTTTCATTTTGGCAGACTCCTTATGCTTAGGTATAAACTTTCATCTAGTATTGTTTTGAAGCTTTACAAAATACTGGGTGAAGTCATATTGGTCTTATATCCAGAATCTTATCTTTTCACTAAGCTTAGAATGTCTGGATTCCCTTTTTCTTTTCTTTTTTTTCTTAAGGAAAAAAGTGCTAAAGACAGATTTTTATGAGCTGACTAGAAACAACTTAAGCTGCTACCTTTTCAAATTTTAAATATATGCAGTCTCTCACAGTGAAGATTTTACAGAATCATAAACCATTCAGGAATCAGGACTTGTGCTGTATGGAACCACACTTCTGAGATTTATCTCTCAGAAGGCCTGTTTTGGTCTTTTTAGGATTTAGTTGTTCTTCTGACTCTCTAATCTCCTAACTGTAATTAAATGTGTTGCTAGACAAGCCCAGCAAAGCTGTAGTTAGAGCTCTGTGGAGAGCCACGTGCTTGCAGAAGGTCTGAATGTGGCTAATGCTAGGTCAGAGAAAATCAGCGGGACGTGATAGCTGGCATGTCTGCAGCCCCGCAGCGTCGCTGGCCAGGCAGCGCTCGTGCAAGTCCCGCTGYGTGTGCATTGCCTCTGCGTCCCAATATAAGGTGGGTGTTGCATGTACTTTGTGTTGTAGCCYGTGAACGGATATAGCCTACGCGTCCAGCCTTGTGCTGAGCCCGTCACGTCGTGGTGTGGCCCCGGTCACGTAAGAGAGAGCTTACTGAAGTCTCCGTGTGCGGGGCTCTGCCGTCCTGCACAAGATCCCTTTCTGTTTTGCAGCGCTATGGTCTTCTCTCCCCCCGATCTGCATCTTGCCTGTAGGATGCTGGAGCAGGAGGGAGTCCCTGACGCTGCACTGCCAATCTGTAAGTCACGGGACTGAGGCAAGGGAGCGTGACGTGGAGGAGGGCGTAGCATGTGAAGTCTTTCAGGGCCGGAGTTGAGAAAGGTATACTCTAGGGTTTTATGCCTCTGTTTTCTTTAAATAAGGCTTGCTTGATAATTCCTCAGCTCATTGTGGATATTTCTATGTTATTTATTACTAGGCAAGATCTTGTAGGTGAAGACAGGGTACTTGAATATGACTTGGCAGGAGACCAATGTGATCTAGGAGGAGACGGACCTAGAGCGGGAGGAGAGATGACTTTTGCAGCTGTGCTTTGGTAGCAGTTTAGATTTGGTGATAGGAAGGCCAGATCTGAAATGACGGCAGCTGACAAGGGGAAAGCTGATTTCTCTGCATGGTGGTGTCACTAATGCTTTTTAAGTGGTGGGGATCTCAACAGAAAGCTGAATTATAAACTTGTGTGTGTATGCGTGCAGATAATACAAGTAAAGCTTAAGAGGCTAGTATCATACAAAACAAGAACAAATAGCTTATTTATTTCATGATAATACTAACAAGAATGCTTAGTTGTTATCTGTAGGAAAGTAGAAAAAATCCTTGTTATCTTGCCCCTCCTTTGCTCCTCATGCTCAGCCAAAGTTACCCCATGCCTGTCCTATGCCCTACGTGAGTTTGGGGATAGCCAGTAAAATCYCCATTGATATCTACTCTGTTGTTGTGGTTTGCAAAATAACAGTAAAAAACCCCCATCTAATTCCAGGTGGAACTTAACTAAGCAACATATTGAAAGAATATTTCTGTGAGAGGAACTGAGCACCTTCTGTCACAGAATGTGAAGAGCTAATTCTCCCCATTCTTCAACTAATTTCTTCGCTTTCTGTCAGTACAATTCTTTCTATTTTACAGTGCTCTAAAGAAATTCATACTCTACATGGATTRTTAGATAACATGCTTTCATTTTCCTTGTTTGTATATTGACTGGTTATAGAATATTTACAATATGCCGAAGGTTCTTCAGATTGAAAATGGAGGCAATATATCAAGTCCACTAACTTTTTTTTCCTGACTTTAAAGTCAGAAGTAATCAGTCATATCTATTTAAAGCTATTAATGTATGAGATTAAAATATGTGTGTGTGTATGTGTGTGTGTGTGTATATATATATATATATATATATATATATATATATATATCCTGAAAAGTTTGAGGATGCACACAAATCCCAATTGTCTCAGCTACCCTGTTTTGTTTTTTTTCTGCTGTTTAAATGAGAGATTTCTATATGTATGTTTTTTCTTCTCTACAGTGATAGGTGTTTTTTTCTCCTAGTACCAGCCATCATTTTGGGGAAAACCAAACAAAAAACCCCTACTCTGCATGYACCACGACTAAGCCCCTGGTTACTGCTTCTGGCTCACTGCCAGTACTTCTTGAATTGCTCTAAGAATATAGTCCAGCTCCAGTGGCTGAGCCTGTTAGTACCTCTTCAACTTCCTTTGGCAGTTACTGTCTCAATTTTCTGCTTCCTTCCAGCTCTGCCTCATACAAACTAATATGATACATCTGTTTTTCATCACAGATTTGTTCTAGCTGTAAATGGACCATATGTTTACTGGTGATTAGTCGTTGGCTATATAGGATTCTTGTTTGAATGTCTGTGAACTAAACAGAAATTGGCTCTGATCTTCATGTGTTATTAGGACACTCAGTATTAAAGGTAAGGCTAGGATCATAGATGGTATCTTGTATTTCACTTATTTCTGCAGCTGATTTAAAGTGGTGGTTGAGGGAGAAAATCTCTTGCGTATGGCATTGCCTTTGCTGCTGCAACCGTCGTTCCGCTCTGCTCTCGGCCCTTCCCGGAGGCCTCTGCTGTTCTGTCCAGCAGAAGGGTTGCGTGTTGTCACAGCTGAGTGTTCAAACATGCAGGTAGTCTGGTGAAAGTCGTCCCACTCTAAGGTAGCTGTTTTTCTGCTAGAATAACTTTTATTTTTCCAGACTATAAATAAGGCATATTTAGAATAACAAATTATCTACATAAACCACATATTATTTTAAGGAATAACATGTCTGTTACCACCACAATCCTGTGTGATTTTTGCAGTAACATTTCTTACATTAACTGTTAAATTAAACTGAAGGAAGTTGATCAGATGGAAACAAAAAGACCAGTGGAACTGGGAATGCCATGAGAAAGCACAAGACTGACAACTTCAAAGCTAAGATAGCTATTTCCATAGCTTTTACGTGTTTTGGGTCTGATCCTGTGTTTCTGATGTTGACCAAACTTGCTTGTCCCTATAATCTGTGCAGTAAGAGATTATGTGAATTAAGTTAAACCATATGGAGTAGATATTAGTTTATATAAATAGCACAGACTTAGTTGGAGGAGTACTTTCAGACTGAAAATGAAGGATGTGCTTGGTTCTCGGCTGGAATTTAATAATCATGTTATAACAGCTGTAGACTTYCTAGAAGAAACCTATGGTTATTGTCAACACCTTATCTATTAAAGACCATTTTGTATAAGATTTTATAACATATTATACTGTGAGTATGAAATATTAGTTCAAGGAACAGAAGAATTTTACTCTTCCATACACTACTACCTGCATAGCTGCTTTGGTAAATGGGTTGTGCAACATGATATGAATATAACATTTCTGGATCTAAATAGTTTACCTTTAAAATGATGGGAAGAGTTTATGTATGCCTCTTTGTACTCATTGCACCCGGCTATGTAGGCACTCTTTTCTGAAGTGAAAATACTATATTGTTTATTAAGAAATAAAATACATATTATGAAGTGAAACAATGTTACTACCAGTCGTGTAAGCTGTTCTRTAAGTGGGACTTTGTCAGGGTATGATTGTTATTTATTGTAGTAATTCAGGTGGAAGGCTAAAC
This sequence comes from Rhea americana, assembly GCF_003343005.1. Classification (NCBI taxonomy): domain Eukaryota; kingdom Metazoa; phylum Chordata; class Aves; order Rheiformes; family Rheidae; genus Rhea; species Rhea americana. The sequence goes on from NW_028186149.1 coordinate 10,022,255, forward strand.
TTGTAGAGCTTTACAGCAGTCAAATCGGGAGCTCTGAAAGAAATGCAAATGAAATCATAGCCCTGATAGCAGGAATTTTTAACAAATTATCAAAACAAGGGCGCTACCAAATAACTAGAGAAGAGCTGATGTAGTACTGAAATATATAGAAGGGAAAGAGCCAGGAAACTCTGAGCATGTCTGTCTGGTATTAAGTGTATAAGGCATTGGAATGCTTTTTGAAGAAGGAATAACTAATAACATGAAAGTAAATGGATTTATCTGGAAGATCAAACCTAACTAATTTCATAACTTTCTGTGATAAGAATTTTTTTCCTAGACAAGGGAAATATAGAAGATCTCATTTATCCGGACTTTTGTAAAACCATTTGATGTRATGTCATGCTACAAATGGTGTTGGGTAGATGAAGTCTAGCACGYGAATTGGAAGGATGAGTAAGGAGGTGGAGAGGAAGATGATAATGGACTGCACTGAGAAGGGAATACTGGCCTAGAGAGAGGTCATACAGGATCGCTCTGGGACTACAGCTGTTTAATGTTTTCATTAATGACTGGAACAAAAAAAAAAAAAAGATTGGACTCATTGCGTGTTGTGGTAAGATAAAGTTGGGAGGAACTGTCAACAAAGATGAGTATCAGAACGATAGAGTAATAATTGGACGACCTTGAAGCTGAGAGTAATAGAACAAAGTGTGTTGTAGGGACCACCAGCAAAAGTTTCTGTTGAAAGCTTGGAGTCTGTGACCTGGAAACAAGGCCAGGTGGAACTCGTCTCCACTTGCTAGCACTGGCAAGGTCTAATARAGAAAAAGATGCAGAGAAAGTTTATCAGCATGGTCCAGGGAATGGATACCTTATTTTATAGCAGATTTCTTTATATTGGCTGAAGAAAAGTTGTGATAACATGTGATTGCTGTCCATCACTCTGTCAGCACCCAGAAAGGAGTGTTATCTAAAGACACTATSGGTACAACCGTAAGTGGAATTGGCCTTACGTTAATCTTACAGTGGAAATTAGAGGGAGAGTGTCTAGCTGTTTTGTGAGTGAAACTCAGAAGTAGCCTCCCAACAGGAGTATTGAGAGAGGAAAGAAATGGATTTCTTTCATGAAAACACAGGAGGACTTTATGGAAAGGATTGTAATATGGTTACCAACGCCAGAGTTGTGTTCTGTGGAAGATATGCACTGTGCTGGTCATTTTTAAGTTGTTCAATACATTGGCAGCCAAAATCAGTACACCTTCAAAGTTCAGCGAGTTTTTTGTGTGCATATTTATATTTTAATAAATAATATATTTAATAATATACAAAAATAACAGTTGGGGTGTTCTTAGCTTGCCTTACTTGCTAAAATGTTTGTGCATTTCTTGTTAAGATTTTTCCTTGCTACCATCGTTTTTCTCAGCACCCTTTGTAATTATTAACCTCTTTGTTTAAAGTAAAATTCCTTCAAATTATCCAACATATCCTAGATAATGTGCAGTGATGATGAAAACCTGCAGCCATTTTTGCCAGTGAGTAGTAATTCATATGCATCCAGATACCGTTTAAGTTAGTTTGGCAATAGCACTGTAACTTTAKAGGTTTGTATGCTAACGCTAAGGTGGTTCCTACTGTTTTAGGTATTGTCCGGAGGATATATTTTCTTAAATGAAAATTGCCTGAAGCCATTTGTTTTTTGTATGGTAAGTGAAGGCATAAATCACTTACTTTTTTCTTATTGCTTGTATAAAATAGCGAATGTTGACAAAACTCGACTTTTGAACCTTCTGACTGGTGAATTCTTGGCCACCATATTTAAAGTTACTGTTACTGATCAGACAAACACTCTGATTGCTCTTTAAAGGCCACAGAAGAGACAAAAAGTAGGTAAGTAATAAGGGGAAGGCACTTGAGAATATGCATAACTTAATTCCAGTTAAGTGTGATGATGTGGTGTATCTGTCTACTCCCTCCTTTTGTCTGGCCCTATGTTTGCTGCTTAAATATGTGGTTCAAAACTATTGCATTCAAAATACTGGGATTTCACTGATTTCACTGTGGGAATTCTTGCACCAACCTCCTTTTCAATCATGAAACAGTTTTCTTTCTCACTGAGTGAAGATGTGATAGTATGTAGCTTGCATGTTGCAGGCTGTTGCACCCTGACTTTGATTTGTGAAGCAATTACAGAGTTGTACCCTGAGGAGTCCAGAAAAGCAAGGGAGCAAGTATAGGTCAATTTGAGCTCAGTTTTGACTGTGAAATCTGATTCATGCTGAAGAGTGGGGCATTACTCATTTCCAGGGCTTTATACTCTTTTTTTTTCTTTCTTTCTTCTTTTCCTTTTTTTTTTTTTTTTTTTTTTTTTTAAAGACAGAACAAATAAACCTTTTTGAAGGGTCTGGCTGCTGGCATGGAAGGTCTGTATCTGTTACAACTTATGGACTACAAGTTTTCTACCCTCGTGTATTGTATGCTTGAACTGAATTTCTCTGAAGTCTAGTACTTTTATCCAGAGAATCTCCAAACCTGTTTTTGTCTATATTAATGCACAGTTAAGCACCAGCGTTCAGATGGGAGAGTGGCAGTTTATAGCCAGGAGGCTTTAAGGCTTAACTGTTAGTCAGCAGTCCTTGACTTTGTGTGGAGAGTGATTTTTTAAACTGCTCAAATGCTTTTATTTTACTGRAACATGGGCAGTGGTCTTGTCCCATAGCCTTTGCTTGCTTTTTGAGACAAATTTCAACAGGTTTCTGAGATGGAAAGGGACCTATCAGAGACTGATATTGGTCATTCATGCAGAACTACCAGACAGGTATGTCCTATGTATGAGCCTTTACATCTTCTCTTCTGGACAGTACTTTGGCCTAATATCATAAAAAGATGAAAGCTGATGCAGAAACATGGAAGCAAAAGGCTTCTGTTTATCTTAAAGATATTGCCAGTCATCTGCCCTCATGTAACCATGACTAGTTAAGGGGAGAGCAATCTTGTTGTCCAACATTTCTGCCAAGGAAAGAGTCATATGAAAATACCCAGTTTTTACCACTCTTAATGCTTTAATATAGCCTCAGAATTGTTAATGTAACTTTTTACTGGAAGTACTCTTGCATTTGTTGTTGTTTGTTAGAAGACTCTAGCTGGCATGTGCAATATTTGGCCTCCTAGACGAAAAAGGGATCTGCCTGACACAAGCAGAGCTCCTCCGCGCAGCCTTAGACATCTTCACTTGGGAGATAAGGTCATTCGAGGATATTTTGTGTTTGCTCAGTTTGAGTAGAAATCACTGTTAAGGCTGAATTGAGATAAGAGTTTGCCAGTCATAAAAYGGATGGCTTTAAAAACTGCCTAGCTGTTATGACTATTTTTATCTGTGRCCTAAGCAAGAATTATTTTTGAGATATCCTGTATGTGTTTTTAGATTATGTCCAGGCCGCGCTTAAATGGTGGCTCTGAGTGGACAGCGCAATTAACTGTGTTCCTTTCCTATTCTGTGACTTCGTGTCTGAATGAAGAGCTGCTACTTAGCTCCTTTTTTTCAGTCTGGTCTCTCAAGTAAAGAAGACGTGGGTATTTGTTTTCACCTACTAACTTTTAAATCTTTTTACTGATTTCATCCAAATCCGACARAGGGGTGGCAGCCCCCAAAATATTAAAAATAGGCAGATATGCCTATAATGTGCAAATAGGCAGTTAGAATAGAGAAATGCTACAACTGCCCTCACTTGAGGGAAGGACTTGCCTATCTGAGAAACCATGTGGGATTGCAGCCTCGTGACGAAAATCTGTAGGGAACCAGGTTTACTTGGTTCTAAGACTTGTGAAAATATTTGCGTGTTATCGTATATGTGATAGTATAATGGATGAAGTACAAATACTTCCATGAAGCTTGCTGTGAGTGTGCTGCCATGCAGGCTATGAATCGCAGCATTTCTCTTATTTCCTTCAGCTTGCAGTTGTGTCTTGCTGAGGACCGTGCAAAGCCGAGTGGCATGGCTACGTCTGTGCCGGTGTGAAGCTTGCCCCCACTACTGCCAGGTAGTGCGTGAGGGGGGAGCACAAACGCGATACCCACCTCGCCAGTCCCGTTTAGTTCACAGTGTGTTGAAGGGGGCAGACTATGCAACTGGCTCTTCCTTGGGCAGTCCTGCAGCTGGAGCTCCCGCACCGCACAGGGCTGCGGCTGGCCTTCAGAGCCTCCTGGTGCAGCCGCTGTGACGGATCCTTTAGTTTGCGTTTGCCACTGGGATCCCTGAGCAGAGGAAGGGCCAAAGCTCTGCTGCTGATCTCTCTGCTGCTGAGCAAGGATTCGCTAAAAAGCATTTCTTTCTGCAACCTAATTCTGCAACCATTGCATGTCATGGGGCCCAAGACAGCTCTTCTCACATGCTGCCTAATGTGCCAAATGTTTCTCACCATGCACCTAGCGTGGCCCATCTCTGGTATTGATGCAGAGGAAATCGGTGGGTTGGATAGTATGTAATGTGGAAAGTGCTGAGTTTCCAAACTGAAACGGGACAATCAGTCTGTGAACTCTACTTGGCATGCCTTGGCCTTGCTGTAGAGCTCAGGATAGGGGAGGGCTTGCTGATACACATCTTCTCTGTGTAATTTGTGTGCGTGTTTTTTTTTTTTCTTTTTCTCTAAGTGCTGTGAGATCCTGGGGTGTGTGGTGTTACATGGAGTTAATATTGCTCTACCTTATTACAGCATGCTTGTTAAACCTTCTTATAAAGCCTACCCAGTGAAGACTTCTCTAGAAGTATACTTTAGTAAGCAAGAATACAGATACTAGAAGTAAGTTATGACTATTTGCTATTCTCTTTTTCATTACTAGTTTACGATTTTTCTGTGGACTCTATCATAAGAAAGTACAAACTTCGTCATGTATTGATAATATAAACTGAAAGCACTGTGGTTGTTAAATGGTGGAGCACTGARTTTGAGAGGTCTTCAACTTTTCTGAGGTTGATACTTTAAAAGCTTCATATATATATATACATATATATATATGTGTGTGTGTGTGTGTGTGTATGTGTGTTTGGAGTCCTTAATGGAAGATTGGAGAACAGTACCTTTTCTCCCTTTGTTTCTTTCTCATCTTTTTGATTCATAATATTTTCAATGCCAAATGCTTTTGTACTGCTCTGCAAATTTTGGTGTTGTCTTTCTGATGAAGAATCTAATGTTTAAAGAAAAGTCAGAAGTTCAAAAGATAATTTGCCTTCCAATAATCTGAAAAGACCTTTAAAGAAGACATGTATGTCTTCTCTTTGGCATTTAAAATGTATCATAAATTTTAGCTTAATGCTTCATTGTAGCACACAGATGGTGTTCATGAATTTACCTCCACAGCAATATCTCACTGTTTGTATCAGGGGGAACATCTCTGGGGTGGGAGGAGACAGGGGATTTTTTTTTTTAATTTTATTTTTTAGACACATCTAGAAATGCAACCCATTGACTAACCTAACTGGATCACATTATATTGCCATTAACACTCCTATGTCTTCATAGTAACAAGCCTTTATTGTGTGTATGGGGTTAATAGATAAGCCTTTGGGCTTGTTTTCAATGCAGTGGTGGAGGAAGACTATATTTAATTGCTTGGGGTTTCATTTTTAAATCAAATATTTCTTTTATTATCTCTAATATTTTAAAGAGAGCTATCACTTGAGATAAATAATTGACTTAGGAGCAGTAGTTGTTAATGTGTTGAGTCAAAAACACCTTCTAAAGGGTTTTGGTTTGATTTATAATACAATTCTCTCGTATCATACAAACTTTAATAGTTAGCTTTTGTTCAAGGAGCACTACGAGGGAGTTAAGTCAGTTTTTACTGAGACAATATTACTGAAATAACAGAACGAACAAGCTGTGATTGTGAATAGGGACTTAAACATAAATGTTGTGATTGTGCCAGGGCTAATGTTTGAATTTATGAAAGAATTTAGATAAGCAAAATGATGCAATGCTTTCAGAATTTAGAAGGAAATAATTTTCGCCTTTGAAGCAAAGCAGTCTGAACCATTGTTTTCAATACATCAACAAGTGTATGCAAAGCTTGTGCTAGAAAGATTAGTAGAGCTGAAGGTGCCAAGTTTAAATGCACAGTAGGGGGAATATTCAGTATGCATATGCTCAGTTAACACAGTTAATGAAATTTGCAGCCTTTGGAGCTCTTATGGCCCTTGTTCATTTCTGGATATGCAGGTTTTGGTTGTGCCCAACCGTGATGGTATTGCGATGCTTTTGGGGTGTGGACCTCCCCTCTCTAACTAAAAGCCACTCCAGATCAGCTTCTGTTGAACCACCAAGCAGGATGGGTCTTCAAGACTTCATGGAAACACCAGTTAATGAAGAGTGTATCTATGCAGTTCCCAGTGGAAGGTTCTCAGCTGTTTTCCACGCCATGGAAACTGTGTGTGTGTGTATTTAAGGACAGCCTGAAGCTGATGTGTAATCCTAATGTTAAATGACTTGAGTAGTTTTCACTGAGTGACTATCAGTTTGAAAAAATGTRTGTAACTTGCATGTTATGTGGAGGCAGACTATGGATAAAGGTGTCAAAATACATGCCAATAACCCATGTAAGATGTTCTTCTGACTCCATAAAGAGAAAGAACTGAATACTGAGGAGCATGATAACATCTGGAAAATCTGGAGAAGGTTGATTGCAGAATTACTTTAATAAGGTACAATGAATATTGCTGCAGTCATAAAACTGGCCCCTTTTCTCCGAGAGGGCAACATACTTCTGCAAATGTGTAATAGAACTATTATTCTGTATATAGCACCGGATGTTACCAAACAGTTTGGAGTGAAAGAGAAAGGAAACGTAGATCATTGAGCACAGATATGGGGACTCTGCTTTCTGAACGCTTCAGATTATGTCCAGTCACCTCCACTTRCTCTGAGAGGGGATTAAGTTCTTGCTCCATGCGAATGGAATGCCTTTATCTACATTTCTATGTAAGTAGGCGCTGAAATGAAGATTAATACAAGCGGAGTGGAAATGCACTGCATATGGCACATCTTCCTCCAGGACTAGCAGTATGACTAGGTATCGAATAGTGTGGTTCTCGGACTATAGGCTAGAAGTTGCTGTTCTCAACAGAACAAAAAATCTCTTGCAGTCAGCTGGAGTATAGGTTAAAGAACATAGGAAACATTTTCTGGATGAGCAGAATGGACAGGATTTGCTGCAATACAGTGTGAGAAGGAAGGCAAATCCTGTTTTTCTTCTGAAGTGGTCCATTGACTACAGAGCTTGGAGAATTGTGGTGATAAAGCATATAAAAGTACACTGCAGAGAAGTGAGGACAGAGATTTTTTTTTTAAAAAAAAAATCTGTAGGATTTGTGCTGCCTTTCAAAAAGGTAATAGAACACACAGGGAAAAAAAATTGTATTGCATCTAACTGCTGAAAAAGATGTATTCTTGCAGTGTATGGGATGACTTGCATGTTGGTGATAGGGCTTAGAGCTTTTTACACCAGAGTCATTTGTTCAAAGTGAATAGAGATTACTGCAAGTCCCTGAAAGAGGGGAAGAGTCCCTGGAATACTGTGAAATAGTGATTTGCATCACCTTTAACAGGCAGGTGCTTTCAAGAAGAATCAAGACCGTGTGTGCTTTGTGATATCTTAGGATTTGTAGAGTGCTAAGTTTAAAAAAAAAAAAAAAAAAAAAAGTACTCCATTTGAAATTTGCCAAGATTCTTTAGGAGCCTTTGCTCTTTTAATATTTTTCCTTGTTTATGGCGGAGGGTGGGGTAAAATAATTTACTTTGGTTTATGGCATTAAACATTTCTCATTATATCTTTCCCTTTGGAGAAGAGTTTATAGTTAGTCTGTGTCTTTAGACTCACAGACGTATAAAAATGTAGTAACGCTTTTGGTTCACTTCACAGAACTAATAGGCACACCCTTACTAACAGATATCTGTAACAGACTCCCACTCTGGCTGCCAATTCCCATTAGACATGTATATTAGGGGTGTACTGGTTTATTATATCTATATATCTATATGTAACAGGATAGGAAAAAAAATAAAAATAAAACTATCCTAAAACTTTTCTGATATGTGAGCAGTGGTATAATGACACTATAGATTTCTGTAATTTATCACGTAGTAATCGCCATTATTCCCATGCTGCGTTTTCCTCTCTAGGATTGGGAAGCAATGGCATTCTTTATGCTTAATGGCACAAACAATTACAGTACTGACTTGGCACTGCTTTGCTGCTTTGGCGGACTCCGATGCTGCTGCCTTTCAAATTGGCTGCAAAACAGCCTGTGGGACTGATGTATAATCGGTCGTCTGTTGGCGCGTGGTTCTGGACAGTGTTTTTCCTTTGACTCATCTCTGATTGCAGGGAATTTGCTATTGGCTATGTAGTATATTTGAGAGTATGGCTGTATGCAAGTTCCTTATATGAGCTATATGCAAAGCCCCTTTTATGGTAAAAGCAAATTGTTTCACATGTAATATGAAAATATGCACCATCCCTATTTATTGTTTCATTGCTTCTTGGTTTTCTTTCTGAATTTAATACTATAAACTGTTTCTAATGTTCCAAGTTCAAAAATCTGTGGAGCTGAGCTTTGCCAAATAGTGGTTGTACTATGCTTAGATATTAGCCTGCAGAAATTAAGCTTGAACCAAACTCAAAGAATAGAACGTCCTTGTAGTAATCTTTCATGGCTAAAAACGATATCAGTCTCTGCAAGCATTTCTTGAAGAACCTACAAAGGCCTGAAGTGAGGAGATGGGAGGAGATGGGCCAGGTGATGAGTATTGCGGTAGTATTTGTGTGTTTAAGGTTCCCTTTAGGCAGAGGCCCTTGGGGAAGAAAGACTGAGTTCAGGCAATCTCATGGTGGCTTGATAGAGATGGTTGCTGCTGGAGTTGCAGAACAGCTASCAAAGCTCCTGTTCAACAGACTTGCAGTATAAATAGGGCTTTTCGAAGCGGGGCTTGCTTTGCCACCTTGGGCTAACTGGGCYGTTAAAAGCTGTGTTGTCTTTAGTCAGAGTGCTATAGAGTGCAAAAGAAAAATGCTACCTTTTCTCTTTGGAGGTATGCAGGGTTTACCTGTAACACTTAATCCAGAGGCCTGCACACCAGCTTGGAGGTCAGCATTTACACTGGGTATTTTCTGAGAGAAAGCTCCAAAATTTTGCTCAGAACTGAAAATAATAATTAAAAAAAAAAAAAAGTCAAAGGAAAGATGCTAGTGGAGGCACAGCGTTGACTGGAACAGGCAGGCATTGTACCCTCATTCCAGTTGCAACTCATTACTGGCTCTTCAGCTTTGATACCCTGTGTCTGTGAATGTTTAAAAAACCTGTCTGACATCAGCAGAGAGGCGTAGCTGGTGCTCAGTTACTGACATACCAGGGAAAATCTCCTCTTCTGTTTCTGCGAGGGTCAACTTCAGTCAAAATTCTAAAATGTTTTAAAAACTGTTAATATGGCTGAAAAGAGTAACATATTCTTTCTCCTACTCAGTGCACTCACTACCTTATCAGCTTTTCCAAATACATATGCTACCTTTTTTTCCTTTGGAATTTTCCCTTGGCTGCAGCGTTGGTGCTCTGAACTGGATCAGGCCGTACCGAAGGGGCTGCTCCAGGGGCCTGTTGTCTTTTTCTCTTGCTGTCTTTTTTTAATGGTACTTTAAAAAACAGTTGTTCCAATATTTTGCAATTTTAGGTGTTAATTTCTGCCAATTTAACTGTAATGAATTATTTATTTCCTCAGCTGCATCATTTTTAAACTTGTACACTTATTTTTAGTTAATGCTTATCACAGAGAGATGCAATTGAAATCAATTAAGCAAACTAAAACCTTTCAAGCCTGAAGGATTATCTAGTATTCACTTTATTAAGTTATTAATACTATATATTCATTTTATTTTATTTGGAATAGCCCCATTGGTACTGCAGAGTGAAAGTGGTTGGATTAATGATACATTGCAGCTTGTTTGGACAACCGCATAATGGCTGAGGAGGAACTGTAAGGTCTGCTGTAGCCAAAACTCGGTTTAGGCTCTCTGCGCAGATAAAGCCTAATGACTCCAAAAAAGCAGCTACYGCAGAATGACAATATAAGCCCCTGCGTGTGTTCAGGTAGGTGCTTATRGCCTGCGAATGGTATGGAGAGCACTGTTACGGCCCAGTGAAAGCTGTAACGTGCACCAGTGTTAAACCACCCTGTATACTAACCTACATACTTTATCTGTTTTCTCTGAAGTCTAAGAGGAGCCAACAGAAGTCTTTCATTACAGGAATAATCCCTTTGATTCGAGCTGGTGGAGGAAGGAACTACTGTGAAGTAATAATTTGGCTTTGGTCTGCTTTACAGTAGTATCTTCTGGAATGACCTACTGCCAGGTTGTACAGGAGCCAGGGCTACTAATGGACACTTGATAAGTACCTTGTTATAATTATGTAGAAATGACAAAAAAAAAAATTAGCATTCCTAATGCATGCTTATTGTGTTAAAAGTGCTTTCCAGAATACRTGCCGTTTTTGGTGCTTGTCAGGCTGCCCATCAGAGCGATGGCTGTTTAATGATCTGAGCAGAGATCTTTCTGCCAACTTGATGCCTGAAGAGACCTTGTTCAACATGGCGCTTCACCTCTGTGCGGTGGTGGGAGGATGCTGTCATCTCAAGCAGGGATTTTTAAAATCTGAACAAGACATCAAAAGATCAGGATATTTTTAAAAAAGAATTATAGGAATCCTTTATCTTTTGCTTTTTGAGTGCAGAGATCAGATTTCAGGTTTGTCTTCTGAAATTAGTATGGGTAAAGGCTTATTTCTGTAGTTACTTTCGTATCAGTAAAAGATGGTATTTTCAGAAAAGTACAAAATACTGGGGATACCGGGGGGGGGGGGGGGAGGGGAGGATCAAAACCCACTAGTTCACATAAGATTCGTGAATCTGAGTGCCCCTGTGTGCTCTGTTTCCAGGCCAGGGTGTATATAACACCATTAGCAGAGTAGTTGTGCATCTCTCTTCTGCAAATACTTCCCATAATGTGCCAGCAGCTTTTGAAATAGCTGGAATAAAAATTACATCCTTAGGAACCCCTGTTCCTAGTAGTAACTCCCATAGTACTCTTACTGTAGAACTGGGCATATGTTCTTGCCCCTCCTTTCATCTGTGCTTTTTCCGTCTTCTATTGATGAAATAGTCTATAGCTGGAACAGTATTTCTGTCTGGAATGCTGTTTAATTAGGATGAATGATCTTGTGTGTATATAAGGTTATTTTTCTTTAATAAATCTTTTCTCCATGTGTATATTCTATGACAAAACTAATTAGGAATGACAAACATGTAATTCAATAGGTTAGAGGGGAAAATTTTTGCAGTACCTTTTGTACTGCTGTTTCATACCCAAATTGTAGACACTGTGGGTTCTTTGTATTCTCTGTTCACCTTGAAGTTCAGATCTCCAAATTTAGCTTAGTGTTCTTGTGCTTTTGCAGTTTGTTCTTTTTGCCATCTTTGGGTCTTATTTCAATTAAAATTTTATCACACTGATTCTTTTTATTAAGCTGCTCTCCTTATAAGCATTCATTTTTTCATGAACTCTAGCAATAAAGAAATTATGAAGACTAAGTGAGAAATAGTAATGTAAATTCTCACTGAAATGTGGATTTAAAAAATGGGAAGTTGATTTCTCTTACTATCTAAGTAAAAGTTAAAAATCAGCTAAGCAAGCTGTGRAAAAAGCTAAAAGATGCTTTATGGGAGTTAAATGAAATGCTTTCTACTCTGTTCATCCATTTGTTTGCAAATTATGCACTTTTCCCAACAGTTTTCTGTTCCTGTCTGTCTGAAATGATGCTTTACACCTGTTTCTAAAGCCTAGGGACAGCTGTTCCTGGTTTTCCCTTTTAAGGAACAAGTCTTGCTGTCATTGGAGTCAGTTCTGAAATGCCTGTGGACTTTCCAGTGTAAGTTTAGGCTTTAGTTAGCTTTCTTGCCTCTTTGCACCCCCCCACTGTCCCTGTAGGCTTTACTCTGGGARGTGCTTTGATGCCAACACTCCTGCACCTCTTCTGTAGACACTGAAGCTTTGTTCTTCATTTCTTTCCTTTTTCCTCCCCCCCACCYTGCGATAGAAGATAACTCAGCTATAGATCCAGATCTTTATGCAGTTGATTTTCTTCTGTTTCTACATCTCAAATATAGCTAATGGATGAGAATGACCTTGAAGTTGTATAGCTGCCGCGCTTGTTCTAGCAGAAAGATGCTGTGTAGTGGATGAGCCCTGTGTTGCAGAAGAGATGCTTTTRGATCCAGCAATATTAGGCCAAAAAGTTCTTGCTGCTCCTCTTTCCAGGGCTGGGACTCTACATAGCGTTGAGTTTCCTGGAGCCTTTCTTCTCCCTGCCAAGAACACCTCTCTGCATCCGTTTGGAAGTACAGCCCATGTCATATCCCCAAGGTATCTTTTGCATTCATGTTTGTTAGATCTACCTTAAAATCTCAGGCAGGTAATAAATCAATTCAGCCACCCTGCTGCATTTCTCTGGGGAGAAGGGAAGGGAAGAAATAAACATGGTTTATAAACTTTCAAAATATATAGTAAGAACTTTTTCCTTTAACTTACTGATTTACTTCTATTCATTGTTAGTAAGTTAATATAGAGAAACATTGTTTTTGGTGCCAGAAATCATCAGGAACATAACCCAGAGCAATTTTTAAGGGCACAGCTTTTAAACAAGCTTCTGGAAGAAGCGTTATTTGACAGCACACAAATGAAATAACACAGTTTGTTATTTTAATCTCCTATCTCCACTTCTAGTGTTTTGTCYTGTGGATGGTTTGCATTCAGCTGAGGCTTCAGCTGATGGGTTACCATAAATGGCTCAAAACCAGATTGGATCCATTTATATACAGTAATTTTTGTACACAATTAGAATAAAGCCAGGCAGCTTTCTGAAATAGCTGTTTTCACCTGATTAAACTTGAAGTCATTGTTCCTGCTATAAAACAGCTGTCTGTTTAGAAGTCTGTTAATTTTTATTTTCCTGTCTGCATAAATTAGGAGGAACTACTCTTTGAAATTGCCATTTTTCAAATAAATATGTGAGAATTTGAAATATACTATTATGACATAGATGTTTTAATTATGTGATCCTAGCATGTKTTGAACAATGATGATAATCTTTTCATAAAACCAAAAGGGGCTAGAATTTTGCTGWCTAAAACTGTGCTTATTTTATTAATCATGAAGARACTTCATAGGCAAGTGTACAACTAATTTTTCTTTAAAAATTGAATACTGTTTCTATCCAAGATACCACACTGTTTTCATTCAGGGGGTATCAATTTAATTTTGGAAATTGTTTCAGAAACTGAGCTGAAATTATAGGGGAAAGTTGAATTTATTTGAAGAAGAAGAATTGATATCAAGCACATAAACTCAGAAAACTGTTTTTAAATTTGTATGGAGGTGCTGTTYATAAAACAGCACCTAAATGTTGGTGAGTTTGTTTCTCTTTTTTTTTTTTTCCTTCTTCCTTCTCTCCTCATGCTCTGGATGTGAAAGCATATGGAATATTTATAAATATATGAGGAGACTTGCAAGAACTTTTCTACAGTAAAAAAAAAGTCAGATTGTATTTTAGCTGTAACTTTTACCACAGACAAAAGAACAAATATTTGTTCATAATCATATTTAATGCTGAGATCCTAATGATGCATCTATCTCAGTGTCAAACACGCCTAGAAATAGAGGTTTGTTTCTTCAAAATTTGTTACTTGTTTTGTCATTGTAATGTTGTAGCTACACAACAATTTTCCTTTACTATTTTATACGCATTAAAATTCCAAATTAATGAAAACAAGAAACGCAGCTGAATGTTTTCTGCATTACAGTTCTGAAAAATGACTCCTTATTTTTCTGTGCTCTAGTTTACAGCCAGGCTTAATGAGGTCTAGCCTGGAGGCTGACCTGCCTTGGTGTTCCCCCACATAAAGTTTGCAGTTTTTATCTTTACAAGTGGAATCAGACTGATGTCACTGCTTTGAGATGCAGTGATTTTGTTCTTATGGTATTGCACGTGAATTCTTACACTGAGTGTACTCACTGAGTGTGAGAACAGACACTAAAATATACTTCTGGAGTAGGTCCACCTTCCACTATGTAAAAGGAAAGGAGGTCGTTTTTATGTTGCGTAGTGAAAAGGAGTCTCTCCATGTTGGTACCTGACGCTTGCTGGTAGTCCGGCTTCTTGAGGACTGTGCGGTCTTCCCAATCGTCCAAGGCCCTGTGGCGGCCTTCTGTTTATGTGGAGAATTGCAGAGTAATTTAGGTGAAGACACTAAGGAAACGATAGCAAAAGTTGAGTCATCAGGTGCCAGAAAAAGAGATTTGAATGTATATTTAATTCTGAAGTGCTACTTCAGACTGCTCTCTCTCTAGTATACCTCCTCTGCACGGCATTTATGCTACTCTTGACCTATTGTCTTTATTTTTTCAGCAGACACTAACAAAATAGTACATCCTGGGTATATGCAGAGTAAGAAAGCAAGTATGTTTTTCAGCTTTTGGACAAGTTTACCCTTCTCAAATGCACAGAATATGTAGCTGTCAAACTAACTCGCCACTGTAGTGCTTGACCTGTAGCTCTCGGCCCAAGCACAGGAAGGATCAGTACAGACTGTTTGCATGGAGCCTTTCACAGGCAAAGTGTCTCTATGGCCCCTATCTCGCACGCACACACAGCATACTTTTTTCCATCTTGCAGGACAGTGGTGGTGCTGTTGGGGTGCTCTACGTTTCTGGGCAAACTGGTAAGAATATTGTTTGCCGAAGGCCTCCAGAGGGGTTAAGTACTATGGTGTAAGAGACTGCAAATCCCTTTCACCTCATTATCATTGCAGAGTAAGAAGAGGATGACAGAGAGCAGACATAGCTATCCTTTGAGTATGTTGTTTGAGAAGACTCCTTTTTTGGGCCGGGTTTGGGTCTTTCCCCYACCCAGTGGCATGCATTAGTGAAGACAGAAAAATGCAACTGCCAGGACTTTTCTGTGTGAAAGGCTTTCCGCTGTCTGCTTGTTTTCCTGCTGTTCTGGTGAGGCCTCATGACAAAGTTGGTGATAACTGCTTATGTGCCTATCCTCATTTATAGATGAACTGGTTTTGTACCCTGATATAATATCTGCAAAGTGTTTCTTTACAGACCAGTAGCTTCTCCTTCAGGGTTGTATCAGGTTCCTCACAATAAGAACAGAATAGCAGTCCATGATGAAAGTGCTGAAGAGTAAATGTCAGAATAATTCCTTTACAGAAAATGTAAATTAATCCAAAGCAAACCCAATTCCTGGAGCTAAAAATTAGGTAGCAAATAAACTGGCAGAAATTTCCATTGAGCCTGTGACCTCTGTGGGAGGTTGCTGTACGTTATAGGAATATAATGCTTTTCCTCTACAAAAGCACATAAAAAAGATTCAAAACAGTTTATAGAAAATAAGAAACATCTGTCCTCTTTCTTGCCCCTTTTCTTGTAGGGCATTAGAGGCTTCTCTGCTCAAACATTTTTGCCACATTTTAACCTTATTTTTGTGTGTATAGGGTTAACATGGAAAAGTATTGTCCAAATACAAGCTGTTCTTGCACTTCGCTTGCCTTGTGCATGCATGCAAGCTGACTTTGGAGATGTAGATGAAGACAAGATTGCTCTCTGAGGTTTATAACCAAATTCTTGATCCTCAGCTAGATTCATTTCATAAAAGCTTTCTTCAAACTTCCAGTCTTCTCCAGTTGTATGTTTAGTGACCATTTCGTTTGGAGGTATGCTTTTCTCTCTAGCTGATAGCCCGCTGCTTGGAATAGGCAGAGGATATTGCTGGAACATGTTTGAAGGCAAAAGAGAAAAGCAATGAGGCCAGTCTACCCTGGGCTGTTCTCCAAAGGAAGTATGGCACACTTGGCTTTCATACCTTGCCATGCAAGACCTTGTGATTTGACTGATRACTTGAAATGGTAAAACTCATTTTAAGATAAGCTTAAGTCTTGCATTGTGTAGTGTATACTATGCACATTAGCTATGAAGAGTATATTGTAGTAAGTGTCTAAATACCAGCTTTCAAAGGTTAATAGCCTATCTCCAACTGTCTCTGTTTACTTGGGCAGATATTATATTCACTCATTGCTTTTGAGAAACAAGCCTGCCTTAGTTGTTAAGATTAGTTGTGCGCAATTCCACTTACTGGTGGGGAAACTGAGGAAAAAGTTAGTTATCCAAATGCTTATAGTAGCTCCCCATCAAACACAGAAGTAGATATCTGGATCCTGGGTCTTGTGTTCTACTAGTCCGTGTCCTATGTATATTGTCACCTATAGGCAGCTTCTTTTCACCAGAATATTTGAGCTTTACTATGCTTCAGTGCCCTCTACTGCTCCATCAAAATAATGCTGTCTCCTTGATTCGTAGAAGCATGGTTAATTTTGTTCTACTTTCCTCTGTGCGTTTATTGGCCCAATGGCTCCCTTGGTGTGAAGTTTGGAGTAACAATCAATAGAGTCATTGGGATATACTGTACTGAAAATAATCTATCTGAAGAGATATTTTTCTCTTCTGAAAGTCTGATATGATTCAGACAGATTATAGGATTTTTTTATGTTTTATGGCAACAGTAGATTACATATATATGCAAGTAATTTTTATGACTATTTGCTTGAGTTTCTAGATGTCCGATGTGTAGGAGCTGATATTTAAAAGCACTGAGCTCTTTCAACTTCTGCTGAAATTAGGAGTGAAGAATTTGGATGTGCGTGTTTCTCTGAGACAGCTACAAATTACATTGTGGATTCTTTTTTTTTTGCTTCTGTTCTGCTTTTTTAACTTTCCTCTCCTTCTAGAATGTTTTGCTTTTTACCACATGCATTCRTAGATTTACCCTTTGATTATTCCTGTTCCCTAGAAGGAGGCCTTGGGGTCTGTAGTCTGTTCACCAACATCTTTGCTGTGCGGAAGGCTTGTAGTTACCATGCTGTTCAAGCTGGATTGTCTTTGCAGAATGTAGTGTAGAAAGCGTTGCATGTTCTCACTCTTGGAGAAGTAACTCAAGCAATTATGTAGTCTCCTTTTTGGAGTCTGAGCCGTTGAAAATCTATTCTGTTATGGAACCATTGCCCTATAATGACAAATATTAGTCCTATATGACACCCTTTGTACAATTACATGCAAACCACACAAGATATTCTATTGCATTCAGTTTTTTTAAATGTGTATTTGCTATTAGGTTTCCTGGCAGAAGGCCACATGGGTTGCCCCTTGATTCTGAATTATACCTAAATTCCATAGCAACTTTGAATTTCAGCCCTTTCTAGCTTGCGATGCTGTGTGTTCTTACTGGGGTGAATGACTGCTAATACATTGCTGGGTGAYTACATACTCCTGTGGTGCCCTGCAGTGAGATCTTTTTGCAGGTTTTCAGGAAGTATGCAGATAGATGCTAACTGTTCTCTCCTAATTTCTGATTGTATGCCCTTGTATTGTGAGTGGAACTACTCTAATATGTTCTAGTGTAACCCCAAAAGAGATGGCAGATTATTCAKCGCTATGTTGCAGATCTCCCTATACAATGAGATTCTTAGCTGTAGTTTTAATTTGTTCTTCTTGTTCTTTCCATCTYACAAGAAGTGTGGAATGGTTAAGGTTGGAAGGGACCTCCRGAGACCATCAAGTCCAACCCCCCTGCATTGACTTTCCTAGTCACATCTCTACATACTCTGACAATGTTCCTATAGTGCTCCCAATTGCCCTGTCCCTGCTTCTACCTTCTTATACCTGCTTATATTTAAGTTTTGCCCTCAGCTTCTTGTTCATCCATGCAGGTCTACTGCCCCCTTCTTGCTCACTGGAATGCACCATTCTGGTGCTTGGAGGAGGCGATCCTTGAATATTAACGAGTTCTCTTGGACGCCTCTTCCTTCTATGGCCCTATCCCATAGGATTCTTCCAAGAAGGTCCCTGAAGAGGCTGAAGTTAGCTCTCCTGAAGTCCAGAGTGTTGATCCTATGTTCTGTGCTGCGTCCTCCACACACACGTCCTGAGCCCCACCATTCTCAGGATTATCCATAATAAAAACATGATGTTAGGCTTATTTTTTCCTCTTTTTAAGGTATTGTAGAGCCTGGAGCAGGAAGGAAGTGTCAAATTATGTTGTCTGATCTTGTATATATCCAATTCATCCAGTTTACCCTTGTATCAAACTAAGTGGTTGTTCCGTCTGTGATGAAAAATGTGTGCCTGGTTTCTCATTTGAATTTGTCCAATTTCAARTTGCAGTGACTGGTTCCTGCTATAGCCTTCTCTGATGGATAGATATAAATAAGCTTTTAGTTAGTGGGATTTTCTCCTGGGAAAATTCTCTCCTGTGTTTTCACTCAGTTTATCACTTTCTGATAGCTGTTTAAGTAAGACATTGGTTTAGTCACWAAGCCAATTTATTGCTTCTTTTGGGGCCTTGAACTTTTCAATGATTTTTAAAAATGTGCTCATCACAATTGTGGAGAGAATTTCAGAACTGGTTTTACCTGCTGTAAGTGGAGTTGTGATTATCTACTTACTCTTACTGGCTACTTAGTGTTCACTGTATCTGTTTTAGCTATTAATTATACCTAATTTCCTTACAGATTATCATTTTCTAGGAAGTGTTCACCAGTTCTTTAGATATGGGCGGCATTCCTTGCACTTAGATGCACAATTCTCATATTTGGCTGCATGAAAATACATTTCATTTGGGCTTAATCTACCAAGCAATCTAGACCATGTTGTATGTTGAGACCATCCTGTCTCCTCAGTTTGTTTACTTTTCTCCCAGTCAATCTTTTTGTGGTCTGTATATCTGACAAGCAGTTGCTTTTTCAGGCGATCTGTGCAAATACTCTCAGGCTTAACTGTTTTTGCTGCAGAGCTGTTCTTCATGGTCCCCTTTGTTGATTCTTTGGTGAGGGTCACTTGAAATCTGTTGGTCACATTAGCTCATTTCACCTATGCTTTATTGCTATGTGATTATGTGATTAACCCTCCCAATCACATCTGTTATCTCATCAAAGCATG
The DNA here is from genome assembly GCF_003343005.1 of Rhea americana. Lineage (NCBI taxonomy): Eukaryota > Metazoa > Chordata > Aves > Rheiformes > Rheidae > Rhea > Rhea americana. The sequence continues at coordinate 10,041,333 of NW_028186149.1, forward strand.
GCATGAGGTTTACCTGACAAGACCGGCTCTCTGTTGGTGTACAGAGCAAGCGTTCCTTTGGTTCTCTACTAACATTTTTCTGTTTGTGAAAACTGATTTCCCCTATCTGTATGAAAATATTGCATTGGCATAGAGAGCAAATGCGATTTATAATTCGGTTCTTAAGGTATGCTGTCAGCAAATCCTGTCCTGATCACTCTTGAGAGTACCATATACAAAAAAAATTTGTTCCTAGATTTGTGATTGATGTAGCAGAACTGATAAAAGTTACATTGTTTGAAAGTGTTTATAAATCACCCTGTCCATATATTCATTTCCTGTAATCTGTCATTAGGTTTCAACTGTAATTGCAAGAGACACACAACTGGCTTAATAATGCTCTGGAATGAGTATTGCTTTCATTTGGTACATGTTGAAAGGTGGCTCAAAGCAAAAATCATAATCCTGGAATACCCTGTACGTTACAACAGGATATCTTTGCTTTGTGGTTTTGAATTACTGGAGGGCGTAGTCTGTCTTCTGCATTTTTCCTCCAACGTTGCTGGGATTTATGCAAGGCTACTGGGCCTGTTGCAGGGAGCGCTTGGTAGAAGAGGATCACAGGATTTCTTCAGAGATGATTCGTGCTCTCTCATGAGAGGTTAGTGCTCTGACAGGCTGAGCTTCAAGTCCATGTTGTGCAGAGGTTTGGCTCTGCCTCATGCTGGTGTGCCACCGGTGTGGCATGCACAGGTTTCTGCCTTGCAAGGGATGAGGAAATAGTTTTTGAGAAGCAATAACAATTTTACTGTCCTCAAATTCTTTCTCAAAATCAACCAAGATCGCAATGGAGGCAGAGTTGTTTTCTCTCTATAGTATACAGCACCACCTCTCTTAACAGCTGGCTAAAATGGGAGAAAAGGTGCAACACAAATACACCTTAGACTGTTCTAATCCCTGTGGATACTCAGTGTAACCATGCCTTGCTGCTAATGAGGTGATTAGCCTTCAGACTGTAAAMTTCTCCAATTTTAAAGGCTACCCTTTAAAGAAGAATGCTAAAGAATGTAAGGTTGTCTTCTGAAGCTACCGCATGCTCTTCTAGAAGAAAATATCAACTCTCTAAGTATCTTTTCCAATTTTCCTTATTCATGAGTTCTGTAAGGAAAACTATCTTCTGCTTAGGTCTGTCAAGCCGTGTGAATYGTTTGGCTGGTGTTCTGCACAGTGGGCAAGGCAAATGCTTGAATTCCGTGGTGTAGAAATAGCAAAGTTGTTGTTGTTCCTTCTGCSTATTTTATTTACCTCTTCTCTGTTCCCTGGATAAACTGTCCTGTTGACACTTGTAGAAAGGGTTTGCACTGATAGACCAAAATCTTYTGCTGCCATCTGCATCACCTTATCATTGGCAACTTGTTTTAAGAAACAGAATTGAGCTCATAACTGTAAATAACAAATTATGTGGCATTTAAGAGGCAGATACAAAGTATCTGCCCATATTGGGGAAGTYTTATCTTAATAGAGAAGCGCTGATCGGCTTGCTTTCTGAAGTCTAGACTTTTAGGATATAATACAAAATGTTACTTGTACAGTTGAAAAGTATGCCTAACATCCTACTCGGGATGCTCATTTTCCCTGTCTGCTGAATTGGAAAGTTAGCCTATTCAAGTTATTTTGCACAGTAAAGAAGTAAGAGTAAATTTGATTGCTGTTATACAAGAGGTCAATGTMGATGGTCAGGCTAGATGTCCATCCTGCTTTTCAAATCAGCAAATCAATGCTTTAGTCCCGTTTCCCAGGAGAGACTTTATTAATTGCTTCGGGTGCAATGTTTGTGCCATTGCATCAAAGCATATTCAGTATAATGATGCATTCCAATGCTCTTTTATTTGTCATTCCCTTTATGAAAATGTTTTATAAATTTAGAAGAGACTTCTTAAAGAACATGATCAGTTTTACTGTTTACTTAGAAACTTTCTCCTACTTGATGAATCTGTTGATAACTATGTCTAAACAGCCATCCACTAGCAAAGTTATATTTTTTCTTAGTGTGTCTTTGACTTAAATTTGTATTCTTTCTGTGTTTGTGCAGACACACTTGAGATCTGTTTTTAATCATTGTGTAGGACTTGCAGATCAGAAGCGCAACACAAGCCCACAGCTTTTTTTATCATCCTGTAAGTCACCTTTCAAAAACTGTCAAGGAAATGTATTTTTAGAAGCAGTACTTGTAGAGACGCAAGTAATGCAATAGCTGTGTCAGTCTTTGAGATTATGAGCACGCTTAAGATGAGAATATTCTTGGCATAAGTCAGGAGTATTATATAATATGGAAACAATGTCTTTTTATACTTTTCTTCCAAAACATTCCCCAGTGAGAAGTAGACTACAAAACCCCCCATAGGATTGCCTATGAATAGATCTCCTTGATAACTTTAGCCAAATTACACAGAGTAGATTTAAAATCCTTGTCATGTTTTCATAGTTTTGTTTTTAAAACCCTTTTAAAGCACTTTATTGGCATCTGATACAAATTCTGATTGTATAACTGTCCCAACATATACATGTACAAACATGTACGTGTATATGGCCGTATGTATATGTCCAATAACATACATGTGTACAAAATTGTGTTGCTACCTGTGCCCTTAGCAGTGTAGATGTCTAGCAGCCAGGAGGCACAGAGMGCGGAAGTGTTGAACTCTTTGAGTGCGACTAACAGGGCTTCACCAATGCTCCACCATGCTCCAGTACACGTTTGTACAGGAAGGCAATGAAGATTGGAGAAAATTTTCTTTGATGCAGTAGTAGTATAGATTTTAGTATAGATTTGTGAGAGAAGTGCTGTTCAACGCTATTTTAACAGCTAGCAAAAGTCTTGGAGAGTCCATACCTTTGGTACTAGTTGGCATGGGGATTCTGGGCAGACAAGTAGGAAGTGATTCCGGAGGAAACCCTGGGAGGTTGCTTGGTGCCCCCTGCCCCCGGGCAGGATCAACTCAAAAAAACCTGTTCCTAGTGGTTATTTGTAGAACTTGTTCATAAATATATTTTGAAAGCAGGATATACAACCTCTGTAAGACCAGCATTTAGGTATTGTTATATCTGAAGAATTTCCTTTGTATTCCCTTTATTCTTCTGCTGTGGCTTTGAGCATGCAAAAGGGAAAGGAGAGCAAGATCACAAGCTGGAGTTTTTTTTTTTCCTGGTAGCTATTTTTCATCTCCACACATATAGAGCAGCTCAACTGATAATTTATTGTGGAGATGGATATGTGACTCTATACATTATGTGACTCTATACATGGAAAAAGATGGAAGTTAGAAGCAGTGCATCAGTGAGGACAAAAAAATGGGTGCTGATCTCCTTTTGGTTCTCAAAAATTTGAAAATGATAAATATAACTATTAAACTATGTTCTTTGAAATAATAGATGTTTAGGAGAAAAAAATTTTTTTTTTGGAAGAGGAGTAGTGCCATAAAATGTGGAACAACACAAGTATTTGGGATCTGCCAATGGTAAACTTCTGTAACATCTGTTAATAGTGTGTAATGGAATGTGAAGTCCATTTGTCCCGTATCTCTCTGGAAAGCTCCACCTAAATAATTTGTTTTAGGCATTTCTGGGGGGAAAAAAAGTGTACAAATAAATAAGAATTTTTTTTCATGCTTCTGAAATAAAATTGTATACAAAATACATGAAAAGACATAAGAAATGTATCCAACTTCAAAAAAAAAAAAGCTTTACTTAAGAAGTTGAAAAAGGTATTTTTTTAAAATGTATGTTTGGGGAATCTTTTGAAGTTCCTCGTTGTTCTCAAGTCTCATATCTAGTATCAGTGCAAAGATTTTCATACTTTCCCTGGAGAGTATGGTTGAATCATAATATAAAAGGAGGACTTTTGAAAACTAAAATGTGGCTGACAACTCTCTGCAACAAAGGTAAACGAGTCATAATTTATTTAACAAATGTGACTTTTTTTGGGGGGGGGGTAGGAGGGGGTTGAAGTGGGGATCAGTCGTTGGTGATCTGAGGCATAACTTGGCCTGGGTAGATAACCAAGAACTGATGTTGTTTTCTTTTTTTTTGTGGCCAGAAAAAGATGATGTTTTTAAGTGGGTTTTTTTGGTACGAATTTGAGAAAGCATAATTTCAGACTTCAGCTCAGATACCACATGCCTGCTTTACAGCCAGCACACTGATAAATGGAAGCTGGTAGAAGAAATAAATTTAAGAAAAGTATGTAGAATTTTTTCACCCATTTTCTTTGATCTTTATCTGCCCATATGTATAAGAAATCACATATGCATCTCTAGTTTGGTTCTACCTGACGTGAAATTCAGGAGGTTTTTGTAGGTCCTATACAAAGTCAGTGAGATACTTTCCACTATCTTCAATGGCTTTTAATTTAGCTTTTATTCACCAGTTCACTGACTGTAACATTTTAGTTACCTTTCATTTACCAGAGCAGAATTAAAAAAAAAACTGAAATCAAACTTTGCTGATTAATTTATTTACCCAGATTTTCCTCAAGTCCAAATGCTAATGTCCCTTTTAACCAAAAGAACTCCTCCCTTCTCCAAACCCTTCAAATACAAGCAACCAGGGAATTATATAAATAGATATTCTTACCTTTACTACAAAAAATTCGTGCGGAAGTGCTATCTTGGAATAAGCTGTTCATTAGTTGGCTTGGCAGAAGGAACACAATCCAAATGAACGAGCTGCCAAGAGTATTTTTAGTGGTTTTATATGTTGCCCATTCAAATCTTGGAAAATTTCTTTAGAGAATTGGACAAACTGACCACTCATTTTTATGGGCTTTTGCAAGATCTGAAAGTTTAAAAACAACCATTGTATTTAGCATCTGTTAATGGAGGTTTCAGGCTACAGAACTTTAGAAAGTACTGCTGGGAAGCTAATACAATAACCATAAAATATTGGACTGATAATAGGAAACACTGGCAGAAGAGATATGGAAAGAGTCATGCTAGTATTTCGTATCCAGACCTGTTACCCTGCGCCGAGTGCTAAGGATACTGTAGTTAAACATATACAGTAGTAGAGGTCTGGAATGAAGTCAGAATAGAACTAAAGATAAATGAAAGTGTCTTTCTCTATCATGAATGCTACAGATTGGATAATTGTGTCTTCAGAGAATTAAAAACTGGGAACTTGGACGCAAAAGAGAAAGCAAGATGTGTTAGCATTTTTCCAAATGGAGAATATATGTCATTACCCCACATACATAATTAAGCCTTCAACCTGCTTTATTTGAAGTTAATAGGACTYTTTTTTTTGGTCAGTTGCTTCTTTGGGAATTGGATCTAGACTTGTGGTTGTARGTCTTCCCATGACACGTCCTCCCCACCCCCTCAAGTTAGAAGCTAGAAAATCGATAAAGGGGAAACTGTTTTTCCAGCTATCAAATGTTTCAGTAGATTATACTGTATTTGACCAAGTAAAGTGGAAAGGAATGACAGGAGAATATTACATTTTTAATCCCACATAAAACACCTTTTTGTGAAACTGCATTCTCTGCATTTAGAACTTAATTGTGTAGATTTTTCTCCAGAATACTGTTTTTTTGTAATTTGCGCAGAGGTGATAGCCAAAATCTGTCCTCAGAAAATGTTTTGGCCTGCAACTTCTGCGTATTGGGATTCGCTACAAGAGGAGGTAGAGTTGGAACATTTTAATATTTTTATCCTTCTGACAAWCTTCCTCAGGAGTTTGTTTGCGGTCTGCTCTGTGGTAGAACATACTTGGAAGAGGCTTGAGATGATAGAACTGATGCAAGCTTTGGGAGTCAATAACCAGTAATCAAGAGAAAGAGGGACATCCATGACGACGTCAGGAACATCAGCACAGGCAGAAGCAGCTTACGGCTGCGTCTCCGCTCTGCCCGTCCCCGTATGGATGGCTCACACTTAGTGGATCCCACTAAGCCTCTGAGTTGGGGAGCTTATCGCAACAGTGACCGGAACAGTTCCTCCGCTGCAGGRAATCAGCTAGAGACAGTAGAGCCAAGCAAACTTAAATTTGTCTCAGAGTTAAACACAAGTAATAAAAGGAATCCCTAAAATTTTATTTTTCTTTTGGATCACTTTATACTATTGCTTAGTATCACCCAAAGATCAGCTCGCAGTTCAATGGGCAAGAGCTGGTTCTTCTGAGAAGAAATTCGTCCTATTAAATTTTATTTAATGCTCTAAAGAGGCATCATGGTTAGGCTCACAAGTTTTAGTTATTCTGTGCAGAATTGACTTTGGTCAGATGGCTTCAGTCATGGGCTTAGTGAGTCTTCTCCTTTAATGTGTTAATTTTAAAAAGCAGGGCACAAAGGAGTGTCTACCTCAAAGGTCAGGAGGTGATAAACACATTAACGTGAAATAATATCTTGAAATTTTGCAGCTAATTGATAGCTTTAATTGTTTTACATTTATAGGAAGGAAAATTAAGATTCTTRTAATTGCTATCAGCTAACAATATGGCTTTAATATTTTTCCTTTTGACAGATTTGTTCTGTTGCCAGGTGTATCTGTTGCATGTTCTATGATCTGCTTTGCATTACTTTTATGGAAATATTACCATTAAAAGTGCTACATATAGTATTAAATAGCAGGGTGAGTCAGAAGACATGGGTCAAATCTCTAGCTTACAAATTAACAGAAGTTTGGATGCCTCATCTGAGTGATATGGTAAAAAATACTTATCACTAAGTCATCAAACAGTCTGGCACCACTGATGGCCTTGGCATGAAACCGAGCCAGGCAAGAGTAGAGTAGCCAAGGTTATGCATATTGCAGATTAAGAACAAACTAAATGCARGGGGAAGACTTTTCTCTACTGGCTGCTTTAGCTACAGTTTATTCTTCTGTCAGTGTTTCCCCTATAAACTCYTTTTATTCATAGGTTTGGCAGTTAGCCATAAAATTTTGCTTCTAACTGGAACTTGGCAGACAGTGTCCCAAGTCAGGAAAATTATTTTAAACAATTTTTTAAGATATATGATGTATATTGGGTCTCTCTTAAAAGTTAGAGGTGCAATCATATTTTTTTCTGAGGAAAAAGTATTGATTTCAGTGTGTTTTTTCACTGTAAATCCCCTAAACAGATTCTTAATGAAAAAAAAAAAAAGAAACGAATGTTCTAGCCAATTAGAAATAGCAAATGGGAATTTTCTTTAGAAGGTAAGTGAATAGGTATGACACACAAATCTCAAGGACTTGTGTATTTTGAAGTGATTGCTTTTAGGGTAATACTTTAAACCAAATTCATAATTTATCATCATGGTGGGATAAAGTTTGTATGTGCTGTTGTAAACTCTAAGGTGAATAGTATGTAATGTATACGTTACAGTAAACRTCCGTATTGCGTCTTGATCTGTTGTTGCTTTTCTGTAACTGATGTGTAAGGCTCATGCACCGGCGAGTTGATGAGTCAGCCCTTTGCCAAAGTCAGCACTCTGCAGGAGTCGGTCTGGGTGGTGGAACGAGCAGATACCACCACTTCACTCTGTTGTATGGCCTAGGATCCAGCTGTACTCCTGACTGCATGTGGATATCATGAAAGCAGAGGTGTGGGCAAATATCACCAGGACCACCATAAATCAACAAGACTGAAATTTGCTAGTGATTGTGGCAACAGCTCCCCGCTTTATGTCAGGATCTGTTCCTCTCCATGCTCTTACAATACAGCCACCAGCTGGAAAGTGAGGGGAAATTCCCCTGTTCGCTCCCTTCCCCTCTTTTTCCTGCTTGGAAACTGCAAGCTTGCTAGCTTGTGGCTTAAATTTAAACTTGATTAGTTCACAGCATTTCTGCCATAACTCTCCGTACCCTGGGATGACTCCATGAACTGCAGTCGAGTGCATCTCCTGCAAATAAAGAGATCCAAAAGGTAATGGAGAGGTSCTAAGTAGCTGGCACAGATATTTTATCAAGAGGTGAACTTCATTAGGGGAAATAGTTAGGAGATTTTGTTTGTTTGTTTCTACATATTCCCCCAAGTTAAAGATGGAAAGCATGACTTAAAAGCGTGCAGTTACTGAAGTGTGATTATTTCACATCAGAATATGAAAGAACCCTGTAAAATGAGCCTGTAACAGAAAAGATTTTGCACATTTCAGAGTGGCACTGGTGCCCAGGAGATCTTTGGGAATTTATTGAACTCCACTTTGTCACAGCCGTAACACTCATCCTTCTATCAGCGTAATTCTTCTCTTTCCACTGCATATGCCAAAGTAAGGCAATCTGCAACTTTTGAGACCAGTTTAAAAAAATCACATGGTAAAATATTTAAAAGCACCTTTATCTRGATGTTTGCAAATATAGTTAATAAGGTAATTTGAAGAAATAATGCCAGATATATTTTGCAGAAATTGGAATCTSTCTTTCTATTATGCACCTGAGGAATTCTACACGTTGGACTCTGGCTGAACCATCACACTGTTTATGCTGGATGAGGAACATGTGGTGTACAGTGTGAAGGTGGAAAAACCCAGTGTATCCAGGTGCAAATTTTGAATAAACATTCAGTAAAGTATGCGTGAATTCTTATTACTTTTGTGGACTCCAGGAAATATAAGGATTATTGTTAATGCAGATTTTTAAGTAGGCTCAGAGATAATTAACGTAAGAAAATGTCCTGAACATGGTGTTTTCCCAGTCTTGCCTTGTACTTATTGTTGTAGATTCACATACTTGAAATGACAGTATTTCTGCTTGAAAGATAGGAGATGGAGAGCTCGGAAGGAAGAGGCACTGAAATGAGACTTTGGACACCAAGATGTAATCCCTAGCTGTGCTGTTCCCATAATTCCTGTTATCCTTTTTCCTGAGTTCAGCTTCCCATTTGTAAAATGGATATAGCAATACATATAGCCTTAAAGATTGCAGTCAAAAAGTACTGAGACTGGGCACTGTTATTTCTCATGTGAAAACAGGAATTTTCTCCATATGTCTTCATGACAAGAATTTCTTCTGTACATCCAAGTGCAAGTGCTGTGTATTTGATAATACAATATAGTGGAGAATGCTGTGTAATTCATTATCATTTAAAAATATTTTTATGCTGAACAGSATATAACTTTTAAGTTCTTCATTGGGAATGTTAATATAATGGGTGGTATTTTTAAAAGGAATATCATGTTTCTTATAAAGTTTTTAAAACATCCCATTCCTTCTTTTTTGCTTGTTTTAAAGTTCTGCCTTTATCTCTCTTCCAAGCCCTGGCAAGTGTTTGCCTCAGGCTGACTACTAAGAAGATGGGCAAAGTTTACGGCAGTGTATATCGCTTTCTTGGGTTTGTTCCCTTTCAGGGGTGTGTGTGTGTGTGTGTTTCCCAAGATCTGTGGCTTTTTTTTTTTTTTTTTTTTTTTTTTTNACAGCTACCCATGCAAATCTTTATGCTGTAACTCTCTAGACCACTTAGAAATGGAGGAAATTGGAGTGATGCTAAGCATTTCTCAGTATAGTTTCCATTTCAGATAGGGCAGATTCAGAGAAATGGATATATTCTGGGAGTTCAGGTTTATGTATTTCCAACTACATATTCATGTGTACTTTTAAATCTTGGAAGGCAATGAAATACTGGAAATTCATGGAGAAGCTTTTTGTTCTCTTGGTCCTGGTCAGCTGTCTTGGATGATTGTACCTAAAAGCATTAGAAAAACGCAGGCTTCTTGCCTGCCTCTTGAAATGGATATCGCCAAAGCTGGTGGCTCGCCTTTCTCTCCATCTCAAGACTTGAAATCTTCTTGACCTAATGCTGACAAAGGTGGAATAATCTTTACTGTAGCAAATAAATCGGATTACAGGGCTTGTTTGGCTCTGATCAGGCAAGGCCTGAATGCAAACCAGGCCCCAGGGCAAACTGTCAGCAATATAGTCACTCAAAGTGACATCTGTATTTGTAGGACGTACTTGTCAGGGGTTTAAGAAGTTTCTCTTTGCTAGACATGCATCTGTTGAAATAGTAATTTATGGTATATCACCCAAGAAAATAAAACTGTTCATCCAGATGATAGAACAGAGGCAAATGTTCCTCTGTAAAAATCAGTTACACAATAAAAAAATGTACCCTGGGACTTCAGTGTACATCATCAAAACTTGTCAGCAGTGAGTAAATCTAGGGTGTGTGTGTGAGTGTCTTTTTCTATCTTAATGATGTAGTTAACTCAGAAATTGAACAATAACAGCTTAAATGTCTGTGCTTTAACTACTTCCCTGCGGATTGTTTTTAGCAGGGACGTGTGGGCACTGTACGCRTCCGTTCTTCTCGGATGCAGAAGGAACAGTTGCAGTTGGGCATACTTACGCGGTTGCTTTCTGTGCAGAGTTGTTAGGGCGGGAACCACGATTCCTTCTCCGTGCCCACAAATTCCAGCTTCCCTCTGTTACTGCTCATGAAGAAGGAAGGAGGTGATGCAGACTCTTTTCAGTGCCAAAAGCCTCAGCTAGCTCATAGGTGCCAAACAGCCAAGCAACATTTCATCCCTTTCTGGATGCCAAAAGCCTCAAGTATCCCTGCTCCACCTGCCAAAATCTCCAACTTTGTCCTGACAACTCCTGCAGTGCAGGCCTGTGTTGTCAATATGAAGTTTTGCAACACACTGACAGTGGAAAATTTGGATGCGGTATAATATTGAAAAGACTCCCATGCTGAGATTTGCCTACAATTTAGTATCAAAATGAATTACCCTGTAAATATTTTGAGTGTGACTTTTTTGCATGTTTTATTTTCCAAAACTTGAATTTGAATTTATTCAAAACTGCTATAGAATGAAAACCTATTGCAGAATCCAGCACTGAGCTCTGAACTACATCTGAGACCTCAGCTGTATTCTGTCTTGCAGCTGAATTAGTCCATTAGTTGCCTTTTTGGCTCATTTCTTGATGGTGAGTCTTCTGGTCTGTTGTTGAGCATTACCAGCCTGTGTTTCCGAAGCACTCTTCATTACCAAGCACAGAYTGCATTTTGCAATTGGTTCATTGTGCATGGACATCCCTACAGAGTTGCAAGCTTTAAGTAAAAGCAATGGTTAATATGACTGAAATAATGTTTGTAATATTAAAACTAATTATTTCTAAACATCTGCTTAAAATAGCTGCATTTACTCCCCATGTGTTTTTTATCAGCCTAAAATGCTAGTGCCTTGATTTCCACGCCCCCCCCCCCCCATGAGATTTTCTCTCCAGGATTTTATAATTCCTGATAGGTATTTTTTAACAAAAAAACAACATATAATTTACTTTAGTGCATATAAGTAAAAGATTTATTAAACTTAATGACATAAGCAGTGCACGATTAGGTAATATATAATACACCTAGCGATAGTAGAAATATATCAGGAAATGACTTGAAATCTGTCCTAATGAAACAAGTGGAAGTTTTTCTGTTAAAATGAGGTAATGCAACATCTCATTAATGATTCTTACTTGTCTGAAAATTAAGTTTTGACTGTTTTTCTATATAGTTGCTGCTGTACACAAAATACTTTTCCCCTAAATCTGTAATCTGCATTCTACACCTTACTTAAATTGTACAAAATAAAGGTGTAAATCATTTTCATATGTGACTTTAGCAGAGAGAGATTTCTGGTGTAGATTGTTGCAAAGCCATAGACATAACAGCCAAAGTTAAAAATAAAGGATACCGTTCTGCGGCTTAATAGCCTATCCAGCAATTATCTGCAGGTAAATACTTGTTCTTTCGGTTAGGCGCTCTGCTCGTGGATACAGTCAACAGTGCAATTTGATACCTTTTCCACTAAGTATAGCGTCTGGAAAGAGGAATCTGGGAAACGCATCACAGAGCTACTCGGGCAGGATATTTTCCCTTCAGTGCCATAATTCCTTGGGCTACCTCTGTTTGGAACTGTTGCAGGGATGAGAAGAGAATGGCATAGTGCGATGCTGTGCCTAAAGACGGGTGAATAGCAACGTAACCTTGTGTTTTGGAAGACTCTGAAAGTCAGGATAGTGTTAATAGTATTTATGGGTTGTGAGAGTGGGAAGAAGCAATAAAAAGGAAATGCTTCATCTCTGTTCAAAATACCATCAAGGATGAAATTCACTCCAGGGAAAAGGGCCAGTACTGACTGGGCTTTGGGTATTGCTTAATTCAGGGCTTCAGTGGGACTGAAGTGGCGTTTATACCTTTCAATAGGTTCTTTCAGTTGGATGAATTTAATCTGGAGCATCTAAATTCTGCATGGAGAAATTTAGTTATATGCAGTGTGTTTCTGAATAGCAATGTGATGCAGCTGTGCCAGTGTAGCTCCTTGTGGAGATTCTTTCTGGGGGTTTGGCATGCCTTCTTATATTACTACAAACCGCTTGGATAAGAGGTCGTGAAAAAGACTGAAGAGCCCTCACCAAGAGAGCTATGATGGCCTTGGCACAGAAACAGTTACGCTGGTAAGTGTTCCTGTGCGGCCCAGTCCTTGCYGCCGTGACAAGGCCCCGTTTGTGAGCCGTATCGCACCGGTGAGCTGTTTACGGCGTTTTGAATGTCCATCCAAACCTGTGCCAGGTTGCTGCAGGTGGATGCCGCAGAGAATTCGCATCGAAAGTGTTCGGTACCCCGTCCGAGCTGGACGCTCCGCTCTGCGGGGTGCTCGAAGGCAGGTCGAGGGCAGGCTTCGGGGCTGCTTGTGTCGGGGTACAGGCCTGGCAGAGGGGCTGTAGCTGTCCCAGCTCTTGTGAATGAACCTCCTTTTTGGCAGCTTCTGTTACAATAATTCAGATGTGTGAAACAGTATGTCCTTGGCTTTTGTCCAGTTTGAAAGTAAAGTATGTGTATAAAAACTCTGGAAAACAAACATTTAAGGTATCACTGCATTTCTGTTGAGAAGCTGAATCTTTGTTATATTGAATGCTAAACATTTACATATCCRAGCCTTATGTAATGGATGTCTGAATAGTACTAAAACTGCATAAACTGACCTTCATTCTCTGGCACCACATTTCCTTTGAAGTCTGCATGACCAAATTCAAGACAATTATGTCATCCTTCATGACAGCCAAACAAAAGTTTGGCCAAATAATCGTTTTTCTCCACATAACAGCGCTGTGCTTGATTTTTGTAAGGTGCGTCACTGAGGCTGTTGTTATTTACTGGGTGTTATGAATGACAGTAAAAATCCCCTCGTTTTAGATTAATGAGCAGCGCTGGTAACATCTGTTTTTCATTTATTTTACCTCAATGCCCACTTCTGCCAAACTCAGTTACTCTGAGCAGCACATTGCAAAGCCAGCACAGCCTTAAGCCGAGTGCGGAGAGCCTGGCCCTTGGCGGAGCAGGGGTGCTGCGTGCGGCCCTGGTGGCAGAGGCGATGCAGGACGCCGAGACCAGCGCTAGCATTCYCACCCTCCGCATCTGCCACTGCCATCCTTGCAGTCAGATCTGCCGAGTGCCAGGCCATCTGTTGGGTAGGATTGTCAGCAGATACGCGGGGGCATGTTCCCAGGCCACGGGCCGCGCTGTCACATCAGGTGTTGAGAGCTGGTCCATGCCACCACATGCTGCAAAGGTGTTCCCTCACCCCTARCTGGAGTGATCCTTGGCCAGGCTCTTGTGCAGAATGATGGCTTATTTCTTTCAAAGTTAATTATACATCAGGAATATAGACAGGGATGATATATTTTGGAGCTACCTTTATCGTATAACCTGAAATCCTTTCTGCAGAAAGTGTCATGTAGGTGCTGAAATACAACTGCCTTGGATGCAGTGCATGAATCCTCATCGYACGCTCACGTTTGATGCCTTTGGACTCCAGCTGGCGTAGCTGCATCCATGGAAGGGGGATGCCTCTTTGCCATCTAGCTGTACATAATGGGTAGCAAATTGTTGAGGTCTTTCACAAATCTATGGTTATAGGTATTAGAAGTCAGTCTGGATGCACTACAGCACTGGCAGCTCTGTATGGCTGTGATACGTTACGGGCACGTATGTGCATGGACACGCTCACATAAGTGCATGCATAGGTATGTACATACTTTTACACTGAATACAAGCTTAATGTTATGTAGCACTTCATCAGCTGCAAAATTTCACCACGAATGAAGAAAATCACATAAAAAAGCTCCATTASTAAAACATTAGAATTACAACTTAACACAATGAAAAATCAAAATTAGCAAGCAAACTATGAATGCAGTCCTGAAGTGCTATAACAGTATTTTGTGCCTAATTGTAATTAGCTCTTGATTTAATTCCTAAGTGAACTTCCAAGCTTTGGTGATTTAAATCATGATGTTGATGATCTCTTTTTTTTATTTTACTTGAATTTGGTACTGTGGTGTAGACAAATATAATATGTAGAGTTTATGAATCCTGACAGCTAGTAAATCAATATTATTTTGCTAGTAAATTACTAAGCCAGCGCAAGCTGCTTTTAACTCTTTCCCATGGGACAAATAGTTTGAATTGGCTGGAGTTTAAATCAACACTGTGGGCACTGAATTAGTCAATGATTGTGAAGAGGGCTTTGTTGGCACAAACTTACGCTTTGATCGTCCTAGTCTTTACAGTTCTTTTAATTAGCTACAGTTCAGAACAACGGCTTTTATCAAAGCAGTTTAGTAAGTGAACAACTGAGCATTGTTTAGGGCTCTAGATGACATTCTGTCTCTTAATATCATGTGGCTGGTTTTAATACAATGACGAAGTTAGGAGTATTGTAGATGTTGTCACTGCCTTGCCAAAAGAAATCAACTATTCTAAAAGAGGCAGTGATACGTATTGCGTTTTTACTCTCATAAGTTTAATCATTTCTTAAAGTAGTTAAAAAAAAGTTTATTTTCCTTGTGATTACAGAAGACAAACTCCCAATTTTGCACTCATCAGTGTAAAAGTGGCTCTTGTTCATCTTAGCTTCTTTTCACTGGGTGCTGAGTGATCTGTTGGGAGGTGCTGAGTCCTTTTTGCTCAAGATTGAAGGCCGTTGGTTCCATTTTCAGTGTCAGACGTTTTGAGTTGGCTTCTGATGATAAGTAAGCCCAACGCCAGTGCAAAAATTCCTGAGGGATCTTGGCAGAGCAGGGCTCTATCATTTCTGGAACAGTCGATTGGCCTGAGTGCACTTTTAAAGCTTACAGTAAGTGTTTGTAAAATTTGTAAACTTAGGGGAGCAAGAAAGTTGAGGAGCTGCTGGCCTACTTGGACCAATTTCTGCAGTTTATTGTTCAAATGATGATGACTTACCACCTAATTAATGAAATAACTTTTTTTTTTAACAAGCTCTAACATTTTTGATGGAGGGATGAGAAAGTTTTGAAATTACTGACGTTTTTGTCAGATATTTACCTCTCGGGAGTAGCTTTATACTAAGTTTACCCACTTTTATTTGTGTCTTTAGTTCTATTTAGGTTTAGCTAAGATAACTATGTGCTGTTTGGGTCTCTAAAATGATACTTGTTGAACAGCTGTGCTACCAATTGCAGTGAGAGGGCATCCTCCATGCAACACAGCTCAAGGTCTGTGGCACAYGACTGCTTTGCTTTATTGTGTTCAGAAGAAAATCGATTTCTCTACACAGTATAGTATTAAATCATGTTCCTTGTGTGGTACSCTTTTGAAAATTTTTGTTTTATTGCACTTGCCCTTTTGACTTCAAGGATGGTAGACTTTTATCTGAATTAATTTTCTTAATGACTGAAGAGGAGCTGACTTCATCCACTCTGTGGGAATTTAGGGGGAGTTATGTATTCCTTTTTTCATATACCATAAGATTTGAATTATATATCCCTCATTTCCTTTTAAATTACTCGTATGAGGCATTCTTTTGGAAGAAAAGAGAACTGAGTCTGAAGTCTTGTTCTCTTGAGCTCAGTTAAGCTATTTTCTTAGAGAAAATATGGATTACTGAAACGTGTTCATCTGGTTTGGAATTAGGACATACGCTAATGGCTTGCACTTCTCTGGATATAGTCACACATGAAAATATTTTTAGCATCTTAAACATGTATTTTTATTTGGCATGTAACAAGATTTGAGTCTTTACTCACATGCAGTTTATTTAGTGATGTTTTTATGTCTTTGCTTGTGCTGTTTGCTGTCAGGATAGCCCTTTGGTTGATGTTTCCATGCATTTGTTCGCTGGAAAGAGAGGGAAAGGGTTTTGAAGCACCATCAGATTAAGTTATGCCTTTCTGTGCAGGCAAAAAATAAGGCACTAATGTGAATGTCATGCCTGTGTTCATCTATCTGAGATCTAAGTGTATGTCCACTGAAAGCAGTGGGAGTTGAAAGTTGGTTGTATAAATAGTTGTTTCAGTAAAGCTTGGATGAATCTTCTATGTTCTCTCAGTTCATGACAGTATTGGGGCAGAGTCAATATGGTCAATATTTTCTGTCACCTGACATAAATTGCTCTCATTGCCTCATTTTTTATCCTCAAAGTAGTTTTCATTCATAATGATATTAATAGTAGTTACATTATTATGTTTGCRATAGTTTGTGGGTAAGCTCTATCTTGGTGGTGAATAGAAAAATTGTATGTGTTCTTCTCATTTCAGTCTGGCTATARTTTAGGATTCTAAAAGTCTTTATGATAACAAGCTTATCAAATATCTGGCAGCTGTCAGGGAATCATTATATTTGGTACTTTATCAGAAAATTTGCACACAAGTTTTCAAGAGAGAAAGATCTCAGGAGTAGCGAGAGAGGAGTAGGATGCAAATGGAACAGCTGCTGCACAATCATAGTGAAAACGAGAAGTGCTTACGGAAATTCTGAATTTGATTCCCTATGCTTCCTTCACGAAGGAAATGATAAAGAGCATTACTCTCTTCAAGCAGAACATACTGAATAATTTGGTTCATATTGCTTTTCCGTGTTGAACTATTGTATTGAGAAGCTGCCATGTTCTAAAGTGTTTTGAGAATTTTCTTTGGGAAATGCCAGTTTTCATAATTGTGTACCTTGGACGTGAAAGGGGATATGTGTCCTAAAGGATGAACATTGTATAGGGGGCAAACAAAATGTTTTTTTGTAGAGATCTTTTGTTTTTACGTTGGTGATGTCTGGTGATAATGTCTTGCTGCAGGTAAGTAGGTTAGGAGCAACAGCATATTTGGTTATAGCAATCCTTTAGCAGAGGGCAAAGCATCAAATACACTGTATGCTCAAGCACATTGCTTCCTTTTCAATATAATTATTGCATACTAAAGTAGGAAAAAAGAGAGTAAATTAGTAGCAAAGTGGTATACTCAGTACTATTAATGTCGAGCAGTGCAACATGTCTTCACTCCAATTTACGTGGCTTGTTTGTTTTTCCTTCTCTTCATCTTCCATTTTTCAGAGCTCCAGAATTACCCGCTCTGATGAAGATAAGGATGGTTCCTGGGATGCCTGGGGGGCCTGGAGTGATTGCTCACGGACCTGTGGTGGGGGAGCCTCCTATTCCCTGAGGAGATGTTTAAATGGCAGGTTAGCCACGTGCTTGTSTGTATTTATTTTCTGCAGCTGGTCTCTTTTGCCCTGTTCTGTGATGCTTTACATGGAGCAACACTGTTGCATCTGTTTCTGGAACCAAGTGCTGCATACAGATCAAGCATTATGAAATCTTACTTTAAATATATTTCAGTAATATTTAGGAAAATATCTTAGCCCTCAATTTGGAAGGGACGTGTTATTAAACATGTTCCTGGAATAGCAGAAATAGTGCTGTCAGATATTGAGAGAAGTGCCTGTCGTTGTGGTATAAAGCTRTTGGTGAGTTACCAGCACACAAATTACTGTTCAAGCACAGGCTCCTCCATGTCTTTCTTGGAGTAAAAATCATGCAACCTTCTCCGCATGTAGATACATCAAATGCTGCTTTGGACCTCATGGCTATATGTGTTCACGGCTAAGCCGCAGTGTAGCCTGAAGAGAGTACTGTGCGCAGTGAAAAGCCTTTAGCTCGGCAGTAAAGCTGGACTTAGAAAACTTGTTGCTGCAATCCTTACCGCGTGAATAATTCAAAAGGCACGTAGTTATTTAAAGAGTTTCTGAYCAGCTTTAGGAGCATCAGTGCTAGGGTCTGTAATTGCTTTCTATATCTGTAATTTTCCTGAATTTTAAAAAATGATGATTGCATTTTATCTTCTATTGTGATWAAACTATTACATGGAATATCACCTAGAAAGTCTATTTTCCTTAAAGAAGGCTTGTAGTGTGATTTGCTAGTTCAGTGTAAACAGTATGAAATACATGGCTAAAGATGACTGTGGTTAAAATACTGCCTGTTTCATTTAGTGCAGAATGCACAGAGATCTTTGAAAATAATAATAATTTTTGCAAGAAGCCATAATATGCCACCAGAGTTGATGACTGTGAAATGAGCTTAATAAATTGTAGCAACATAAATTCCACTGTGGTTTTAGTCATATTTTTAATGTGTTCTCCTGTGAAGAACATGTTTTCCATGCCTTGACAAATGTATACTTTAAAAGATTTTTCTGTGTTTCATTGTTGTTGTAAGAACAACAATGTTCTTGTTGTTGTTGTCCAAGAAACATACAGTTGTGAAACAAACTTTTCGTATTTGTATGTATTGTAAACATTTAACTTGCACGTTGTGATACAATCATTCTTGCAAAAGACTGGAAATTTGAGATGTGCAATATTTTGAACTTAGAGAATTGTATCTTCAGCTGAGCTGGCTGAACTCTTGCATCCATTGCTCTTTCCTTTTCCGATCATGTTTTTCAACCTCTTACATATTTTATGGAAAGTTTTAATATTTGCAATGACTTTGCATGCAAAA
>NW_028186149.1:10060073-10131259 GCF_003343005.1 Rhea americana
TTTTTAAGTCCAAGAACTGTAGATTAGCAGCTATCATTCATTTTTGTTCCATGGAAGGCAGGTCTTTTTTCAGTATGAGGTGGCTATTCTAAAAACACTGTTCCTGATTTTAGAAACATCACTAATTATGGTTTCCTATCAAGTCCTTTAAAGTATATTTCCAGTTCTTTAAAGAACTTTGMCACTCTCAGGAAGAATATCTTATCCTGTACAAAGTGCCAGTGAGTTATTCAGCAGAAGTTTAGCAATCTGTCCTTAGAAAGGTGCAAAACCCATACGTTCCTATGTGTCTATGGGAGCACAATACATAACTTTATTATATGCCTATTATTTCAACTACTAACAAAAGACTCTGCTAAGGAATTGAATTACCTGGATTTCAGGATTCACAAGTGTTGGGCACTGTAGGAATGCATGCAAATTATTTTATTTAAAATTATTAATTCTGCTCATGTGGCTTTGAGTCAGTAAAATGATGTGCTGATCTGCAAAAATATTGCATTGATTTGGGGGATTTGAGGTTGTCTTTTTCTTTCTTAAATAAAATAGGGGAAGGTAAAATGAATGCTCATTAGCCCTTATGCTTGATCAGAGGATTGCTTGGATTATCTGATCTACTTCTACTCTGAATTACATCCCATGGATTAGAAATAAATTTGCTGAAGTCAGCACAGATTAGACTTGAGGATCCATTGTGAAAACTTTTCACAAATAAATGTGTTTTTCATAAGGTTCACAGCACTTTAGGCTTATAGAAAAAGCCACACTTTCTTTTTCAAAGAGAGACGGCAGTGTAACCTGTTGAGTCCCCAGATCCCCCTTGTATTTAAACCTTGTATTTGAGTCCAAATTATGGTAGGGCAGTACTAATAAAAATCTAATTTTCAAGAGAATAACTGGCTGTAAAACAGGCAGGGTTGTGTTTTGCTATTATGCAGCTATTACACGATGTAACTATTTTTACTTTGTTTTTCAGGAACTGCGAAGGTCGGAATATTCGATACAAAACCTGCAGTAGTAATGTGAGTCTGGCCTGTAATCCCATTTTACAGCTTCTTTTACTTATTCAGACAATGTGTTAAAGTTTAAGAAATGCTGCTTCTTGTTTAAAATCTTATGGTGGATAATTTTCTTTCCATCATTATTCCAATTTTTAAAGACTTCCCTCTGCATGACACCACCAGATCTTGAATTTAGGCTTCCCAAAAGGACTTAGCTTTTGAAATCACAGTGCCAATTGTTATTCAGAATGCTTAATATCATTTTTTAGGAAAGGTACACATTTTGGATGATTAGCAAATCTGTTCTTACCTTAAACTAGCAAGCGCTTTTCCTGGAGGTGCAGTCTTTCAGATGAAGAATTAAACTCAGCTCCTGATCATTTGTGATCGATCATTAAGGACATGAACAGAGAGGTTAAATAACTGTGTCCCTTTCAAATGTTAAATGGGATAATTTCTACTTGTATTCCGTCTCTCTAACTCCAATCTTTATATTTCTGTATGCAATAGTATGTGTGTCTGTGTACACTAGCATGGACAGTTTCAGTGACTAAATATAAAATTGGAGATTTGGGTATGCAGTTGCTGTTACTATGATGAAATCAAATTGTGTCGCTTTTTACAGACACGTTTTATTAAAACCAATCACGTACAGCATACTTCGTGACTTGTACTCAACTGATTTGTAGTGATGCTCTATGCTGTCTAAACAGCTGCCTTCTTGCACCTCGGATGTTGCGGTGTATTCACGGTGTGCGGCTCATGCAGGACTTGGGTATCACTGAATTGTAGACTGTGTACATGCACTTTATCTCAGAATGGATTGGTTTATGATAAGCAGTCACCTCCTAGTGAGGGTTACCTTACAGTACAATGTAATTTTCATATAATCACAGAAAAGAGGGAAGATAGACAAGTAATTAAAGCAAAAAAAAATCCTATTTGTTTGTTACTATAGTGCATGTGACTGCCCTGCCTCTGGGAGAAGGGCAACCATTTTCACACAAATACCCCTTAAAAGGTGAGGCTGGCTCTTCCTTGAGTGGAATATACCCAGGCAAGAGCAGGTGAGACTCGCTTCACTGCCAACCGTATGATTGCTGCCAGCCGCAGGCAGCTGTGAAGTATGACATGTTCTCCTTAGGAAGCCTGACACTGGAAGTTGCCCAGTAAATAAGCTGAATCACTGCATCTCCTGGGACAACTGGCYGTGCCCATGCTTTAGTTTGCCACACCTACAGTTTCTGCTGTGCCAGCTGGCTTCTGCCCTCCTCAAGAACAAGTCTTGCTAGCACCTTGAAGTGCTCTAACACTCCACTCCTTCGGGCTGGATGGATTTTCCACCACAGCAGCCCACAGCCTAAGTTTCTGCTGGCAGAAACAAGTGGAAGTGATTAATGAATCAGGCCCAGTGCATGTAAAAATCGCATTCTGGAGGCAAACCTGACCACTTGCTCTTTCAAAAGTTAAGGCCTAGCAGTTTACTCTGCAGTATCCTTAGCTCATAAATATAAGTGTCACATGCAAAGAACTATCATAATCTTTTAAAGCTGTGTGATAAACTGAATTGCGGCCAGCTGATATGCAAGCAATAAACAAACTGCCAGCATATAAACTGCTTGCTATGTTCCTTATCTAGATAAACTATATGCACTGTATAAGGTAATATAGTGCATGATCCCATGCACTATAGCTTCCTATGCAATAGTATGAACAAGTCAACTTAGTGTGCCTTGCTCCTCCAGCAAAAGGAATGGAAAACTACACAGCATACGGAAAAAAGAGGAGAGGAGATCAGTTTGTCCATATTTTCTACTATCAGCAGAGGTCTACATGCTTTTAGTATATGTAAGAGCAGTTGCAGGCACTGATCTTTTCAAGGATTATGCAGTCAAAATCTACGGTGAGAATGAAGGCACTCATGTATGTGCAAGTGCAGAGGGAATTAAGGTTATTGCTGTATCCTTCCTGAACTCCAAGGGAGTTTTTCTCTTGAAGTTACTGGGGCCTGTTCTTTAATTTTGGGGCTAATTTTAAAGCGATAAGCATCTCGTATGTGAATCTGTTTGAATTTATGATGATTCAAATGCTAATTTCCAGACAGGAAGCTGTTTTCAGTTTTGCTTTTGGGACAACATGTCTGATAGGGATCAGGTTCCCATTTCACTTTAGATACAGCCCAAATCTTGCAGGAACAGCTTTTTCTAGGTTATGGACGAGACAGTGGAGAACTCCAGAGAAGAATAAATTTAATGAAATTTCCACTGATATCTGAGTTTGACTTCGCTGAATTCAAACACGATATTAGACCTGATATAGCCTTGAAATGGGAGTGTGCACCTAATGCAGACCTAGGACTACTAGCCCGGTTTTCTTTCAGATGATATGTTTCCCCAAAGCATTATTTGTAATTAACGTTTCTCACTTTAAGAGTAAAATTTTAGTTTAAAAATTAAAATTTTATACCAGCTCCTTTCCATGTTAGGAGGTATTATTGTTAACCACATGAGACACTCACTCTATATACACCGTGTAAAATTGTCTGCAAATGTAATTTTGCTACACGATACATTAAACCACTAACATCTATATTGGGCAGTACAAATGAAGCACAACTTAATATGTATGTCATTCTAATGAAAAGAACAAGAATCATTTTACCAGAAAATTGGTTTCATCTGGTTTCATCTGGATTTGTAATAGAATAGTAGTAAGTTCATTGAACTCAAGCATAGTTCCAGAATAATAGTAGTGATATTTCAATCAAAAATTAATTCAAGGTCTTAGCAACAAAATAATTGCTGAGGTTATTGAGGCATTTATTTAGCTTGCCTATCTTTTTATCATAGTTGGGATGCCAGATACTTGATTTCTTGTAACTGCATGTGTGCCTTCAGCTTTCCTTATAGACATTTTAGAGAAATAAACTATATAAACTGTTCATTACATGCTGTTCAACGAGATTTTCAGTCTCTCTTAAACCCCCTATTTTATATTTCCATTTTTGTATATACTATTACATTCTAATGCTATGATGTGCACTATATGGAAGTGTTTAAGATAATCCTTTAGGGTCCTATTCATAGAACAAGTTATTTGGGCCATTTCCCCATAAATTTCACATTCTTATGTGCCAAAAAGTCACTTACACATTTGCCAGAGTGACTCTCCTATGGTCGGAAGAAACACGGCATTGTAACAGATTTGTCCACGTTAACTCCATTATAAACTTTTATTATATGCAGATAATTCTCACACTTGTTCTAAATACTCATCAAATTATTGTCCTAGCATCCACTTAGGAGCGAGTTCATTTATCCCATTCAGCAAATCTTGGCTGAGCTAAGTCTCTTCCAGTCTTATAATATTGCACATTATTTGAGTTGCAGTCTAATCTGTTCATTTATTTTTCTGATTATAATGCTCATGCAAGTTATATCTCTTATGTCAAGCTCACAGGTTTCTAGCTCAGGTAACTTGATTTTACTAAGTGGCCTGAAAAGTGGATAGGAAAAACATAGAACCTGAAGCTAATTTCAGAAAGAAAACAAAACAATGACTTCATYGGGTTTGGCTAGGTTTCAACAAAATGAGATTCAAAGAATAAAACTAGACAAAGGACTAGACTTTCTTTGGTGTCATCATTTTTACTGGGAAATTTCTTGCCTTCTCTTTTGTGCTCTTTTCAGCAGAGTAATTGTTGGCAGAAATCACAGGGTCTGAAGCAACCTTCATATTTTGTTCATGAATGTTGCTTACAAAGATACAGATTTCCTGAGTTAGCTTTGTTTTCAAAGGCTGAGAATACTCACTGCCAAAGCTAAAATGATACATTTTGTAGGAAGCCAGCCCTCAAATGCAGGAGTTTTTAATAATCTGTCACAAAAAGAATAGAAAAATATAGACGTGTGTGTGTATATACATATATATACACACATATATATTGTGTGTGTGTGTATATATATATGTTATATAAAAACCTGCATGGCAGTCATATCTGAAGCATTTTTTTCAGGTCTAATAATATGTTCATAAGTCATGACATGTCTATAGTCTGAAGTCTGTAGATAGACTTCAGTCCATTACAAGCAAGATCTGGATGGATTATATTGCCAACACGTTCATGTATTAGGCATCATGCCTGTGTCTTCAGCTCTTTATGTCGTGCATGAACCCCTGAGTGGCCTGGCTATGGTTCAGTGGCTTGACTGCAAGGGAAGGCTCTTGCTGAAATTAGGAAATCTGAAAAAACCTGAAAYTGGTAGCAAAATTATTTAACAACCAAGCAAAAACATGGAAATTTGGGGAGACAGGGGAAATGAGGGAATAGTGCCTGAAATAGGTTAACACTAAGAAAACAAAGAGAATGAGGCTTGTGCCCCCTATATGGTTCCGGGTGACAGTGTGGCAGAGCCCGTACTGGCTTCACACTTGCCTGCTTCTAGCCACATCTTGCCTCTTCTCTTCTGTTTTTTGTTGATTAAACTCCCTCTCACTTTTCCGACCTAATGAAATGGAATTAATAGGAAATTTTCAAGCCCTCTTGTAGTCCTGATTACATTCTTTTCTATGCCTCCTTGTCCGTCCGTTTAGATTATAAACTCCTTTCTTTTTAAGATATATGAACTGTTCCCAAGAAAACAGGGCTCTGAACTTGGTTGCTCTCCAAATTCTGATAATGCAATTGATAATAATTTCAGCCCTCTGATATCCCCTTGTGATGCTCTTTTTATGCTCCTGCTTTTGAACACAGCTCAAACAGAAAGCAGGTGGAGCTGGCATGGGAACCGAGAGCTGCCGCGGTCGCTTTGCGCTCCGCGAAGAGGCCTAAAGAGAATAGGGAGATGAGGATTCACTTGCTCTCAAGCAGTCAGGAGATGAGTGGAAAGAGGGAGCTGCATTGTGGCGGATCAGTGATAAACATGCAGTAACCATGGCCTGACATCCTGATGTTGTGGTGTTTGTGTCCTGGCATTGCATCAAYGCCTAGCGATGACGACTTGTAACGGCAGACTGCCGAAACCCAGCCTCGGGCCGTCGCTCGGGCTGTTCTGCAGATAGCTCTCTAATTCTTTGCGATGAAAATCTTGCTGTGCAAGGTTGAATAACACTGCTTTATTCCAAAATATTGCTTCTAACTTTACTTGAATCTAGCTTCCACTTATTATTTTTATCCTTAGCTACTCCTCTATTTGCCACGGTGGAAAGGAACCATATGGTATCCATATGGACTCTGAAGTCCTCTCTGCTTTTTAGATTTGCTTCCGTGGAAAATGAGAGGTGGCACATAAGGTGGAGCCAAATTCTGTTCTCATTTACACCAGTGCAAATTTGGTGAATTTCTCTGGAGTGACACTGCAGTAAAGGGGAGAGGTTTCTAACACAGTATTTGCTTGACGTTTTTCAGAAGCTCTCAGTTGTGGGATTTTGCAGAGGTAAAACTCAAAGAATTACAGTAACTCTAATTTCTCTTCGCCTTATTCCATTGTTGTATATTTTTAACAAGAATCTGGCTGAAAACAGAATTGTCCCCATTTAGAAACAATACAAAAAGTATTGGCATCATTTTGAGCTGTTTTCACGGTAAGGCGTTAGCACTGGGCAGAGTTTAAAAGTACTGCCAGGAATGCTCAGTGACTTGCTTAGTTCACCCTGCAAAACCCCAGGTGTCGCTCAGTAGAGAGATTACTGATTTTAAAAATTATTTTATGTGGGCTACGGATTTTTCTAGATTACTGCTTCCTGTGGTGGAAAAAAATCTAAGAAAATACTAAGCTAATGCAGTACCAACTTGTGCAGACCCATTCGTAAGARCAAAATGATGTCAGGACCGCGTTGCTGAGGGTGTCAGGGTGCAATTCCTACCTTCCTCATCTGGGTTTAAATCTACAGGATTGYGTAATGCACTTGCAATTTCATTGGTGGCTTTGGGGGAAGGAAAGTTCCCTGATAAGGCTGAAGCGTTGTTGAGGAGTTAAGTATCAGTATCTAATACTTAGTAATAAGTTCCATGAGTTCAGTTGACACATCACAATCGTGCAGTCATTATATCCAATGAAAACAAAACCCTGTTAAAATCAGCCTTACATCTGGCTTGCGTGTGCAGTTGGAATTCTTGGAAGAATATCCTTTCAGTCTAGCGTACGGACTGTTTGACGCTGGACATACTTTTAAATGAAATCTTTAGTGAGAGATTGTTTGACACACTAATTCCTTTGACAGTACTTTACCAAAGTTATTTTCCAATAAATCAGTGTTCATCTCCATTCCTGTCACTGTAGTTTAATATTAACATCATTGCCTGCATTCAATGTTTTATGTAGAAAAAATGTTTTAAAATATTTTATTTCAAGGTTAATTAATAAGTTATTTCTCATATTTAGTATTTCTGTTGTATATTCTGTGCTTTGTGTGGGAGAAAGTACTGAACTGTCTTAATCGAGCTTGAGTTTTATAATCAGTAGTTTCTTATTTGTATATTTTATTTCAAGYTTTAGTGTTTCCCATGAGGTGAAGATGTCTTGTAATTAGACTCAAGAACTAAGGACTGAAAGTTCTGCTATCCTCTCCTAATGATTTTGCCCCCTTTCCAAGTGATACTGAACAACTCATTAGACACATTTTTATTTCTTTATTTATAGGTAGCTAAAATATGTCTTTCATTACTTGTGACATATGAATTGAAGAGTAAGTGCTGAGTGCTCTGCAATCCTTAAGTTGGTAAAGCTATTGAAAAGAGATATTAAATGTCAGAGTTCTCATTATAGTCATTCAAAAGACATAGATTCCTTTAGAAACTAATTCTTGTTACAGAGCCAGACTCTAAAACTGAATGTGCTATGTAAAGTGTTGAAAAAAGTAGTGTTATTAATTATGGTCCTGTATTAATTATACTGTTATTACTGGAATATGATCTGTAGCCTACACTGCAAGCAGTGGATTAGACAGCATAAGTTGTTTTAATATTCACAATAGAGCTTTACAGTATGGAATATTTGTAGCATATAAATATAGCAGATCAGTTCTTGAATGAAGCCTACCTAAACAGATTTTGTGTAATTCATCAGATAACTTAACTACAAGTGTGTAGTGCTTCAAAAAAAAAAAAAAAAAAAAAAAACTTCATTTTGGTTTGTTTTTAGGACTGCCCTTCAGATGTTGGTGACTTTCGAGCACAACAGTGTTCTGCCTACAATGACGTCAAATACCAGGGACATTTTTATGAGTGGATCCCTGTATATAATGATCCTACTGCACCATGTGCCCTTAAGTGTCAAGCTCTGGGAAAGAACTTGATTGTGGAGCTCGCCCCAAAAGTGCTGGATGGTACTCGATGTAACATTGAATCCTTGGATATGTGCATCAGTGGAATATGCCAGGTATGTCCCTACTGTGAATCTAAATGTGAACTGTGCTGTGAGACATTTTGCAGATGAAGTGCTTTTTTTCTTGTTATTTTTTAATCTTTGTGTCAGTTTGTTTTGAAAGTATYTGCAAGTACTGCTAGACTGATTGTAGATACCTTTGTCTCTCTCTCGTACACGGAAATTCCTGACTGTCTTGGCCGTTGATATTTTGTAGGTCAGTGACATTCAGCACTCTCTTATCTGTACTGAAATATTTAGTCATGTAAAAAATTACTGAAACTAGTTATAGCTTTCTAATTTCTAGTATGTCTGCCAGAGAGGTGCCAGGGAATGATGGAATTACATACTCTTCAGTGTCACTCTACTCTTTCTCTGATTCTTGTATCTCATGAGGTCTGTTAAGGAGAAAATTTGATATTTCATGATCCAGAATGGAATGGCAGTTGYGTGTGTATAATTGTATTTGTATGCATTACTGTTGCCTCTTCATTCCATTAAGAAGTTCTTGGACTATGCAGTGAATATGCAACAGTAGTAAAGTTTTTTCAAGAAGGTAAATTCCAAAGATCTGAATCTTAAAATCTGAAGATTCCTAAGATCCATTCATAATTCATAGATTTAATTTTTTAAATATAAATATAGTACAGATTTTTTTTTTGTTTCTGACAAAAACATTTAAAATAATGAACAAGGTGCTCTTGGCTGCCAAACTCTTAGCTAATATCTCCACCTCTGTGATGTCCTCTGATGAAAGAGGTAATTTAAGGCTTTCAGGATCAAGCCACTTAAACAAGCTAGATACTGATGTAAATCTTAAATTGGGTCAGAAGCTCAGAGTACCAGAATGAACTTGTTTGGCAAATGGATAATACTGCACATTGAACCTGCTGAAGCYTCTTCCTTGTCTTGTTTTCATCTCCAGATTTAGCACATTCCTGGGAGGTGTTGCACCTCTATGGGCAGACCTAACTTAGGAGGCATAGCCTCCTGATGACCTCAAGATAGAGACAGTTCGAGCTATTCTTTTTATGTGGACCAGCAAAACATCTCAATATTCTGTGCTGCAWAGTATTTGACAGCACAACTGGAGAACAGAAATGCATGAGGGAGGGTCATACTTCTTTGGTACTCTTGTCTCTTTATCATCAAGTTTTCCAGGTTTAACTGTAGCCATCTGATATGCCTTTAGAAGGGCAACATGTCTAGTTCCACCCAGTCCTACCGAGACTTCTCTCCACATCTACTTAGTCTCTGTATCATCACTTTTCCTGCCTAGGCTGAAAGGCTTCTGGCAATTGGAAGCAGGTATGGGACTTGTGCTCATGCAGGCATGATACATGTACAAATGTGCTCTGCATGCCTGGTTATAAGAGGCCCCTGCAGGTGATATTAATGGCTTAAACAGCATAATTACTATTTGAACCACTCCCAGTTTCCTTGGAACAGGTTGTTCTGAACCCCAGTCACTCAGGGTGGTAAGCATTATTACACAGTAATATGTGTAATATCATATCAGTACATTATATATATATAAAAATATATATACCTTTTATCTTTTATCTATATTTATCTTTTTTATATATATTTTTATATATATATATATAAAGTATATATTGTGATGGAATGCAAGCGTGGATGTAATTGTTAGTGTCTTTTTACTGGGAATCTACCTTTCTAGATATATTTATTATTGGAGTTATATTATTGATTTTAGCTGGTATAAAAAGAGAGGTAGAATATTTGAGTCTTGCCAGCTTTGCCCATGTCTCATTAGCAAAGAAATATTGTGCTCTTAAGTTTTATGTACAGAACAATTTTATACATAATAGATRTGTTATTGCAATTAGTTTTCTTTTTTGCAAGTTGTTGCTCTGCTAAATGCCTAAAATCTGTGTGACTCAAAAAATGYAGGATATGGCCCAGTGAGCAAAATAGTTTTCTTATATGTATTGATACATTTGGCAGAAGACTGGTGCATGGATTACAGCAACACTAGTATGTGCCCTGGATCTTACTGTGGGTTTTATGTAGCTTCTGCGTACTGCACTTCCAGTGCCACTTGTGCCAATGCACAATGCATCTGCTGCCTCTGAAACGAAGAATTCCTTACAGAAGTCCCCTTGAAGAAGCAGCTTTTGKCCGTAGTACTTCACAGTGGGACCCAACAGTGTTCACAACCCGTTGCATTTAAAATAGGATGTAGCTCTATAAACTCAGGAACCACTTGCCAAATAACACATTTCTTTTGCATGATTCTTAGCAGTGCCTCTTCTGACACAAGCTTTTATCCTGGAGGATAGCAAAGGTCTTTGCAGTTAGTAAGTCTGCAGCAGCCTTTGCTGTTTGCATCTATTGTAGCACTGAAGTGTCATGCTGCATCTAATGGAGCTCTTGGTTTTTCAAAGGCCTGTGAGACTCCTGCACAGAGGGGAGTTTCTCTGTGGGAAACGCTRTGGGGTTTCCAGTGCCTCCCACACTAATGTCCAACATCGAGCAACTTGCAGTACATAACACGAGATTCGTAGAATCAGTAAAATTCACTTGGTCTAGGATGAATCCAGTTTTGTGAAGAACTATTGAAATGTATATTCAGAAGGACTGCCTTAAATGCTTCTTTTTAGTATTCTGCAGTATTCCTGTATGTATATCTGACATCAAATACTTGGAAATTTAATCAGTTTTTAGAGTAATTTGAGTAGTGGTGCAAGAGGGTAATCATTCCAGAAGCAGACACTGGAGCTCTGTTGCACTATTAATGAGAATGGATTTCTTTTCTCCATCTCCTTCACTGTTTCTTTTTTTCATTATTTCATCTAATTTCACAAAGATATTTTTCAGTGTGAGATAAGATCTACTGGAAAAAATAAGTGGTTAGGATGTGTTCTGTGCTGTGACATATGAGATTTAGTAATTTTATAACTTAATTTAACCCCGTAAGCTATTTGGTGCTCTCACTGTGTTTCCTCTAAGTCACTGCTATTTCTGAGGTAGWTCTGCACAAGAGGAAATTTCCTTCTTTAAAATTTGTTTATATTTGCTCATTCAGATCTTGCACGAATAGTTTTTTCTAAACTGTTCATTTTTCATCAACACTTGCAGTTTTAGTTACCAAGCACAGTTATTGATTTCATGGCCTTTAAATTCTTGGGTTGTTTCAATAACCTTTTAGTCTTAGTGGACATTTTTTGGTGGTCAGATGGAACGATTGGTTTCTTGTTTAAAAAAAAAGAAAAAAAGGCCTACCTGGGGATTTCATCAGAAGCTGATATAGATCTTTGTTCCTACTCCTGTTAAAGCATGAAAAGAAAACAAATTGACATCTAATCTTTCCTGGAAAAATGTGGTTGTGGARTCAACAGCTATTAGGAGAGAGACAGCAAAAATCGTGATTCTCCACAATAGTTGCTGTAAGATCAGACTGTTGGGTTCTGACATACACTTAGCACAGCCTGCAGATTACTTGGCAAGTGTTTTTACAGTTAATTCATCTAAGTAAACATGTCATCCTACTGATGTGAATATCTTTGCTTTTATGCCTGGGAGCACCGAAGAGTTACAACGAGGAGACTGGCATGCCTGAGTCCCTTTCCAACTGTTGCTGGTTTGGCTCATTTATCGTCTCAGAAAGTTGGCAGGTTTATAAGACTTCAGTTTCCCCACCATCACACACACGAGCGTGATTTCGCTTTCATCTGTTTTCTTAGTCTTGCTAAGGTAGAGGTGTGWCACTAAGTCTAGCGTGCCTCACAGTCTTGCTCAGCCTCTCTCCTTGGCAGAGGGTGAATTTATGGGGCATTGGGGTCCCCCTGTCCAACTGCAGCTCTGATTCTTTGCACTTTCTGTACCAAGTAGGATCCAGCTCAGTAAAGCAGTGACAACGAAAGCTGTGGGACAACAARACTGCTCTTTGGATAACTGAACTTTGAGGCTTCCGGGGGAAGTACAATCCGAAGGCAGTGGAGCAGGGAAAAGTTTAGTTGGAAATTAATAAGATATTTGGGGGTTGCTTGAAGCTTAACTCAGCCAAACCATTTGATCCCATTTTAGTCTGCTACTGCCTTGCTTCTGTTACCAAAGCAAGTATCTGGGGCTGTTGTGTTAAGTGGGGACAGGTCAAAACTTCACTGTCGGGAGGATTTTCACACTTGCCTGATATTTTGCTAGTCTCTGCACAGCTCCCAACACATTTTTTCACGTAATATATTCCTGCTGTGCCCATCTGGATGTGGGTGGAGACATTTAAAAACATCTGCATGTCTGACACATGTGTGGGCAACGTTTACCCGCTTGCTCTGCCTGCCTTGGGGCCTTTCCTCTGCTTGTTTTTTGCTTTTAATTTGCACGGATCTCTTTTCCACCAAAATGCAGAGTGAGGTCTTATTAGTTTCAGTACTTGGAATAGTTACGGTGATAATTTCCTAATCTGGAACAGTGTGTTTGGATAATAAATACACGCATCACCCGAAAAAACTGGAGTCCTGGAGAGCAGCCTGAGTAGTTCTGTCCCAGGCTGTCACAGTTAGGTCAAAGATGATGTAAATCCTGCGGTGAACTCTTTCCGTTTGGTGTCAGTGAGTGTTTGTGCTCCCAAAATGGCACACTACACTATGCTTTATAGCACACGGCATAAATTTTGCTGACATCCAAACACAGCCCACGTGACGAGAGCCATTGGATTCTGCCATATTAATTCCATTTGGTCTCGTGTTGTGAGACGCCATGGGGTATCTCCTGCACTTGCCACCAAAGTGCTCTTGCTCTTGATATAAATATCCCTTAGATTCTTCTGCTGTGTACAAGTACTGTGAGCTTTTGTAAGTCTATCGCACATTTTTTTGTGATCGGTTGGTTTGTTCATGCTTAAAACTTAAAATCATACCAGATTATTAAGTTTTTCTGAATCTTATTCCCTTTTTTTTCTGAGAGTTGCTTTCTCAAAATGCTAATTTATTTTATATACTTTCCCTTTGGGCTCCTGTAGATATTTCTTTATGTGCCTGTAAATGCATTAAAGGACTGCCCACAATGGACAAGAGGATTTAGAGTTCAGATACTTAGAAAAGAACATTTACTTTCCATCCAATATTACTGCAGATGTGCAAAGCTCAGTGTTTCCCAGCAAAATGCATTGGAAATGGTATTTCAACATATATTCTTAATAAAATATATTTAGGAGATGGATCTACAAATTTTTTTCTATGTCTAGTTCCTACTTTTTAATTTTTATAACACACAGTGAGGCATTGAAGAATACTCTTACGTTTCAAGGAGAAATTTGGTTCCTTAAAAACAGGGATTTCTGTTTTGTTTTTCCCTCAATTTACTGAAGGATTTAACTGGAATTTCGGGAGATACATATCTAGATAGCTATTTATCTTTTAGTTCTTGCACCTCAAGCAAACCATGCTGGGGGTGATGTTATTTAAGATGACCTTTCTGTAAGATGCAAATCAGGCAGAGTATTTAATCCTGAGTTAAATAGCAGTTAACACCCACCCCCACACACAGTATGGGCTTTTTCTTTCTTATTTTTGAGTATTGTCTTTTCTGCCTATTGAGACTTCAAACCTCAAGTAACTCATTCATGGGAGGAATTGATTTCACGGTAGCTTTATGTTAAGTTGGCCTTTACACTCAGCTAGCATTCTTTCCCGGGTACCATTAAGTAGCAAATGAATTGGCTGAAAGTGCATTTTTGAGCATGAAGATGCATCAGTTGTAACAGACCTCCCTTACAGAATTTTTCTTGAGTAAGGTCTCTACACCTCTGGTAAAATTTTACTGCTTATGTCTGGGAGTAACAGCATGTTCCTTATTAGTGCTGTGTCCTACTCTCATGGTGTTAATGGAGAAGAGGGATCCGTTATCCATATTAGCGCAGTATCTCTGCATAGTATTGAAGCCCTGAAGAGTTAACTATTTAAATAGATAAGAAAGCAAAATTCAGAGGGAAGGATTGTTATCTCCAATTTTAAAGGCTGGACATGGTGGCACAGAAAGCAGGTCCCCAGGCAGCTGAGTTACTGCAGGCTCCACGTGTCCTAGGGATCGTGGAGCCGTGCTGGGAGGCCTGTGCTTGGACTGCTTCGATGTCGCAGCCGCCCTCGGCGGGGTGTTCGCTTGAGACGGCACTGTTGGCAGCACGAGGGAGTGTTTTCACTGCGGGTAACAGTATGACACTCTGAGAGGTCGAGAAAGTCTTTGAAAATCATTGTTTGCATTTTGTAGCTGCCCAGTGCTGCTAGAAACTGTCATCTTTTTTCAGATCTTCTCTGTCCATGCTACTGGTTCTTATGGAGGAATACTACCCACAGGGATTTCCTATAATCCACAGGTTTGTCCCTTCTTGTCAGAGAAGTGGTGGATTCTGTCTGCTCTCCAGTTCACCCTTTGTCTTTTATTTTCTAAGTGATCCTGCCAAGTTTTGTTTTGTTTTAGTTAGACATGCACGCATGTGGTTTCACTTTCCAGATTAGCAAGGTACTAAAACTTGTGAACAGTGATAAAGTCCGTAGAGCAACTCAAGAGTTGTTCTTGTATCTTGTTGAACTAGAGCCTGAGTCGCTTTCAGATCCCGCAGGTGCCAACTTCACCTTCCTCTAGCACAGCACGCTTGGCTGGACCCAGCCAGAAAAGCGGCAAAGTAACCTGGTTCCATATATTAATTTATTTTTCAAAAGCATTCTCACAATTTAGAAGCACAATAAGAATTTGTGTCCTATCCTCTGTATGTGCTGTGTATGCATGTGTGTGTGTGTGTGTGTGTAAATATATGTGTGTGTGTATTTATATGTAAAATATATATGTTTGTATTTAATTGGAAACTGTGTGGGAAGGGGTACTTGCTCCCCTACTGAGTGGTCCAGTAATCTCTCAGCTGCTCTAGCATGTGATAGATCCTGTAGTAAGAGTTAAATGTTTTGGAAACACTTTGTTTTATTTGATGGAAGTGGATTTACAGAATTGGGGAACACTCTTTAGCCTCTTGCCTTCAAGATATAAAACATTCTCAGAAATATGTGGAAAGTCTTTTTAGGACCCCTTTAGTATGCAGTGAATTTTATGCGGTGTATTTTTATCTTCTGTTTCTTTTATTGCCTTACATTCTTTTCCTCTGTATTGCTGACTGGGGAATTTTAACATCATGTTGTGTCTCCTCGTGCCCGTCATTCTGACTTTATGCCTCTGTTCACTGAGCTTTACATTTTGACTCCCTTTGCGGGCTTTACTCCCTGCTTTCTCATCAACCTACRACTGGACATACGCAGAGGAAAACTTCTTACTCTCACTGCCAGTAATACCAGTTCAACTGGAGGACTGGGATAGCTGCTTCCTGTGGCTGTGAAGCGGTGGGTTGGGATAGCTGTTAATCAGCATACATACGAGGTCCCCGAAGAGGTCGTATTCTCTTTATTAACATATGCYGGAGCCCCTGTCAGCTTGTCTTCGCTGCTGCTGAGCGGTGCTGGCTCAGCTGCAGACCTTATGCTGGTCAGGCCTGTGTTAGGCTGAGCTTAAATGTAACCAGGCAGCGTGATATCTGGGAGAGGTCTGCGTGAGGACAAAACCGTGGCTCAGTCTGACRTAAATATTCAATGAGAATAAACCAGAAATTGAAAACGTTGCTGAAAGCTAATGTACCATGCTCCGGGCTTGCTAGCAGAGCTTTTCTGCTTCAAAAATGATGGAAGTGACTTTCTTAATTGTAGGGAAGTTCTGGTATCTCTCCCTCTTTTTTTCAGAATCAATTACTTGAAGATTATAAGCGTGGGAAAGAGGCAGTGGGAGTCTTTTCTTTATATTCTCTACATGGTCGTATTTTATCTGCTTTGGAATAAACTGCAAGCTGAAGTTATCACAAAGCAGCGGATGTGAGCACAGATTACGAAGTAAATGGCTAGATAGGCTTTGAATGACAGCCGCTGGGTTTTAGACCAGCACAAAGATGCACGGGAAATATTGAGTAAGATGCAGCATGACTTTCACATGATGGACTTAATACTTGTGTTTTTATTGCCATAAATTTCCATARCCTTATTTAAAATTCAGTATTTGTTGTGTAGATGCAGACATCCKTAACATCTGCCTGTGTTGTGACTCTGCGGTAAGACAAGCAAGGCAGGAGAAAAGGCAACAAATAGCTGGTGTTGATGCAAAAAGAACCACCTACTATGGTGGCACATGGTAGTGCAGCTTTTAGTATTTCTCGGTTGGGATTTTGTTCATGTGTGGGTGTGTGTTTGTAGAAATCCTTCTTCCCTGTCCAAGATCCTGAGAATTTTAATTTTCCCTATTCAGGGTGATTCTAATAAATGGCAATAGAAATTTGTCTCAGTGAGCACATAAGGATTTTTCACAGTTTTCTTGCTTTCTTTTACTAGCAAACGTTGAAATAAAACATGTGTCCCTTCTTAAGTCAAGTGACAAGACTTGGAGGAGATACTTTTACCAGAAACAGTTCTGAGGATATCTTGTATTTTGTACAGTGCTGACAACCTTTAAAAGTATGTGGCTGTTTTTCTTAGTTCCATTTTAATCTTAGTTCTGACCTCTTGTAAGGTTGACATAAATAGGTCGGTTATGAGAACTGCTGTCCTGGCGGCAGGGCAGCCACATTGCTTCATTGAATCTGTTTGGTGTAATAGCCTACTTCCATTCAATATTTTGCACATCTTGACAAATTTCATAGGACAAATTCCATCTAGTCCAAACAGTATTTGTCACCTCTGAGCGGATCAGTGGCCCAGCTAACACAGGATTCATTTACTGAGACTGGCCAGCAACAGTTCTATTATAGGAATATTTTAAAGAGAAAACTAGGCAACACATACTAGGATATTGGAGGCTAGTCAGGTCTTGAAGGAAACAATCCCTGTAAAATAATAGCTATTTGCAAAGAGAGTGCCTGTACGTGGGAGTGAGTRGTCGGTAAAGGGAATAACAACGTTAAGGGGGTCTAAAGCGTGGATCTAACACGGGAAGTTGTAGTTTCAAAGCCTGACTCTGCCCTGAGCTCTGCGTAGGCAGCTCTAGTCAGTGTTTGTATTTATGCTCAGTAAGAGGAGACTCTGAAAGGGGTTTGCAGGATTTTCACTGGAGTCTCTTTTTGCTACATTGAAATTTTAGTTAAAAATCTATCGCTTTGCAGTCCTGTCCATTTTCTCCTCATAAATAACTACAAGCATCCATTTAAGAAAGAAAAATAGTTGAATTTGACAGATTATATGTTGACTCTCWCAAATAAAAATTAATACACTATTTTCATTTCTTTGTTTAAATCTAATTCCACAGCTGAAACCCTACTAAGTGAATAAGAGCCACAGAAAAGCTGTGGGAGCTTTTGAGTAATTTCTGGATTCATATTTGTAAAAATACTTACGATGTTCCATARTCACCTCTAATACATCAGCAGCAATTTCATCTTTCTCTTTCATTTGTATTMCTATATTTTTATACCCTGACCTTTTACTCTTTCTTTGCTTTTCTGAACTTCATGAGCTATTCTAAGCATACTACAAAATAGTTAACATCCCTCAGTTTTGTCTTTCACAGTAGCATTAGCATACTAGYATCTAATTTACAGTTCTCTTAAAGCAGATGAATATTTCAGCTCTCTTCACTGCCTACCAAATGCTTTCTCTTTAGCTGCTTGTGACAACACAGTATTTTTCTCTTGCATAGTTCTATTTTTTTTTCCTTTGGAAGAACAGAGCCAAATAACCTATTCAGGTTTTGTTTGAAAACAGTCACGGATCACGCGATTTTCCAAAGCCAGTTCCAGACTATCTAAAGCCGTAGGTAGCCCATAAGGCTAACTTACATGCACAATATGCATGTTCCCCAAAACCTTTTTTTTTTTTTAATTAAATTTCCGCTTATTTTTCAGCCTGTAACATAGTGGTCAATATTCTCCCAGCCCAGTTTGTGTGGGGAACTCACTTGCAACCTAATCGTTAGAGTATTTGTGGTTTTTTTAATGATAGCATTTATAATTGWTTTTTTTTAGCATGAAAGGGTCCCAATTCTTCCATTATACAGTTTGTATTGTCACTAGTTTCATTTATATAGYCTATATTAAAATTACCTAATATAATTATTTTTGACTATGGCCTGAAAGCTTGCAGATGTTCTCCCATTCTGCCTATAATATTTATAGCTGATCCCTTTGCTCTGTAAACAGCTAGCAATGTAGGCTAAATTAACCCTAACAAATATTTAATTGTGAAAATCATCAGACTTCTGTGCCTTCCTGGGACAGTGTGGAGAGCTGAGGGCTTTTTCTTCTTTTTTTTTCTTCTTTTTTTTCTGTTTTTCTTATCCTTGTTGCAGTTTTGCATGCAAATACACAGRTGCT
Organism: Rhea americana; assembly: GCF_003343005.1. Lineage (NCBI taxonomy): Eukaryota > Metazoa > Chordata > Aves > Rheiformes > Rheidae > Rhea > Rhea americana. Next base: position 10,078,796 of record NW_028186149.1, read on the forward strand.
TTCTTTAAAGTGGTTCCTGAAATACCTTCTTTGTTTTTCAAATGAAGTTACTAGCCAAAATATTAAAACCTTAATTTATGTTTGGTGCCAAAATACCATATGTGGCATTCAGTTGCTGGGGGCCTGATTTCCAAGGCGATACCTTGCAGCTTGCTGTTACTTTGGCGAGATCTGCAGTTATCCAGCTTGTCTAAGAAACACTCCTGTTATTTTATTTATTTWTTTTTTAACKCTTAAAGTTTTACAAATAGAGATGTAAAAGACTAATTCTAGGCACTCAAGTTTSCTGTATACCCTATTCTTGATGTATAGTTTATTCACTAAGATCCTAGGATAGCACACCTACTGAATTAGCTCTAAATTTGAGACCAGTCCCCTCAAAATCTGAGGGATTTTTTGGGGTGGTTAATATTAAAGTCTAAAATTCTATACTAACTTCAGGCCTAAAYTGTGATCCTAATCTATATTATTTTCTAAATTGTGCCCCGAGATATCGTTGCTTGATAYTCGTTTTCATAATAATAGATGCAAACAGGACCTTGGAGGGAAGGCTGCAGAGGGTGGGTGCAGCTCATTGAACACACCACCGTTGCAGGCAGGGGAGCTGTAAACATTTTCCCGTATCCAAATCTCTTCTATAGCAGCTATGCTGCATGTTTTTCTGAGGGTGTTTGTTTATTACTAAAAAAAAAAAAAGAAAAAAGAAAAAAAAAAAGAGGTAAGAAACATGCAACAGTCCCCTGAAGTATTCTTCTGTGCTAATTACTATTTTCTTTGCATTCCACTTTGGACATAATAGTGGCTTTTGTTTGCACATTTGTATTATTTTTGTTATATATAGTAAGGCTTTATTTTCATAGTGACTCTGTGTTATGGCCCAGCTATACTTTATATTTATTATCATCATGTTGGGCTTTCAGGGGCTGGGCTTGGAAGTGCTCTGCTTGCTCAACACCCTCCTTCCACCAAAGCCTTGCAGGCTCTGTAGCTTACAAACATACAATAGTTTAATAAAAACAGCAATATCTCACATAAAGTATTACAATGTACAATTTAATTTGCCTTTTGAGAATTAATTGATGAGTGAATAAACATATTCTTAATATTCATGAGATTATGCTGTAAAATGGAAATGTACTTGTGGGATTTGCAGAGAGACTGTGTTTGCCGTAGTCCCAACAATTTACCTCCACGTGCTAGTATTATCTTTATGTGAGTAAGAGCAGGAGAAGCAGTTGAGGAGCAATAAATATTTTTAAAAGCCTACCCAAGAGGAACACAAACTCTCAACTACTTGTATGGTCCCCATCGCTGCCACGTGTGAGCGGTTCAGGATCTTTAAGGACAGTCGCCCTGGCAGCGGCTCCGCGAGGTGGGAACTGCCCCGGCTCCGTGAGCCGAGGAGCGCAGGAGGACGAAGGGAGTTTTCRGCGGTCGGAAAAGAGCTGAGGTTGTGGAGCTGGGAGCTGCGAGGGAGCTGCGAGGGCTCAGGGCGATGTGTCAAGCACCGAGCTGTTGCGGCCTTTGGAATTCTCTCTGCTTTCTGGTTCACGCAGGGGTGCAGCTCGCTTCTGCTGCTCGCGTTTTGTTTTCATTCATTTCTCAATACTAATTGATAAAATAGGAAGCTGGGTCGGGGTCACTTGTGCACTGTGTTTTTTTTTTCTTGTTGGTTTTTGCCTTGCTTTCTGACTGTATCAGTGATGAATCCAGAGCAAGGGTGAAATAATATCTTAAAATGAAAACATTTACGTTACACCGACACTGGTGTTGTATGTGTGTTTCTGCATAGCTTTTGAGGGCGGGGGGGAAACAACCTGTTCTGAGTTGGTCTGATTTCCCACACACGTCTGTTAATTCATTTCTTTTTAAAATCAAATTAATGTTTTACTAACACTTAGCATTTAATTATTATTAAAGCATTTAAGTTAAACCTAATATTTATTTCTATTTAAAATGAATACTTTGCTGGGTTAGCACTGAATGAAGATCCCTACAGTTGCAGAAATAAAATAACTTCCTGCTGCTAATGTATTATTCTTCAGTAAATCCAGCCCCTTTAGTAAGTTGCCTCTACACATATACTATTCTAATAAACTTCAATTAAGATTTGCTTTACATACTTGTATTATATGTTGTGCTGAAAGGAAATAGTCTGCTGTTGCAGGCAATCTGTAACTGTATATCTACTATTGTAGATTTATTATTGTAGATATATTTCGTAGAGCTTTTTGTAGCTCTCTTTTTGTAGATTTTAAATCTATAATTGTGTAATTGTAGTTTGTGACTTGTCCATTTCCCTGGCACCGGATCTACATGGCATTAATGGCCATCTCCTATTGACCTAAGAGGAAACACTATTAAATGCTCCATGCTGAACTTTGTATATTCTATTCACTCTTTTAACAAGAGAAGTCTTCCTTCAACATTTCATCTTAAGTCGGGCTGAGGACAACAGGGCAAATCTGAATTCACTGGAAGCCATGAAATTTGGTCAGATTTTGGTGGGACTGTCTTCAGTTCCTAAAGGGCTTCACACCATTATTTGAGGGCAGAATTTAGTCTCTGTGAAAACACTTCTGGTGATTTTTCTGTCTTTATTCCAGTTCTGGAGTTGCTTCCTGTTGGCAATTAGGTGCACTGAAGTATGGAAGATGCCAGTAAGTCAGGAGAGAGGAATGTCAGAGCTCAACCGCTGCTCTTGTTCCCTTGTAACAATCCACCGTGCAGTTCAGCACTGAATTCCCAGCTTTCATCCAAGAAGAATGTTCGCTCGTCTTCCGCTTTTTACAGTGCTCCCTGCCATACCCCTTTTCTTATCACCTTACTCACTCCTATTTTTATGATCTCTTTTTTCCATTACTTCTTTTTCTTCCAGAAATCGGTCAACGTTCACTTTACTTTAGGTCCTTTCTAGGTGATCACTGCACAAGCCTGTTTGCATTCAGCAATAAGCCGCTGTTGACTGAGTGATTGTAGTCGCAAACAGTCTAATAACATTTCATGTGGGCCCTCACGCGGCCATCAGGAGATGAGTCTTGGTGATCCAGTCCCTGAAGTGGCCTTTTAGCAGGTGTAAATGAAAAATCTAGTGTTCTTGGTAGTGTTCCTTCCTGATACCCTGTGGATTCCTGCTAGTTAGGGTGTTTCCTGGTTCCCGTGGAGCGCCCTGTGTGTGCTTGCCAGGCAGTGCGTGCCACGTGCTTCTTTAGAGAGGATTGGCATCGTACGTAGGGGGCTTCAGAAGGGAAAGGTGGAAAGAGAGAGGTTTTGGTGCAGCAAAAGCTAATGGGCAAACCTGCTTCCCTGTGACCTGCGGTGAAGTGCCCAGCTAAAGAGGTAAATTTGGGGAGATGCCATTCAGTGCAGCATGCTTCTCAGCTGACGTACCCTGACAGTTCATGCAGTTAACGTCCCTCCATGAAGCCTTCGTCTTCGGAGAGCGCGGGTAGCCGGGTGAAAGAGCAACGGGCAGTGGGAGATGGGGCTGCTTTGCTCTGGAAACGTGAGACTCGCGGAGAGTTCATTTCCATGTTTGGCTTGATTATCCGTGATTTGTGCTGCGTGCGTGTGCGTGTGTTTACTGAGAGCCTGGAAGACCCAGCCCTGCCTGTTACGCGCGGCCTCCATCCCCAGCTCTCCGAGGGGATCGCGTGTCAGTTCTGGCACAGCGCAGAGGCAACGGATCTTGGCAGCTACGGCTGCCCCTTCCAAGCCTTTTTATAAAGGAAGAGCAGAGCATGGGCCAATTTCAGAGCTTTAGCACTGCTTTTAGCTGTGAGTTTCCACACTGCTTTTTATGCATTTGTCAGTTCTGAGTTTAGGGGGGAAAAAATTTCTGTAACAAATTAGCTGCATTTTCTTAGGGAAGTGTAGGTATAGGAGGCATGCAGGTCGACTTGAGAAGACTTGAAGCTGCATATTATATTTTTAACACATTGCTTAGCATTTGATACCACCTGTACATTTCTTCTTCAAAACAYTGAGAGGAAAATTTTGTGGGACCAAATATTTATCTCCCTTTCAGCAGACACACTTCTAGTYGTGTTGTCTGTTCCTGTTCTTAAGGCTTTCCATTTGCACCCCCATGTATCTTGCAGAGWGACTGATTTGAAGAAAAGGGGAACCCTGTAACATTTTTTCTTTACTGTTTGGAGAGTTTTCAGTTGAGAGTTTTTCAAAAGCTTTACTCTCTAAACACTTTTGCCAATGATTAGACTGGGATGTTTCTACAGTAGTCGTTGCAGTTTGATAAATTAGGTCTCGCATTTAAAAACAAACAAACAAAAAAAAAAAACAAAAGCAGAGAACTGAACCATCCAATTTTTATAAATTCTGATTAATAAATATATATGTAACTGATACTGTTTATAGCAAATAGGAGATCTACACCAATGTCAATCACGTGTTGATGGCCAGGACAGTAGACTGATCTCTGCCCAGGGATTCTTGTCTTTGAAGCTAAAGGCCGAGTGTCCTTTAAATATTTAATATAAGTTATTTCATTGCATTAATCCTTTCTCAGACGTAATTAAACAGGTGATGAAAAACAAATTCTAAATAAAACAGTTATCCTGTGTAAAGAATAATGCTCAATGGTGTGCCTTCACATATGCAGTGAGAAAGCGATTCATATATTTTCTATGTTTGAATAGCTTAATATATCAGTTGTTGTGGTTCATCATTAAAATCATGGAAATCACAGTGCACTTTTAAGATCTTATATATTTTAAATTTGAAAAGCAAGATATGCTTTGAAAGAATGAGGCCAGCTCATAAAATCAAAAGGATAACATAATAAATAAAATTCCAGAAACCTGAGCATGTCTACTACAGCTTTGCCCTCCTTCTGACTGTGGTGTTGATGTTGGCAGGCAGTAGGCTGTGATCGACAACTTGGGAGCAATGCCAAGGAAGACAACTGTGGAATCTGTGCAGGAGATGGTTCAACATGCAGGCTTGTGAGGGGACAAGCTAAGGCACATTTCTCACCAGAAAAAAGTAGGTTGCAAATTGATCCTCTGTTAATTTATCCTTGACTATGTTTTCTGCTTGTATATTAACACACATATTGCAGAGTCTGACCTTTTCACTATATACTTGTTTGCAGTTTTCCAAAGCTACTTACTCTAAAATCTGTGCTAGATTAGTCTATTGAAATTCCGTGAGGGATACCACACATTAGGGTATAGCTAGGAAAGAATTTGAGATATGCATTTTTTGTGGAGCAACTCAATTCATTCTATCAGGAATAACCATCAAAATACACATCTTATTTTAGAGGGTATCCTCATGTTGCAATATATGTGATGCTGCAGCAAAGTTTTTAAATCATGGAAACATCTTATAGATGGTTTTATGGAAATTGTGGCTTGTGATTGAAAGTGCCTGGTTTTCAATTTAACTTTGCTTCTTTTTTTAAAGTGTCTAAGACAGTTGAACTTCAGAGGCGAGTTAACTACTTGTATAGTGCATAAAGCACAAGGTTTCAAGGGAATAATATTTTCTTCTCATTTTTGTGTTTGGCTCAGACATTGCTGTTTTTCCTCAAAGTAAGTAGCATCTTACTGTGAGTAGCTTTGTAGGTCTCGGTAGTATTGGTAATATAAGAGAAGAAGGGTATCAGAACTGGACCTTTTACTGGACCCTTAAGGGTCTGGCCAGCCTGTGATCTGGGGCATATTTGTCATGTAAAGGCATGCTTCTGACTCTTGCTTTCTTTGAAGACCTAGTTTCTCCAGCTGAACCAGTTATTTGAGCAGATAATAGATGAGAGGAGGATGAGCCCAAGCCTGTGGCTTTGTGTGCTCTCCACCCTTGCAGGGAATGCTCCTGTCATCACAAAACATTCATCCTATTTGCTTCCTGTGTGGGAATGGCAATTCTCTCACTTTTTTTCTCTATTCCTGGACTCACAATATGTATAAATGTTTGTCACATTGGCATGATGCCTTTGGGGACCCTTACCTTCCTGTACAACCACAGACATGAGGGTGATGACTGGTGCTTTCAAAGTAAAGTCAATGCTCAAAGTTCAGTTCAAATGGAAGCAGGTATTTTGTAAATAGATGAAGCACCAGTCTTGGACAGCTGCATCYACTTTAGCACTGTTTCTGTAGTTCAGCATGCAAAGATTTCACTGGTGGCCTGATTTTGAAAACTGTGGTATGTTGAATCATATTTAATACTTCTTGCAGTACATATAAATATTTCTTTCAAATGTAATTTGTAGTGTACATTATTTTAGTGCATGTTACCTTACAGTGTGATAACTTATATTGGTCTGTAGGATTTCGTGTTAGGCTATCTTACACTCTTTGTGTGCATAATTCCCGTGATTTAATGTGTGTGTACAACAAAGGTAATCCTGTTAAAAATATGAACATTTTTGTGTCAGCATCTCTTAAAGTCACAGAATAACTTTACACAAGACAAAACCAGCATTTCTTTATTAATGTATTAGATGGGCTATCAATGTCAGCTTTTGTGTTGACTTTATTAAAGGTCTTTTTCTTAGCTTGAAGTATATAGTACTTTATAAGGCTCTGTATTTGCTCATCCTGACAATGAGCAAGTRTCTTGAATACTTGCACTGAGCTGAAGAAGAGTTTTCATGGAGGCTACTCTTTTCTTTTTTCACTTCGTCAGAACATGTATTCAGATTTTCTTGTCAGCACAAAGCAAGTGCTTGTGAAGYAAAAATGATTGAATATTTTTGTAGTGTTACAGTCATGTTTCTATATCTCACATATATATTTTATGTATGTATATGTATACATACRTATGCATATGTATGTATTTCTYCCCCTTTCTGATGTGGAGGTGAGCTGAAACAGAAGGAAGAACAGAAGAAATTGTACTGTCTATTCCAGTTTTACATCAATGGAAATTCTCCTGTAGAAGGACAATTCCTGGGGAAGCCCCAGCTAGCTGTAAGCCAACCCAAACTAACCCAAACTAAACTTGTTGATTTGGCAAATTTGGCTGGCATTTTCCTTGAYAAAGGAAATTTTTTAAAAATCATAWTTTGTTACTTTTTAGAATATAAGTACAGTAAGTACAATGCAGTAATAGGTCTGGTTTTGAAAGAGTCATTTTGCGACAGTTTCAAGTATTGCCAGAAAATATTAATTTAATTTCACTTGTGATTTGGCACAGTTAAGGGCTGCTACATCTCACTTTACCTGGTGGAACGTTTCCCATTGCCTTGAGTGGGTTATGAAGGAGACCCATGGTTCATAGTTTTCTCTGTTGTAACTCACTGGCTTTCGAGGTTTTTTTAAACTAAAGATGAACAAAGATTATTTTGGGGAAAAATATTAGCTATGTCAAGTTTGATTTTCACTTTTCATTGCAGTAGGTTAGATTATGTGAATGAATTTATCATCCACATAAGCAAGATGGTATACACACTACTAAAAYCAAAATTTTTGTCTTGGTGATTGTCTCGGTATTACCGTGATAGCAAACAAAATCTTTTTTGAGTTAAGTTGTTCAACATACAGTGTGGAAGTGCTTTCGTGTGATCATGCTTTTTGTGAATGAAATGTGAGAATAAAGCYATTTTTTTGTATCAGTATTTTTGTATCAGTAAAGGAAAATGCAATAAGTGTAGCCCTTAAGAAAATTTTGCCARGAGCTTATATGTCCATTTGGACTCTTTCAGAGTGAGTATTGAGAAGCACAATATCAACAAATGATGGATCCGTATTCAAGGGGGAGCATGTAAAGTTGTGAGCAGGATGTAAAAGTTACTGCACAATGAGGCAAATTAAAGACTGGAAAAGAGAGCAACAGCCAAAAATTTTATTATGRAAAAGGAAATGTAAGAGAAAAAAAAATAGGAAAGTACCTAGTTATCTTTGTCCTTATTTTTAAATAAGAAGTTTAGACACTGTTAGCAAACRATTTATTGTAAAAGACTTGCTTTGGTTTATTATCTCATATCTTTTTACAAAAAAAATGAATGTTTCTCTTAGATCCTAATATTAAACAGCACGGAAAGAAGTATTACTGTTTTGCAAGTATGAAACAAACTGTCATTTCAAAAATTCTTTATTTTTTCCACTAACACTTAATTGCCTTTGAAAGACAAAGTAAGTTAGACTTCTTCCAGCAAGCCAGATTCTAACATTCTGGTAAAATGATTAAAGGTTTGACTAATGATATTCAAACAGAAATTGTAATAGGTTGTAAAACGTACTGTCCCATTGGGAAATGAGATATCATGGGCCTGATGTTTCTAGTGCTATGTGCATGGAACTCCCATTAACTTCACTGCACTTTGTGCACATGGAAAAAGTGTGGGATTGGGCCCTGATGTCTGCTTTCTGCACCRTTATTGGCAAGAAAAGATAGGAAAGTGTTCTGGTTCCGATACCAAGAATGAAGGTTGCAGGTTCTGACATTAACAGGGAATTAAGTTGAAGGTATAGACTTGACTTAAGTTGGTCTTACTTGATTCTCAAGAGCTGTTTGATATTTGCAAACTTTAACTTTCGTAAGGTTTTACTAAAAGCTTCATAAAAACATTTCAATCAGTTGATAGCTTTCTTCATTTCATCATGTCATGATCATGACAACATTTCTTCATTTCATGTGTTTGTTTTCTATGGCACTGTGTAATTACCAYGGGCCGCTTACTGTCATATRCTTGTATAGCGTCATCCCCAAATATACTTCATCAGAAACCTAATTTCAGTTTGCACATTTATCTAAATRGAAGCCTTCTGCCAGGCTGGTTATTTAGTGCCTTGGTATTCAGAGTTTCTCTGTACGGTGTCATCAGCTGGCTCAGTTTTGTGAAAGCTTGGTACTTCTTGTCTTTTACTCTCTTTGAAATCATTGTATGTGGACCTCGTAACCGTCTTCATCAAAACTGCCCAATACTTCACTTTATGTGAATGAGTTTTTGCAAAATTGAACACTTGGGTCAGAAACTTTCCATGCCAGGTGCTGAATGCTTTGGAGAAATTTCAGCCAAAACAATTCGGCTTATTCCAAGGACATAGACAGAAAAAACATCTTGTTTCGCACTGTCAAAACATTCCTGAAACCTTTTCTTTAATATGTCTTAACACCCCCCATTGTTGGACTTGATCACAGATCAGGGATTTGAAATTTGGCAGGCAATGGTCTTCTGGTCACGGATGAGTCTTTTGCAATATCTATGAACATCAACACATATTTTACTACAACCCTTTGCAAAAAAATCTTTSCTTCATGCTCTGTAGGGGCTTCATGGATGCTAACAGCTAACATTTCTGAAAAGCTTATCTTTTTTGAATGTATTCTAGCTTGTCACATGGCAGTGTCCTACACATACAAGATTGTATGTGTGCAGTCTGCTTAGAATAGATTAAAATGCTCCTATTCCAGAGATAAGCTATTAAAAAGCATCCTTGCAGTTGTTCTTGTTTCCTGCTTTGCTGCAGTGTGCACCACCGAATGAGCTCTCAGTGATGCCTCCGACCTCATATTCARTTATTATGGAAGAGAGTTTGCAGTGAGTTTCTTACCCTTTCCAGACTTATGATAGGAGTGATGAGATCAAATAACAGCATGAGGAGAGGGAAAGATAAAATGAGACTAGCTGAACTGAAAAATTTGATGTTATGACCCTAGGATGAAGATATGACAGATAAGACAGATATGACAAAGTGGGAGAAAGACCTAGGACGGATACACTGGGTCCAGGAACTACCAAAAAAGATGGGAAGACTAAGATTAAGTAAGGTATCTGGGGTAGGAGATGGAATCTGGAGCATGGTGAGAGGAAGGGGAGAAATCAGTTGTACGTGGAGCCAGGAGAGGGAATTGGGACTGATTTGGCAGGAAGACTGTGTGGGGAGGGATAGAATTGCCAATATATTAGCATTTCAGTTTGGATGAAGARTATGTTTTGTGAAGCAAATCAAATATACGATGGTCCCTGCATACTGCTCATCAGTTTGCATCACAGAATGGTTCTGGAGAACATGAACTGGTTTTTGGATTAAGCTGGGCTGGAAGATGTGCTCCAGGAAAGCACCTCATGATCTCCAGCAGCTAATGCAGATGCAGTCCTGGGATCTGACTAGAGTTAGTCTGAAGTAATGTGTATAGTATGGGTGCTGAATCTTCAACATCAACTATTTTGGCCTATGAATCTGTTGCTGTTGAGTTGTGTTGCTGGTAGTGTAGACATAGCTGCATTTTTAGGGGAAACTGGAACTTGGCTGGCAAGCCAGAGATAGAACTAGCACTATATTTCCAAGGACCTAGATATGGAGATGAAAATAAATAAATAAATAATTGATCCTAAGGATAAGGCATAAAAGCATCTGACTGTTTTCCTGCTCTCAGCAAATAAACATGTTGCCTTTTAGTATTGGGTCTGCCACATACACTAGTGCTAAAGAGTGCTAGTCTGCCTGGATGATGAAAATCTCGGTTTCTCTGCTAATTCACGTGGCAGAGGTCTGGCAGGGGACTGCAGTTTCCACTCCTGATAACCTGTGCAGATAGCCCTGTAATGCTACATGAGGGAATTCCTCAGAATTTTCATTCATTTTTGAAGAATCCAGGAAATAAGAAGCGTAAAATTATGTCAAAAGGCACTTTCAAAATTACTAAAGCAAATGCCAGATGTAAAGGAGAGCTAGAATAAGAGTGGCATATACAGTTTTCATTTGACCCCTGTATATTAGGATGCAGATGTTAATGATACTATTTGCAAGTCTTGCATCAGGCGATGCCCTGGCTTAAGAGTAAGTTTAGTTTTGGGCTTGCATTTGTTTTCAGTGTGTGGCTCCATGATTTATTTATAACACTCCAGTAAACCTTGCTCTGAAAAAAAATAAAAGGACAATGAAGATATTACTCATTCATTTTTTAGAGGAGATCTGAGGATGTGCTTTGTAAAAAGTTGAAATTAAGTGTGTATGCAGCATGATTTGAAGTAGAAGGCTTGTTCATTGTCTGATAACTGAGTTTTTTTGTTCTCTGCTGTATTCCACCCCAAAACACAGAATTAAATCTTATTCTACAACGTGGAATCAGTCCAGGCTTTCTTGCAGTTCCCTGTTTCTGAGAAAGAAGAATACCAGTACTTTTTCATCACAGGAATTTACTTTGGTTGGTTGATTTGAAGTTGTTATAGGTTTCATAAGACTCCTTGCTTACTTTCCCGCTGTAACTTAGAAAAACCCTTGTTTAAGGACATTGGCTATTTCATTATTTATTTCACACTAAATTTACTTCAGATCCATTTCCTTGATGGGCTGCTGATGGTATGTCTTTGCACATAAAAAAAAAGTGTGGAAGAGTTTTCTTGTTTAAAATGACAGCTCAGCTCATTCCATTATAGATTTTAAGTGGTAATGGATTCAACATTTCTAAACTAAAACTCCCTTAAAATAAAAAAATCATGACAGAATCAAGGTAAGGGTTGCTCACAAACACCARCTTACACTTAAAATGCACAGCATTGACTTCTATTTGTTTCACAGTTTATTAGSTTTGTGTATCATTTGCCTGCCATCCTCTGTTGCTGTGAATAATTTCAGTAGCTATTTCAGGGTCAAGGTCATTGTCCAGATATATCACGAGAGTCATCTGGAACTTCATCTTAAACCAGTCACACCTTCTTGTCAAAGCTGTCCTCTGAAACACATCTAAAAGCTGCGAACACTTCAGCTTTCTTCAGTGGGTTGGGCAGTTAYGAAGTCAAGTGGTTTGTAGCAAAAACACTTCTAGTTACTAAGTTTGAAAAGCATGCCTGCAAAACCTGACAATACTGAGATTTGCGTTATTTCCCATTAGAGTGATGTCTAGAGTAGACTGTATTTTCCACTGTATAGTTTGGATAGCTAATAAAGAAGGGGATCTTTCTATATTCTTGCACGTGCTTGGAGTCTCCGGTGATGAGATTTTGGAATGTGATTGTTCTGTAGCTACTTGGTGGTTTCTGTCCTGTCCAGCCAATAATGTTCTCTAAATCTGAGTAGCCAAGCTGTACTTTGCTTACTGCTCATCTAAATTTTCCCCAGTGCATACAGATTTTAGAAGAGGTGTCCAGAAGAAGTAATGAGTATGTAATTGAAATGAGTTGAGGCCACATTGTCTGTCTCAAGAGCGGGTTACCATATGCTAGAAATATTTCCTCAACGGTGCAAGGAGCAATGCGCTCAGCTAAGGAGGCAGCCTGGAGACACAGGGGCAGCGACAAGGTACCAGGAGCTGGAGAGGGTAAGGCTGGTGAGGGAAGGACTCGAGGAGACAGAAGAAGGATGCGCCCCATACAGATTTATCTAGAGCTGAGATATGTAACTAGGGCTGTTTTCAGTACCACTTATGTATTCAGGTGTCTTTTAAAGGTATATATAAGGCACAGGTTCTTGTAATTAGACAGGTCAGCATAGGACCGCCACCGGTGCCTTCTGAAATGTGCGTAACGTCAGAGTAGGTGAGGGGACTTGGAGAGAGCCGCTGCAAGAAGACTCTGAACCTTTTGAGCTTTTTAGTTCTCTTTTGCTGACCGTTGTTGCTGGACTATTGTTCTTTGCATCGTGAGAGCACGCAGAGCCTTGAACCAGGCCTAGAGGACCGGTCAGATAAGTGCTGAGCAAATACATGGAAAGAAACAGTTTTTATAGGCCTGAAGTAAATCCTCTGCCCTGCTATAAGAGAAGGGAGGAAAAAATCCCAGTTGGCCCGTATGTGAAACAGTAAATGGGTCCGCCATGGCCCACATGGAAAAATAAATAAAACCTGCTGAATTGGATTCAGCTCAGGAATGTGGCTCCTTTATTTTGATCCTGGGGATTAGCTCCCAGTCTTACCATAGCAGGGAGTCTGATCTTACTCTCATTGAAATCCAAAATCTAAATCCACATTAACACCATAGAAACAGGATCAAACCTTGCCATCTAAAGTAAAAGCAATCCAGGAGCTTAATCAGCAAATGCTATGTATAGTGTGTGTTTGGGGGGGGGGGGGTGCACAAGTATATGTGCTGGGAGAGTCCCAGGTACGAACGGGAGGCCCACTGCAACCAGGAGCAGGAGAAAGATGAGCGACATCCCTTGGGAATCCATAAAGTGAGCAGCGCTACAACAGAGAGACAATACCTCATGCGTACGTTTCTCAGTTTTTAATGTGAGCTTTATGACTCTAAAGTCAGATTTTACAGTCTAACGTTCCTGCAAGTTCCAGATAATTTTTGGCTTCTTTGTTTTCAGCTTTAGATGAAGGCCAGCAATTTACTCTCAAAGACATATAAACAGTATAAGGGAAAAAAAAGATATTTAGAAATTCTAAGTATGGATTTCACGGTGTAAACTTCCCTTATGTCTTTGCAGTAGTGTAGATTCTGTTGATTTGAYGGGAAGACTACAGCCTGGCAGAGGGGTGTTTTCCTCTAAGATTGTGAATTATATGGTTTCCACTGAGAAGCAGAGACCTTTTGAATATTTAGTTTTGGAGATACACCTGGATAATTCTAACTCACTTTTTGTATTAAGTTAAAGCTGTCATAAGGAGCATGTGAAGGAATCCCTTAGGTCAGCTCTATCCCAGCCTCTTCCAATTCCCCATCTCCATTCAGAATTCCAAGAATCTCACTTTTATCTTTTCTTCCTGTAATTTACTTCATCTTTGGAAAGACCGTCCTAGGATAATTATCTCCACCRGGTTACAAGTATCTCCTGCTGTCAGCCTTCTCCACCGTTCTGTGGGCCTGCAAAGGTGGAACGTTGTTGTGCTGGTGAGCTTCATCTCCTCTAAAACAAATAAAATGCTGGCTGGTAGTATTTTCTCCACCRCAGAGAACAGCAAATTTAGCAGCCCCCTGAGACTTTTGAACCGTATTGGAGAGCGCTTTGGTGAGGGTGGAACGTCTGTAGCACGGCTGAAGGAATGCGAAGCATCCGGGAAGGGGAGCCGGCCTGCCGAGGCGAGCTGGGCTCCCTCGCGGCGTGGAGGAAGCGCGGCGGAGCGACCCTGGTTGTTCTCAGAAGGAGCAGCCTTGCGCGTGCCTCTGCGCATCTGCGAGCCTGGGCCTCGTCTGCCGAGTGCCGAGTGCCCTTGGATCCGCGTCAAAACAGCGGTCGCGCGGGTTCAGGACTGCTCGTGATCAGACTCCTGTTGGAGGCTGCGTGCTGTAGGGGCTGCCTGTTACGGAGAGGGGATGCGATCCCTGACCGAGCAGGGACGTGTGGACCCCTCAAACCTGCTTTCGCTCAAATGCTGTAGAGCACATGTGAATTCRGTAGTTATTTCCTTACTTTAAAGATACACACATCCATTACATTCTGGCTATCTTTAGCAATTCGCCTGATGAAAAACCAAGATGCAAGAAGATATTAAGTGGTTCAGTAGTTAATGCTTTTTCCAGGGCTCCTTAACTGTATGATTGTTCTTACTGTAGTATTTTGCACTCTGGTGGAATACCCAAGTATGAAATTAATAAAGATCATATTTTATTACATCCAAAATAAATTGTTATATTTAAATGACCTTCCTAGAAATTGGCGATATAAAAACTGTAACATAAGAAGGTGTTTATTTCAGAAAAAAAATAATTGCAGTATTTGCTTGAAGTATCTTGAATGTTTGGCAGAATTTCATACTTAAGCTAAGGAGAAGTAAACCAGAAGCTGATAATTTAGCATCTACTATAAAAGGGTCTAGTTTAAAGTAGAAAGAAACATTCTTCAACTATTTTTTAGTTAAAAACTAAACTCAAACATTCTTCCTCAAAGTATTATATGAGTAATTCTGAAGCAATGTATCACTGACCTTGAGCTAACATTATTTTCTGAACTTGCAAGAATGAAATCCCTCTGCACTGGCCCTTAGCATAAAGGCAGGCATCTGAAAGAATGAAAATAATTGACTGCCACATTTCATTGTTTCCGTAGGTTTTTGGCAAAATTGCTGTTACTTGCTGGGAGAAACCGACAATGTGCTTTTCCTAAAATGCTTGTGGTTTTGTGATTAATCTACAGGATGCGTTTTTCCTTTACACTGCCAGGGCAAAAAGTGAAGCGTCCGTGGTCTCGCAATAGAAAGGCCGTTGGTTAGACAGTGTTCAGTCGACTTAGAAGCCTTACTGGCTTTTCAAAGATTTCCTCAGCCTCAGCTACGTTGCTGAGAATTTGTGAGGGCTCCCCATCAAGACACAGATTTCCTGGAGAAGCGAGAGGAGCTATTCCCTGTTAGTGCTGTTCCGTTTGTCGGGTGTKGCCGCACTGCGTAATTTGGAAGTATCTTGAAGGCTATGCAAGTCCCTGGCTTCCTTGCTCTACAGACTTCTCCTTTTCCCTCACCCGCACGCAGGTGAAGTCTATGTTCTTCCTTGCTCCATACGCTGGCGTAGCAAAATCCGGATTTGGACCTGTTTCCTGCTCTTGCTGTGTTTCCTCGTAGGTCTCTGATAAGACGTACTATGTTAGTACCCGCAGGGAAGGGCTCACGGCTCAGCAGGGCACGCCAGCGAAGGGCCCTGGGTGCCGGGGCAGGCTTGCAACTGGGCCCTGGAGGCCGCGGGAGGCTGCGCGGGGACTCTTCTCTCGTCCGTGCGTGGGTACCCCTCCTGGGCACCGGGCCTGCCTGTTCCTGAGAGCACTGCTCCTGGTAGCATGAAACGCTCCAGTCTATTGATTTGACTGTTAACGCAGTTTCTTTGGGCAAATCATCGATTTCCTACCTTCGACATGGAAAATGATGACTATCATCCTTTGTGAAATGCACTGCAGTGAGTGTGTTTTACGTTTATATTGGAAGAGGCCATTCAGGCTGCCAAAAGCCGTTTCGTATTCACACATCCAATTCAGGGCTGGTTTGGTTTATGGTGAGTTTTAATTTGGCGCTCTTACTGGAAGGAATGATCTTATACGGTAAGTTAGATGCAGACACTGCTATAATATATATGTTATAGCAAATATATATTTGCTCTTAACTGGTCTGTAATTGGTTAAGGGCTAGTGTTAAGTAGATGATTTATTTCCTGTAAGCCCTGCCACTTATTAAGGCTGTGACCTGCAGCAGGAAATGAGGTGTGGGCAGAATGAGGCTGAGCAGCTGCAGGTTTTTGTAAGGGGAAGTACTACTTAGCAGATTCCTTAAATCAGTTCAGTGATTAGGAAATAAAGCTGGGACAACAAAGTGTAAATATATCCCTAATACAGTACTGAAATTTCTATGTTGGGTTTTTTTTTTTTTTTTTTAAAAAAAAGCAGATAATTTTCCAATAACGAGAAAGATTTACAAGTCCACATGTAGGTCTTAATAGCTGCATAGCATGGCAAACAGACTCAGTATACTGTACTTAATAAAATAACATATGATTATTTTTAATAGAAAAATTGTGGAACCTGTAAAATATTTTTGAGACGCATTTGACAGTTTTCAGTCTAGTTATGTGATGTGTAAATTCCCTGGTGCAATATAACTTCTAAAACAGTTCTTTAATTTTCCTAGGGGAAGAGACAGTGATTGCTGTACCACATGGGAGTCGCAGTGTGAGAATTACGCTGAAAGGACCAGCACACCTTGGTATGAGTGAACAGTTTCATGTATTTATTAATAGGCAGAAGATAAAAACAGAACCTTGTATCTGACCCATCCCAACTTGGGGAATATGAGTAAGATCATTACCTCAATTCCTCTTCCCATTTTTAATATCCAGCCTGGAGATTCTCCTACAGGACATTGGAAGTGTACTTAGTAAAAAGAAATTGTATAAAAACTGGTRGTTTCTTATATGAGAATTACTTGGTTTAGATTAGTTAAAAATATGTGGACTGTGGACACCTGTGGGCATGATCCTGCTGGGCCATGTTAGCCCTGATTCAGCCAAGCACTTAAGTGCACAYTTACTGCTGAGCGTGTGAATAGTCTAATGGAAATCAAGCTCTAGACTTGGCAGCTGGTAAAGCAACACAGTCATGGAGCGTTGTTTGAGCAACAGTSAAAATTATCTAAGTAAAATAAGGTAAGGTAAAAAAGTAAAATAACCTACACAAGTCCTCTTCCTATGTAATACATTACATTGCAATAAATTGTTTTTTTTTTATGTGATCTATGAAAAATAGCTTGCTATTCTGTCAGTCATTTGTTTCCTAATATTTTCTATGAGGCTGATGGTAGTGTATAATGTTACTTCTTTACCATAGGCCTATTTTAGATACAGAACTTATCAATTCAATGACAAGTGAGAGTGCTATACCAAACAATGAAATAAACTATTMATTTAACACTTTTTTTWAAAAAAAAAWTTATTAGGGAAGCTGAAGGCCTCAGTCTGAATCACAGAAATAAAAAAGGACTTTTACTGTTATGAGATGGGTAAACAGTGAGAATKATAGATCTTTTAGTTCAAGATTGCTCATGATATTTTTATTTGTTTTAAAGATAATATCACTTCATTTCAAAGAAAAAATTGAATAAGAATTACRTATTTTAGAGCAGCTTCGGAGTGACAGGTATCTCCAGGATATAACACCGATATCACCAGCTGGCAAAGCAGAACTTCCTTGACAAATAATATTCATGTAAAACTGTTGTGAGCAATGTATGAAGGAGTGATCCTGACTAGTTCAGGTCAAGACTCTTGTTTTCCAYCCTGGTTTTGGTCTTTTAAAATTAGTTCTACAGAAGCAAGTTGTTATTTTAGCTTCATATGAGGAAAAGTACTAGATTTGGTGGCTCCTGGGGGATTTCTGGAAAGCTCCTGAGGAATGCAGCAGCAGCAGCTCTTTACTAAGCACAGAGTGCTCCTGGCTTTCTACCCAGCGTGGCTCCCTGAAGAAGCTTTTAGCTYGGCGTTACCTTTGCTAGCTGGGTCTTTAGCTGCAAGAGAATTGTGAAATGTTCCTTTAATCTCAGCACATCTGTTTCTAAATCTATAAGGATTTGGATGTTTGTTGCCTTAAATGTTTGAAATGACAAAGGTTAAAAACACGTGAGAGCAGTTAGGGAAAAAAACGAAAGAAAAAAATCCCTTCAAAACAAATTTACATCACTTCATAGGCAGATCTGCAAGAACCAGATTCTCAGGGATGCACTTTGGGACAATTTGCTTGTCCTCCTTTCTGCCTGTTTGTATATTTTTGGCTATGGTATTTGTCACTTACACAAAGTGCTAAGGGATCTTTGATCTGCAGCTTCACTGATTTCAGTGGGAATACGCTGGTATAAYTAAAGGAGGAATTTCAGAAGTATTTACAGGCTTCATTTGTCATAGTCATTCTCTCTGATTTGTTAGGAAGTGAATCTAACAGGTAGCGTAGTGACTACTTACTGGAGAGTTTTATGCTGCCTCCTGTTGCCAAGATGTGAATGCTCTTCATGTGCTYCTGCTTCAGCAGCAGTAGCAAATGCCCAAAGAGCGCCGTATAGCATCTGGCTCTTTTCCCTTCATCCTGTGATTTTTTTTCTTTTTTTTTTCTTTTTTTCTTCTTTTTTAATGCTTCATCCTGGGCTTTATGATATACTCTTGTTCCAGGGGAAAACAGCTGCTGGATTAATCAAAAATGGAAATCTGGTTGGAGATGTAGCACATAACAGAACTGCAACAAATAAATGCTCTGAACCTTGTTTTACAGTCAGCAGCTTAATGTTTTAGGAGACTCCATTTCTTTATAGCTGGTAAGAATAAGGGGTACTTTTTTKTGTGTGTGGACACTTTAAGACAGGGAACATCAAAGACCACGGACATTCCATTGAGCTGCTGTTTTTACGCATAGGTCCCTTGTTCACTGTTGTGTGCTTGAGTTTAGTGAATGATTCAATGGAAAATAACAAAACAAATGGTTATGAATAAAATATTTCACTGTTTTGGTTTTGATTTTGATTTGGACTAAATTACAGCTTTTCTAGCAGTTGTTTTAAGAGCATTAGAATCAAAAGAGMGACTGAAAATTCCCTGAAAATAATCCTCCAGCAGAAGAAACAGGAAAACCAGAAGCTAATATTTTTACAAGTGGCTTATGCTAGATAACTGAGTTCATGAACTTAGGGAGGTTAAACTTCACTAAAAAGAAATGAAAATCTTTTTCCCTTTTTGTCAATTCTTCTCCCCTTACAGAGATTTGCATTACTTGACAGTAAGTAGCTATACATTTAAACACTGCTTTGTCTTTTGACAAATTATTAAGAAGAGAATAGTGTTGCTTCCTTCTCAAAAAGAACATATATTTTATTTTGGGCCCCCATCCTGTGCTATCTACAAATAAACCACATAGAAAACTTTTGAGTACCAATATGATTTATCCCTTCTTGCACTGGGAGCCAGTTCCTTGGGCACTCCAGCTGTATGCTCCTATGAAGATGGTGTGATATCTGCAGAAGGTTCCCTGTGCTATGCTGCCATACTCCTACCTTCCACTAAAAGGAGGAGAAGTTCTTGCAAAGGATCTTCCATCTACAGTTGAGCAAGGAATTTCCGTAGAGAAAGCAAATTTTACATCATGGCAGGGAAAATAACACAAGGTAATAGTTTTAGGTGTTTGGCACCAGTGGTTGCCTAGCTAGGCACAAAACTAGGTGAGTACCCATTCCCAGCCTTGGGGAATTCCCTGTCCCTATGACTGCACCGCTGCAGTTGTAAAGACTCCTCTTTTCCTTAACTTACCATCAGGAAACTGAAGTCAAACTTCCCATTTTTATTCCAGGATTGCAGGGCCCTGCAGGAGGAATACTTGTTTGGTGAATTGTTTTCTAAAACTTTCCGATCAGCCAATTGGTGAAATCTTTACTCCCTGTTACTGCACTGAAATCAATCAAGTGTTTCTTTAGGGATCTGCTCCCCGGTAAGAATAAGCAGTTCACAGTCCAGCACTTGATGTTGTCTAACTCTCTACATACACTGAGCTTTCCACATTCTAGTATTAACTATGGGACAATTCTAAATATATATTTTTGCAAATAGACATTTACTGGAACTTGTTGGAAGCGTACTTGTAGATACTTCCAGATGGTTAGATATTAGCCTGAAAAATAACAAATTACCTGCACATTAATAAAGTTATATTACAATGTTACATATGTTGGATGCTTGGCTTCACTCTGTTTTGGAAGCCTGYGATGACAAGCCCTGGATAACACTGATCAGGAATATATTGCCTTTGAGGTTAACTGTTGCACGGTGGAATAGCTCTTCATTTCTGTGTGACACACTTCTGGGAAAATCTGAGTAGTTTTCTGAGCTTTGCTGACACCTCCTCCAGAGATACAGACTGTGTCTGTCTAGCTAGAACTTGCAAATCAATAAATTCTTTGGATTCAGATCTAGTTTAGCTTTAACATGAATATATGTCATCTCTGAGTTATCATATTGTTGGTTCCTGGACAATATTCTTTGTTTCTGCTTAGAAAAAAAAAAATTTATTAAGAGAAGTAACATAGAGTCTGTAAAATGAGGCAGCTCAGGTCACTAAATTAACATCTAACATCTGTTTGCAACAGCCATTCTTCACTTGCAGTGGTTTGCATTACTTGCCACTAGGTCCTGTATTCCTAAGTATCCTCTTGACTTCATGTGGACTTGGAGGTACTTGAAATATCTTATTCAAGCAATAAAATGACAGAATAGCAGGCGCCTTGCACGAATACTTACTTTTAACCAGTGTGATTCTGGGGTCAAGGCTTCCAGCAGCTTAACCCAAGGATCATGAGTTTAGGATATTTAAAAGATTGTTTTGTAATACAATTCAGGAAAAAAAAATCTTATGAAAAYGAAAAACAAAAATATATAGTAATCATCTAAGTATTTGTTGCTTTTTCTGTGATTTGTTTAGATATATTTGTTCCTAATGTTCCTAATGGTATCTATTTGGTCTTAATGGAAATGTTTTAGTAGTTGGGGCACTTTGATTCCCAGATGTTTTTTATTAAGTATGTTTCTTTAACAAAGTGCGTGTAACTTACTGTTAGATTCCTACACAATGACCAAGGTTAAACTGTTTTGTGGAAATGTATCCTTTAAATTTCTTCCTAGCCGTGTATGAGGTCCTTATTGTACTCAGGACACGTGAGGAGCCTAATATTTAGAAAACTGGGATAATGCTGTGAATACACTTTCAAGGAAGTGTTGTTTTCTTTCGGAATGGCATCACTCTTTTTGTTGGACATGCTCCAGAATGGATTTGTATTCTAGAAGATCTTAATGAAGAAAACACTAATGATGCTCCTGGAGTGTAGCTCTCAGAGTATGTTTTCTGTACAGGTAACAAGAAATGCGCTTAACCTAAATTATGTAACCTTAATTAGCTAACTCAGTCGTTTAACTACCAAAAAATGTAAGAGAAAGAGTTGGAGAAAGAGGATATTTCTAGCTCAGCGTCATCAAAAGGCTCCTTTTAGTTAGGCTTCAGCTCATCTGAGATCGCAAGGTTCAAAACCCAAGGTACTGTGGCTTTTCTGCTATTTTAACCAGTTATAATAGCTAACCTGGATGAAGAATAGGCTGTATTTTACAGTTGTGACATTTCTCTGTRTAGGATATGACAGCCATTTTAGTGACACTATGTAGGCCGTAGGTATGCCTCTAGCATTAACTGTCTACCACACAAAAGTTGAAATTTTTTCTTGCTTACTAAAGACAATTCTTAATGTGGTTCTGGAAGGCTGGCTGCTCCAAGAGAAGATGCCCTGAAGGCAATCACAGTTGCACAGTCACAGTAACTCCTTACATGATTCTAATACAGACAGAACCTCTATTGTAAAACAAAATACTGGATTTACTGCAATGAGTGACAGCACTTTCATGGCTAGATGGCCCTCAAAATCCCTTTCCTGCAAAATTGCCAGATTTTTATATTAACCTTTTAAAAACATAGTTTACAATCCCATATTTAAAAGTGACATTTAGCATATCTTTAGTTTTCCTTGCTCCTGCAGAGTTTGCAAGGGAGTACTGCTGGATTTAATTTCAGTAATAGGATTAGGAAATAAATACCTGATCCTGTTCTGTTGAAGTAAATGGGAAAACCCTGCACCTCTTCCATGAAACAGGATTAGGTGCTATTTCGTGAAATAAGCTAACTCCTAGAATTTAGCAGCATTTTTAAGTACTTAAGTTATTTCTAACCCATCATCACAATGAGACTTGTCTTACAAAGTATCCTTTCCACTCTTCAGCATTGCCTTATGCCATTTTATACAAACTCATTATTCATGAAATTATGAGTAAAATTGTGTTGGCCCAAGTCACATTACAGGCAATTTCTGTGCCACAATCTTTACRTAGTGCTGTCAGCATATTTCATTTGTTACTCAAGATCCTGCTGCATTCCCAAGACTTTCTTGAAAGGAATTTGAAAAATGGCTATGAATCATTGGAATCACTTTCTTTTTTTGTATGTGGACTCAGGAGGAGCTAGGTTGAGTTCTCCAAACTCATTTCTCTTTGGAATATATTCAGAATTTTAATCCAGATTTGGGAGAGTTACTGAATTCACTGTGCCATCTGAAGTGCAATTATTCTTCTTGAAAGGTCAAGGAATTGCATGTGCTTGTCAGCAATGTGCTGTWCTTAAGTATTACTGTGGAGTTAATTTTATCATGTAAGACATATGCTGATTCTTGAAGTATATGTGGAATTTCAATCACTTCAAAGTAAGACTTAATACATTTTTTATATATGTTCATCAAGACTCCAGAAGGGCAAATTCTACTGTCTCAGACCAGMTCTAAAAGCTATTCAGTGCAGTTACTCTTTTTTTTTTCTGTATAAGTCTTACCTAGAAGAAAGTTTGTYCCTTCCTATAACTAGCTGTTGTTGTATTCCGTTGCTGAAGGGCAATGTGCTGTGATCTTTTTTATCAGATCAAAGGAGTCCTTTGTAATTTTAAGGATGTCTCTTTACCTGTTTTCATAAGTCAGTCTGAAAAGGGAAGAAGTGACAAAGGAAAATCTTTCCGTGAGAGAATTGCACTAGCATAGTCCTCTCATTTGTGATGAAAGGGTGGGATAAATGGATGATTGGAAAATAYAGCAAAACAAGGACATAAAACAGGACTCAAGCATCAAAACTTCCTGAGCTGGGAAAAATCCTGCTGAATAGCACCAGAACTGTTGCAGGACCCAAAAGTCAGCCTTGGGAGCCTGACCTAGTTTATCTATACCTGCAAGATTAGCTAAACCGTACCTTATATCCATAAACTCAAAAAACTAGAAGTTTGGAAAGAGCAATTTCACTAAAAATCATTTTAATAAAAAGTTTTCCAGCTTAATTATAGCAATATATAGTCCATGCCTTTATTACTTGCACTGCTGTGACAGACTGTAACCTGAGCAAGTCATGCATCTTGCTGAGCACRTACAATGTGCTGTGCAGAGTGCAGAAATCCTAACTTCCTTGTGATTATCTTTCTTTAACTTTGGCCACTGTAGTTYAGTCAGTTTGCTGGAAGTAACTGAATCGTAAAATGCTAATTCTGTCTTCTGGAAGTTGTAATCTACTTGTTTGTCCTATTTCCAAGGAAAGCAGAATGACAAAAAAGGGTTTTCATCATCACCTCCTCCAAGAAAGTATAATCCCATAAAGAGTGTTGCAGTTACAGACCTTCTGGCCTTACTTTTTGCTAACATGGGAAATACCCAGAATTAGGTTAATGACATCTACAGTGGGTGAAGTGATAAAGGTATTGAGGGGAGTATTTAGTGAGTCTGATACCGTTCAGGCTTCTCTGGAGACTGTTGAAACTATTAGACTTGAATTGCATGGAAGTCTGGATTATTTTTCTATGTACTGATTCTATCCATTTTGTGAATTTTCAAATTGCCCTGTTGAATCCATTGCTTGATAACAGACTATGTATAGCATATGGTCTAGGAAAAACTGTGTAAGAGGTGCTTCTGGTATGGAAGAACAGTGTGATCAGGCAGATACTCCTGTGCTGACACATCATTCAATTGTATATCAACCTGTAATCTGAAGCAGCTAGTATTCTCATAGATATCTTGTGTATATTTTTAATGTGCCTATACTGCTACCTCCTGTAACATAAAGTTTGCAACATTACTTTCTGACTTCCTTGAAAAGAAAGATATCCTGTTTAAGTTTACAAATTGTGTGTTTTCTCCCTAGTTATAGAGTCAAAGACATTACAAGGAGACAAGGGAGAGCACAGTTTCAATGCTCCTGGAACATTTGTCATAGAAAACACAACTGTTGAATTTCAGAAGAGTGCAGACAGGGAAATCATAAAGATCCAGGGACCTCTTGGAGCAGATTTCATTATCAAGGTGGGCTGTGCATATGTATAAGTCTACTAAAATACTGGAAGTACCAGGAATAGTGTAAGCAGCTGTCCATTAGCATGTAAAATCCTTTAGACATAAATTCCAGAGATAATTTATGTATCTAATCAAATTAAAATATAGTGAGGTTAACCTCTCTGCTGTGGTGGAAACACACAGGATTCAGTACCACAGAATCTTTAATGATCAAAAATGGCTGAGATTTTTAAGCGTTACTGAAAGAAGAACAGTGTGGCCCTCTGCGTYGGATTGATGTTAATCCAATGGAAGACTGCCACCTACTGAATCACACCATCGCTTCCAGCAGCACCCTCTCATCTCCTTTAGGCATTCCTAATCCAGCTACTGACCACGTCTGGTCCTTTTAGTTACTCTAATACCCAGATCACTTACCAATGATTTGTGTCATATGTGCAGATATTTTTGTGTATAAACACACCRAACATTGTTTGTGCCAAGGGAGAGTGGTCATAGTTTTCTATCAAAAATGTCAGGTGTTTCAGTGTTACCACACCACTTGTCTTTATTCTTCGTGTTGTAGAAATAGGCACTCAGTAATTCAATATTTTGCATCTCTAATACTACATTTGGAGTAGACCTGTCTGAGTGTGAATCAATATGCTTAGTTCAGCTCTAGATTTAAATCTGTAGCAGATTTTCAAAATCTGGCCAATGATGAGGTAAAGCAGAAGCTCACAGTTAGGAACTTTGTCAGTCAACGATAGATAATCAGATGGAAAGGCATATTAGCACCTTGAATATCTTGAAAAAAGTATTTGACTTTTGGAAACTTATGTTTAATTAGTGACTGTAGTCTTTTTTGAGGTCTTAGGCCTGTTGTCATATTAATTTCTGCACTGTTATTACCTATGAATTATGTTACGAAATATCATGAACAATGGAGTACAGTATACGCATGTGTTGTAATGGAAATTTCTTTAGACCAGGTACTCTGGCACAAAAGACAGTGTGGTTCAGTTCTTCTTCTATCAACCCATCAGTCATCAGTGGAGACAGACAGAGTTCTTCCCCTGCACAGTGACATGTGGAGGAGGTAAGTGATAGCAGTTCTCCCGRGGTGTTTACAGCTGAATATCAAAAGGGGCTAGTTGGAAAGTGGATGGTATCGGATTTGTGGCTCTTTGCAGAGGTTTCTTGCTTAAGTTAATTTTTCCTCCCCCCTTTACTGTTATTTCCCCACTACACTGAATTTAAGGAACTGCTACTACAAACATTTATGGCTGGCTGACCCTAGGTGCTCAGTCCCGATTGCAGCACCACAGCTAACCTGCGGCGGCTTCTGCATTTGGCTTCAGTGCTATGGTTTATCCCATGCTTAGAAAAAGTGCAGCTGAGCTCTGCTACTGCTCATCCTGCCCAGTCCAGTGTTTGTCCAGCAAAAAGCGTGGCCTCGTGCTGGGAGATTTTCACATCACAGATAGCAGTTTCAGCTCTGCCAGCATCACCTCCATCATCTGAAAGTCACAGTGGGAGATCAGATAGTAATACTAGTGTAGTGATTTTCCTGGAGAATTGAAAGAAATGTGCTTTAATTAGTTACTTGGGACATGAGTAGAAGGAGTTAAGGATATTTAAAGCACAAGAAATCTGAGGATCTTTTGACAGACCATCTGTTTTGGCACTTGTACTTCACTTTAATCTGAAATGCAGATAATATATGTGTATAATATGCAGTCACATAGGAAACTACCTTGTAAGATACTTGGCCCCCTGAAGTGTGATTCTTATTAGAGATGTGAGTGGCAATATATATTCTCTGATCATCACATTGAATATAAGAGGTTTTCCTTAACCTACCTCACAAGGGAAGAAGTATAAAGCATCACRATTATTTGGCTTTTTCAGTCAAATCCAGCCTTATTGAGACAAATACTGTGTTTTGAAAATTATGTCTACATGTCAATCTTTTTGAAACTAGCAAGTGATTTCACGTCTTGCTTTGTATCTGCATGTCTGCAATATGAAACTAGTATCTTTATTAACAGAGCTTGACACTCTTGAAGGCAATCCTGAGAGAGAGGCCAGTAGCTGAAGAAGCACAGAAATGAAGTTTCTGCTTACCTATGAAAGGAATAGTGTTAAGAATGGCATATTCCTGAATGGCATGCAGGGAAGCTGTGTGGCAGCTGCCTGGTTTGAGCCTGTTATCCTAAAGGGAGTTTGGTCTCCAGACTGTTTGGCCTGTTTCACTGGCCCTAAAAGAAAGTTCCTCATAGCAGAGACTTGGAATCAATGCGCTGCCATGCCTCATTTGGATAGTCCTACTTTTACTTCTGTAATCTCCATGGATGGGAGGGGGGAGTGTGTCGCAGAAAGAACAGTCGAGCCTGATTGAGCAAGAATGTTTAAAAATTGCATTTATCTTGTTTGCAAGTGGCATATCTTATATAGGTCCATTCAGTACTCACAAGAAGTGGCACATGTGTGCTTTGAGCACTGGAACTGCTCAGTTCTCCTTTATGGTTATCACTCTCATGCATGATGACACTTTGAATCAGCCAAGAGACACATAAGTGAAGCCACTGATATATGATGCTGAAGCATTTTCAGTAGACATTGGCTCTTATACTGTTATTTATTGACTCCATTTGGATTTTCATTCTTGTGGTTTCAACCTTTTTTTTTTTTCCTCACATACCAGAACATCCTTCTCTCCTCAATTTAAGTCCAAGTCAGCTCTTCTCAATGAGCGGTTTTTTTCTTAGCCAAAAAAGCAAGCTAGTGGGTTTATAAAACTCAGATCCTTTCAGTGGTTTATGAAACTCAGATCCTTTCTCTTAACCAGTCTTTCCACGCAGATTATTTTCTTATTTTCTTTTTTTTTTTCTCCACCAAGTAGTTACTTTAGGTTTTCATTTGTTGGCTCTTCAACTAGGAATGGTCTTGAATATATTTCTTCATTTTCTACAGGCTAACTTAACAATGATTTTGGATCTCATCTTCAATTCTTTTTTAAATGTTTTTTTTTTAGCATGTGTGAGCATGTAATATAGCTCTTGCTAACACCCATCGTAAAGCCTGCTTTAAGGTGGTGGTGGTGGGATATTGTACATTGTGGAACATGCAACACAACCGTGACCTTGCAGAGTCCCCTCCATGAYAAGTGAGCTGCTTCACTGCATGCATACCTACATCACATAAAAATATGTGTGCTTTTACTTGTCTCCTTACAGTATTGGGGACAGGTTTAGCTCAGTTGGTTAGAGTGTGGTGCTGCTAATGCCAAGGTCACAGGTTCAGTCCCCCTATGGGCTATGCTGAGGGTTGAACTAGATGATCTCCAGAGATCCCTCCCAATCATTCTGTGATTCTATGATTATCAGGATAACGTGTCAGAGTCTTATCTAGCATTAGCACGGTTTAACACCAGTTGTTACCCTGAATTGCCTTAAATGAAGATCAGGTCCTATATTTTTCTATACAGTATTTCCTTGTTTAAAAGCAAAAGTAACACTGGAAATTGCTTGAATGGTCAGCATATTATTGAGAAAAGAAAGCTGTTTGCATTTCTCTCCCTCTGTTACCACATTTTGCTTTGTTTGTACTTTAGGTTATCAGCTTAATTCTGCTGAATGTGTGGATATTCGTCTGAAGCGTGTTGTTCCTGATCACTATTGTCATTACTATCCAGAAAATAAGAAACCAAAGCCGAAGCTAAAAGAATGCAATATGGATCCCTGCCCTTCTAGGTTCGTATGACAAATATTTAAGTATGTAGTGTCTACGGTTACTAAGGAACAAGCAATCATATTTGTTTAATTTTGTTTCTTTTCATCTTTAGAGTTACTTAATCTTGGTTGATTATGGCATGCATTAAAGGCAGACATCTGGCACCGTTGCTAATGAATTTGTGACACCTCCTCAATGTTGTAGAATAGAAGGAGACTTTATTTTACAAAGACATGTTGCAAATATCATTTTGTTCAAGGGCTAATTCTGCCTTAGGTCTTTTGTCGAATGGTATGGCACATGGATGAGAGGTTGTGTGAGGAAGACAGACTGTTTGCCTGCTTTTGGATTTATTGATGCTGCCATTCAGGATTTCTCATTACAGACAGACAGTAGCTCCTTTTCTCACTCAACATAGTTTTTGCACATGGTTTATCCGGTTTATTCATCTGCCTACCATAAAAATCTCATTCTTCATTCACACTATGAATTTGTCACTTTAATAATTAAAGTTTAGGAGGGGTTTTGTTTTTAGGGTTTTTTTTTATGTTACAAGATAAAAAAAGTTCTAAGTAAATATACTTGTGGTACAAATACCACAGAATATTATTGCCAAATTATAAAGGCTATAGTATACATAAATTGTATTGAATTGCACTATGGTATTTCAAACTGACTTTTGGATTGTCTGGTGAGGTTTCCTGGCTGTGCTAAAGTATCTTAAAATAACATCACAGTATCAAGTCCCAGAACCTCACATTAATATGCCAGCTGGCTGAGCTAGAGTTATAGGCAAGAAGAAAAGGAAACCCTCTCAATGGATTTCATTTCCTATAGCTAAACTGTCCATTTCCTTTCATTCCTGTTGAACATAATCGTTGATAGTGACCTCTAACAGTTATAGATGTGCAGACTCTCAAGTTTTTTCCTGGACAGTTGATCGCTATATGGAGCAGTAAGAATTCAGTAAAGCTTCATAGCAATAGGTGCCAAATGTTACAGAGCTAGAATGGGAAAATTAAATATAGAAAAGGTATAATTAGCTTTCTTTCTTGCATCTTTAGCCTATACAGTCAGAAAAAGTGAAAATACTCCTAGATATAAGATCATATTTCTTAGCCCTTGAACTAAAACTACATGCCTGCTTTGTGCTGTGCAGTTGATGAAAAAAGCCCTAGAAAGGTCCTAGGCACCATCCAGGGCCTATTAGAATTAATCCCCTGTTGCATTTATTTCGTTGCCATTCATCTTCCACAAAAAAGTATATTACAGATATATGTGTGTAACTATTTTCTTGTTAGCAATGTTACACAGGCCTAAAGGATCATAGATGATAAAGTTCTTTGCTAAAAGGTTGTTCATTTCTTGGTTTTAGTGCAAGTAAGTGGGGAAATTGTAGTGTGAATGTATCTCTGTCCCTTCAGAAAAGTTGGGAGTATAAGTCATGGTTTTCACAAAATCACAGAATTGGTAAGGTTGGAAGGGACCTCTGGAGATCATCTAGTCCAACCCCCCTGCTCAGCAGGGTCACCTAGAGCATGTTAGACAGCGTTGCATCCAGGTGGGTTCTGAAGATCTCCAGAGAAGGAGACTCCACAACCTCTCTGGGCAACCTGTGCCAGTGCTCCGTCACTYGCACAGTGGAGAAATTCCTCCTCAAATTCAGGCGGAACTTCCTGTGGTTCAGTTTGTGCCCGTTGCCTCTAGTCTTGTTGCATGCAACTGGAAACAGTTTGTCCCCGTCCCCTTGACACCCTCCCTTCAGGTACTTGTACACGTTGATGAGATCCCCCCTCAGGCTTYTTTTCCCCAGGCTGAAGAGGCCCAGCTCTCGCAGCCGTTCCTCATGGGGCAGGTGCTCCAGCCCTCTGATCATCTTAGTAGCCCTACGCTGGACTCTCTCGAGTAGCTCCATGTCTCTCTTAGAGACAGGAATGTCTTGTAATTGCTTGCTTTAATCATGAGCAAGTAAAAGTGTTTATCTACTGTACATCTTGGATATGAGAAATAACGATGTGATATTTATTTTGTTGACAGTGATGGATTTAAAGAAATCATGCCCTATGATCACTTCCAGCCACTTCCTCGGTATGTATCATCAGGATAGCATGTGTGTCAGTATTAGCATGATTTTCACTGCAGATACGGTATTTGAGTGCAAAGGTCATGGAACATCATCTTCTGATTTTGCTGTACAAGAAAGCAAGTTTCTAAAACAATTCTATAAACATTTTTAATACTTGTGGCTGATTTCAGTGTGCTTTCAATGATTAGCTTAGTAAGAAGTTAACACATTGTTCTTGAAAATACAGACGTGAAAAACTTCAGAAAAGTGTTATTCCCCTAAGCCTTCTGCTATACTGTTGAAGAGCCTTTCAACATCTCCCTTTAAAAGCATATATGAATTCTTTTAAAGATTTTTAGTTTGAAAATGTATGCAGTGAATATATCCATTTATACAAACAGTCCTCCCAGTGTTGCAGCCTTATGTTACATGGCTCTCTAGAAATTCTTATTCCCTTAAAAGATACTATTCTTCTGTTCTTTCATTATTTAGACCAATAGTCTACGTATTACACCAAAGCTGACTCAGCACTGTAAAGATACTGAATTATCTGAATATGTATTGCCTACAATTAAGTCATCAGAGCACAAATTCCTACTTTTTTTTTTTCCTTTAACCTTTGTCAATCAGAGGAATGTAAACCTTCTCTGGAAGGTTTAAATATTTTGTGAAGGATGTTAGGATTTTAAAAGCATTGGTTCAGATCTACTGTTAATGTCAAGAGTTCTAGCTGATGGAGACAAATGTATATTTCTCCCAGCTGAAGCTCTGCAGTATTGTATCATGAATAATGTATATTTTTCTAAAGAAGAAAATATATGGTATAATAAGAATGAAATCAAACTTGCATGGCTCAATGGAGCTACTGATAACAGCTGATGTACATGGTCAGAGTTATCTCTGTAACAATTTATGCTTCTTACGGATCTGCTGCCCTGTGATATACTTTGGCTTTCATACATAGATTGAGATTTTTTTCCCTCTGTGGCCTTATACTGTAATGTTTCATAATTATTCTTTTTCTCTCTTTGGTTTCTTCTGCCAATTCTACTGTCAGTTCCCTTGTGCTTCAGATCTGTTCTGGAACTAAGCACAATTTATTTACACCAGTATTTCATCTTCTGAATCGCTCAGAGCTTGGAGACTAGTTAGAAGAGAAATTTAATCTCCCTCCTGTGCTTTACTGTGCTGAGCATGTTTGCATGACACTGTGGTTAGATAGATTGTGTCTGTGATAAAGCTGTGGGCAGGTTCTCATATTTCAAACGTTAGCAACTGCAGACAAAGGCCCAGCTCATTCCGACACCTCTGTGTGCACTGTTGGAAGGTACCATGGTCTTCCTGGACTGTAAGAGGGCTGAGAAGGGCTCAGTGTTGGTACTGTCAGGTAGGAAAGGGAGAAAAAAATAGGACAARCTGAGTCCTTTCACACTAAAAGAAACACAACAGGGCAGTATAAGCATCTTTTCCGACTGGAATACCTGAGGGAAGACAGCAGCTGGAACAATCAGTTTGTACTTGCATCATGAGGTCAATCTGGTCCAGCCAGGATCCAAGTCTTTCTTCAGTGTAGCAGAGTAGGTTTTCTCTGTGCTGTTGCCTTTAAAGTAATTGCAATGCATTGGTCTGCATCAGGTCTGCTGAGGCTGTTCCCCTTTTCTTTCAGCTTTTTCTTTTCTTACCTGCTCACATGCTAGCCCAAGACTGCTCTTGCAAAGCAGGCAGAAAGCAAAGAGTTGGAGATACACTTTAGCAAAGCTGTACATGCTCTATCACCTTGACCAGCAGTCATTTATCACAGCGCCCGTGTAACTCAAGGGCCMTGTACTGGACTGCTTTGCAGTCCTGCGGCATTTGCCACTACTTTCCCATTCACATGAGGAAGTTGTGGGAAAGTCATGGTGCACACCACAAAATCTTGAAAGAATTCTCCTGTGGCTAGAGTTGTAAATGCCCCACTGAAATATTTTTACAGATGGAGAATTCTTTTGAAATAAATATAAAAATTTCCCAGGATGAAAATTTTCTTTTAAAGCTTTTGGAATACCTCCATTTATTTCAGACTTGTTGGACTGTTGAGAATCCCTGGACAGCTGCGGGTTCTGGAAAGTATCTTCTTGACTGCTTGCCCAAGACCCCCCTTTCCGCAGTAGCCATGGACCTCACTCCATTTTGAAAATGCTTATGGGAGTATGGGATCTGGAGTATGTTTGAAACTGATGAGATAAAGAAAAACAACCATAAAACTTTATGCCATAAACACTTGTGAGGCTAGTATTACATACAGCACAGTGAGCCTTATATATAAATCCATGAGCTGCTAATTCATTGAAAACTTAATTGCTCTTTAGTTCCTGATATTTTTTTTAAGAGAAAATGAATTAACACTAGCCATTCGTTCACTCAAAGGGAAAAAAGAGTAGCTTTGGCTCTCTGAGTGTGTTTTTCACTGGTGATAAGATATCAACATTTAGTCAGCTAGCTATATTCTGTCTACTTTTGAGTATATATAATTAATGTTCCATGGCTTGCTGTGTTTCAGACTCATTCTCTCCTCTATTGAGCTTAAACACGATTAATATGTTTTTGTAGACAGTTTAATGAATTGCTGAAAACAGGAAGTGTACTTGACTTATCTACTAGATCGTAGAAAGTGGGTAGTAATTACTTAATTTTATCTTTTGATTTATAGGCCTCTGCTTCATCTAATCAGAGATTATGGCTTCCCTTATGATATCTAGGTTACCCTGGATGAACTGATTTTGGTGAAATATTGTAGTACTTGCTGAGTCCACCAATCATAGCTGRTATTTYTTTTTCGTGATCTTTTTGGAGCCACTGCAGTTGTAATATGAATCAGTTTTAAACCAACAGGACACTGACATGCCATGAGACATGCTGCAGAACTCAGTCAAAGCCAAGCACTGGAAATGGTTTGGATGAGTGGTGGAGAGGAAGCAAGGGATAAGAAGGGAAGCTAGGTGAAGGGTGAGAAAAGTTGCATGGGACAGAATGAAATTTAGAGGCAAATGCTATGATAGATGCTTGTAGTCTGTGAATGTGGCAAGAGTGCAGCATGACTGAGGTCATTCTTTAGTAGCTGATTATAGTTCTTTGTTGAAAAGTGGTTGCTTAATTATGCATTTATGGCAAGATGAAGAAATAAATGAAAGTTTGTAAACTAATGCGACCTCCCCTCCTCCCCCAATTCTCACATTGTATGTTTCAACAGTTTCACTCTTCATCTTGGTTAGCTGTAAGGTCATGGGTAGATGTTCGTTCTGAAAACGTTCCCTTCCACCAGGTTTATCATTCCTCTGTTGGAGGCTTCTGCCGCACAGCTCTGCTGTTTGACAGGACTGTGTGAATTTTCCTTAATCTGTGCATCTCCCTGCTTCAGGAGAAATAAGATAGGTCAGCCAAAGGAGCTGAAATGGATGATCAGCTGCTTTTTGCTTGAAGTGAGCTGGAAGTGAGCTGGGAAGTGCAAATGTGGACTTCAACAACATGTTAGTGAGGGTGGAAATCTCTTGTAGAACTGCAGAGATGACCAGCCAAGAGTGGTACCTCTCACAGTGGGATCTGTTCAGGGTCCCTGCGGATGAAGACGGTTTGAACTGAGGTGGCTAGTTTTTCCCGAAGCAGGTATTAGAGTTCTCATAAAACTACTTTCACTGACAGATTTTTTAAGGGTAATCTGCACTAGGTGGACAGTGGTGAGCAGCTGTAGGTAATAACATCCTCAGCTGGCATAGCCAGATCTGCCCTTGTCTTTGGACCTCATATAATYGCAAGCATATATGCTTCCCAGTTTCTTATAAATGGTAATAACAGTATAAGTAACCATGTAAATTAACTGTGAAAAACATGCTATTTAGATGATTTAGACTATTTGCAAGTAAAATCATTCCAGTAATCAAATTTCATGTATTTAATCTAGGGTCTTTAAGATGTCTGTATGAGAATTAGGTTTTCAGTTGTTTTGGGAAACTTGCTTAAATGTGTAGCTCTATTGTCTTCGCATTTTGTGGATGAATTTAAGCCTGGAATAATACAAAATAGTTCTGTAATTCAGTGTATTTATATTCCGTGTGTGGCAATAATCCAGCAACAAAATGCCAATCGTTTTTAATGACACCAAAGTTGGTGTCATTAAAGGCACTTTTAATAGAGGTTAGTGGAATAAAAAGAGAGCCTTATTTTTAATAAATGTGAGTTCTTTTTCCAGATGGGAACATAACCCTTGGACTGCATGTTCAGTTTCCTGCGGAGGTGGTATTCAGAGGAGAAGTTTTGTGTGTGTAGAGGAGACGATACATGGCGAAATACTGCAAGTGGAAGAGTGGAAATGCATGTATGCCCCTAAGCCCAAAGTCATTCAAACCTGTAATCTGTTTGATTGTCCTAAATGGGTGGCTATGGAATGGTCTCAAGTAAGTTGAAAAGTAATTTGGACCTTTATTCTTTCTTCTCTCTTCCCCCCCCCCCTTAAAGGGAGCCTCTAGCCTTGTGTTGCCATGTGCAGGCTCTTGGGGAAAAAATAATGGCAAGCACAATTCATAGGACTTAATAGCAATTTGTCATAAGTAATTTGGCCTGATAATCAAAGAAAAAGTCATCTGTGTAGAGAAAAATGTATATAGAATTATGTACGCCTGTTGAATTGCTGTATGCCTGTTGAATTGCTGTTTTACAGAGAGAAAAAATTAGAACCAGAGGTCAGGCCCCTTTGCAATCAAGTTGTTTGTCTTCCACTTCTTGATAAATGTAATCTTTCTCTTCACATAATAGCTGAAGGCATGGCTGTCTAGGGGCTGACATGTTTGCAAGGGCGATTTTCTAGCATTCTTCTTACCTTTCATTATAGTAACAAGAATATGGAGCCAATTTATCTTGGCTGCAGTTATCTGATCTAGTCAGATAGCTCAACACTTCTATAATTCCTTAGTTCATCCAAATGAGATCACTGACATATAGTGAAGGAACTATTCTTACAGCACGTCTGACCCAGCTGAAGCTGAAAATGACCAAAAGCTGTGTGAGAGAGCGTATTTTCAATAGACAGCCACCTTGGTTTCCAACTGTAGCCAATCAGATAAACTTTACTGAACTCTCAAAATCACTTTACTTCCCCAAATTTAGACATGTTTTCCAGCATCAGCTTTTTTTTTTTTTTTTTTTAATTCACCTAGCAATGCAAGGTTATATTCAATTCATGTTTATCTGATACCTGATTGAGTAATTGAAGTTTTACTTAGGGACTTGAGTCAAAGCCTACGTAAGTCAGTGAAGAGAGTTTAGTGAACATAGTTCTACTTCTAACTTACTATTTAGAAATATTTGCAAATATAATAAAAAGGGAACAGAGTGAGATGGTTGTGTTGTCTCCTGTAGTGCACGGTGACCTGTGGCCGAGGCTTACGTTACCGCGTAGTGCTGTGTATTGACCACCGCGGACAACATGTTGGTGGCTGCAATCCGCAGCTTAAACTACACATAAAAGAAGAGTGCATTGTGCCAGTACCATGTTACAAGCCAAGAGGTAACTGAAATTGAGTCTGAGTCTGTTATTGTTTTACATTTTTGTTAACAGAATTAAAAGTCCCCGGTAACCTTTTTCAGAAATACCAGAAGCTAGAATTTACAAGCACTTATTCCAGTCTTGGCAAAAGCAAGTATTTTAATTTTTGGTGCTAGAGAAAGTGTCCTGCTGATATTCTTTGCTGATAACATGGCTATGACAGCATGCGGTGAACATGCTAACTAAATCTATACAACTTAGTCGAACTGGGAAAACCAGAAGTTATGAGTTCAAGGTGGGGAGGAGGAGCTGTTCAATAACATGGAATTGGGGACAACACCGTGTGTGTATTGCCTGGGATCTTGTCCATTTTTGCATCTCAGTAAATGTGTCAAGATTCTCAGTGGACTCCATCAATTCATTAAGCTATAGCCAAACTCGTTTCCCTCTTTTCTCCACTTTTGTGTACTTAAAAAGTCTGTAACGCTTAAATGATGTAAATTGACAAATATTCTTTAAAATAATTTGTAAGATGTAAAAATGTACATGGAAAGGTGAAAGGAAAAAAGAAGGATAAATTAGGAATGTAGTGTGTCCTGTTCCATTCTTATACATTGTTCATTTCTCTCCCTCTGGGCCTGGAAAATTTGGGTAGGTTCTACTCTTGTTTTTCAGTTTTTGTTTGAAAGACTATATTTCAGACCTTCACAACTCGCCATAAAGATTTACGTAGAAAAAGTGAAAAGTATGTGTAGACAACCTCATGTTTTTCTTCAGGATGTTTTCAGACTTTAGGAAGTTCAGAATTTAGAGAGTTCTTCAAGCACAAAACTATTCGGGGTTAAATACTATGCCATTATTTAAACCATCCAGTATAAATTTTAATGACCTTCTGGGGTTTTGCTTAGGTTTGGAGGCACAGATGCTCAACTAGCTTAAACAACTCCAAGAAAAGTCATGATACAAATTTGGGATGTAGAGACAGATAAAAGAAGCCTAGCAGACTGTTTTTCTCTTTTTAAATTGGATTCCAGTTGTGGGAAAGGTGGCTGGCTACTACTAGTTAGTAAAAATAATGTTTGACATCAAAATTTTCTAATGAAGCCAGTCCATCTGGAGAATAAAGTATGTTTGTTATCTTCTGGCTTCCTTTCCCACTATAAACTTAAGATGAGACAATAATCCTTTACACTGATACATACATTATAGTCTAATACAAACTGAACACATTTGGGAAGATGTAGGAGAGAGGTTAAATATTAAATGGGAACAGTAATTGGATTACTGGTACTCTCTCACAAAAAAGTAGTATCAGGACTGAACTGCAGCGTCATGAAGAAATTTCCTAATAAATGATATTTTACTATCCAGTGTATCTTTACTCAGGAGCAATAAGTCAATAGGCAGTGTAAAGWGTGAAGTGCTAGTGAGAATAATGCAAACGTTTATGTATTGCTTTGAATTTAAAGGAACTACTTATACTTATTTTTTTAATGCTTCCCCCCCCCCACTAGAAAAGAATCCTGTTGAAGCAAAATTACCATGGTTTAAACAGGCACAAGAAATGGAAGAGACCAGAACAGTCTCAGAAGAGCCAACGTAAGTACGTTGTCTTTTACAGTGAAGAAGCACTGCCAGCATATTTTGCAGATTGTCTGGAATGAGTGCTGCTATGCAGTTTGCTTTGACATTTGGCCCTCCTAGSAGATGAGTTTTGTTGTGAGCTGTTCCTAATTTTACATCTCAACAACTTTGCTTTTGGAGCTCCTGTCCTGGAAGACACGGGACTCCTCTATTAATAGTGTCTTTACATGATTCCAGCAGTGCAAAGGGATCTTAATATATGCTAATTAAACCTTAATTAATGCATGTGGAAGCATTTCAGCTGAAGTAAACAGGTTCAGTTTTATCCCAGCCATTGCCTTTACCTCAAGAATATAGTCATCATATTAAAAATTAAGAGGTACTTGGGAGGGCCGCCAGGATTAGTGCATAAAGTGCATAAAGAACATAAGAAAAACCTGCTGATCTCTGAACTTAGCTGAATCTTTGGGGATAGGTTCTGATATTTTACATGTGTGTGTGTAAGATTTGAATGTTATGAGTCACCTTAGAAGCTGATGGGGTAAGCCTTGCAACACTTCAGTCCTGGGTATGAAAGCATAACATAAATCCAACTACACTTACTCCCATCTCTTACATGCGAGGGTATCTGCACAATTGCTTGTGCCTCTTGTGTGCACTTCATGCACTTATATATGTACTATATTCAAAATACAAGGCCCAATTTTCTAGAAAGTAATAACTTTCTGTAAGGATTTTGTGAAGATTTTTGAGCTGTACTCTGTTGTACTTAGCCAGGATCTGCACTCATTTGTAGCAATGTGAATTTGAAATAATTCAGATGAGCTTCGTGAAGTTGCTTTGGATTTATACTGCTCTGARTGCAGAATATGCCCCATTAATTCTTATTTTTCTTCCTCCAGCTAGCTATTTCTGATTTTGGCACATATCTACCAACAGGTGTGATCATAAGTAATAAAATCTTTACACCTGCACTAACTCACAGAAGAACCTGCTTGCCAAACAGGTGTTGCTTGCATAGTTATGGTGGCTGTAGTTTAAACTTTTCACTGCATTAGCATCTGAAGTCAAGTGTTGATCTTCTATGAGTGGTTATTTCATTTTCCAAATTGGTGGCCCTGAATTCAGACAGGGTGTAGTAGCAAAGATATAAAAAGATATAAAAATGAGGTATGATTGTCAAAGGCAGTGATGCAATCAAGCACGCCTGTTGAATGTCAGCGTATCAGAATGAAAGCATATGAGATCATCTCTAAATAGGGTTCAGCACAAAGCTATGAAGAAAATCTTCAGCATTATAAAATCAAACGCAGTGGTATGTGATACACTGTGGAGACTGTGAGCTAGTGTAGTCTCTAGTTTTTTGGGATTCTCTTAGCAGTATTCTGGTATAATAAGCAAAAGACAACTGATGGGCACACAGCAGGCTATTTTAGAAGACTGGATATAATAGAATTGAGCCACAATGGGCTTTTACTTTTTCCTCAGAAAGAGTACAGTTATTCATGCCTTCCTTGAAATGRCCAGTCTATTCCACTGAAACCACAGTGTGGATGCCGCTTTATGTGTGAGTTCTCAGTGCAGCTCTCATCACAGGTCTCCAGTTTCCTGGAATTTTTTCCTGTTGACTTGGATATTCTTATTCTTGCTTTGGAGACCTACCTTTACCTTGTCTTTTAATCCTTATCCTGTTCCAAGAATCTTTTCTTCACACTTTTCAGTGGCATCTTCACCCAAATCTAACAGAGTTTCTCCAGACACTTCTTGCTGATGACTCTTCTCTGCCATCTTCCTCTTTACTATGTTGCTGGGGTTCTTGTACTTTCCTAGTCTTGGTGCTCTGTGCTCCCTAGGGCCCAAATGTAATAGTCCAGCCAGATTCCCTATTAGTTTTCTCTTGCTGATGATGTCTTCTAGCAGCACTTGCTCTGATCCTTGTTCTTCTGAGGAAGCTGGCAAGTAAGGAGAAGTAAAAAATAATAAAGTTGAGATTACCTTGCTGAGAATAGTGAATAATGTAGACTGATGCCTGGCTTCCAGCTAGAGTCAACTGTACTGTATGTCTCACTACCCTGTAACAGGAGATGAAGGGCTTAAAAGAAGCCACAGCCATTGAAACTGGTTATTCAAGACCACGTTTTCCAACAGAGCTGAACAATTCTGCTTTCGTTCCTTTTCTTGGGTTGCCTGTTGGTCACCTGAGTAGTGTTTGGCAAACAGAGCAATTTCTTGCGTGATGCTTTAAATCTCATGCCCTAACTGCTCCAGTCTTTTTCAGCTGCAGTACGATACTTGGGTCAGAGATTAGGATATAAAGARAAACTGTAACAAAAGGTTTTTACTCCTCCCAGAATAAATTATAACAGTATTTCCCTCTGCTTTGGATATGTATAACTTTTGCTTTTTGTAATTTATACATGGCACAGCATAATAAATCATTGTCCATCTTTGCCTCACTGGGGATTTATCACATCCTTGGTAGAACGGCATTGCTTCCAGTCTTAGTTACTCTCTTGTCATCCAAACTAAAACCACAATATGGAGTCTCAACTTCTAGTCCATCCTTTTATTACAATTATTTTTCTGTGCTTTTGGGTGATACTTTAGTTGATAATAAATAAGAGAATAAATGCAGCTGCGTTTTAGAACCCACAAATGATGAATATGCCAAACTAGCTTGTGGAAGATAAATATTTCTGCCGCTGTGGTCTACCATGGCTGGTATCCTGAATTTTTATAGAGGGTGAATGTTCAAAAGCTTTTTTTCTTTTTTATTATTAGAAAAATAAAAAATGACTGCCCTTAAAGTGAGGCCAAGAAAAATGTAGGTCTGACCTTTTCAGTTTTTAGTTGTGGAATGTGATGACAGTTGATACCAATCATTATTTTAAATGTTCCTCCCTTGAGCCTTCTTAGTTACAGTGAGATTCACAGAGAAGCTTCAGCATAATTTTGCACCCTTCTTTTAATCACAAGCTAAAGAAATAGACACCTCACTGCCTTTCTTTCTCGTGGTTCAGGACAAAATTAAAATGTTTTCAGAAGCATGTTTTTTCAGCAACCCGAGCTAAAAACTAATCACAGGGTTCATAGAGTTGCACTAGCTCAAAGTGAAATGCAGTATCACAAAGGCTCCTGCTCATTGCATTGATGAGTCATTTTTACAGCAACTTTCCCACCGTGCGATCGATAATAAAGAATTAAACATTTTTCCGTGCTTTGTCTCTGAAAGTGGAGTGATCATTTAGTCAAACACATTAGGCTTGGGGTTAATAAAATGTGTAGTAATGCAGCTCTGCTTAGAGCAGGCGAGAGCGGTGGTTCAGTGATGAGCAGGGTGCCAGTGCTGCTCCAGTAAGCAGCCAGCGTTTCAGATGCCTCCGCAAACTTTTATCCAGGCTCCTTGAATCTGTAGGGTGGGACTGCAAATATCACAAGAGCAGCCTTTTTTCAGGATTTAGGCATTTCCTGCCTTAACTGAAAGCAAGGACTGTAGGCAATAGGAAAATAGTAAGAGACACCACGTTCTCCAAGTTGTTAAGAGTGCTGCAGAAGGCTGTGCTGGGTTGTTTTCAGGCCAGATTTGATTAGGTTGGGTTGGGCTAGTCTGTCCCAGTTTTACTGTCAGTAGTTTTTCCAAGTGTGCCAAGTGAATGCACTCTTCCCTTACTGTTAGACTGATAATACCGTGTAGGAGATATATTCTCCACTGTGACTGCAGCGTGTGCATCATTTATAACTGTGCAAATAATTTTAGTAGCATTTGATGTGCGTATTGCACTGGTAAGAATGACTGTACAGAAAGACTGATTGTGAAAAGCTGTGTCTGCTCTCCTTTGCGGCTTTTCTTTCCCCTTTTTTTTTCTTTTTATCAGAAAGAAGAAAAGGAGTCTCATCTACAAACTTAATTAAAGGGCTCAGAAAATTTTCAGAATTACCGTGATTCTCTCTGTTCCATTATAAATCCCTAATGATCTGCAGGGCATTGCAATACAAGAAGTGCTTTGATACTACTTAATCCTCACCCGAGATCACTCTGAGTGTACCTTAATCAAAGGAGAGTAAATTTCCATTTGCTTCAGAGAATTACTGAGTCCAAATCATTGCTGTGTGTGCTGTGAATGTCAACCAATTAAAAATAAATCACTTCTGAGGCTGAAGGATAATTTACTTTAATGATCTCTGTTACAGGCTTTGGAGGTGCATATCTTAAATAATTTTTTTTTAAAAAAATATCATCTGTTCAAACTCAAAATTTAGCTAAAACACCAACCTCTATTCTCTAGAGCTCTGACACTGTTCAGCCAGTTCCATGCTCTCATTTTGTATTATCAGCTTCCACTGGCTTCTGTTAAAGGTACTTAATATAAAGTATGACATTAAAAAGGTCTTCCCCTGGAA
The DNA here is from genome assembly GCF_003343005.1 of Rhea americana. Taxonomy (NCBI): domain Eukaryota; kingdom Metazoa; phylum Chordata; class Aves; order Rheiformes; family Rheidae; genus Rhea; species Rhea americana. The sequence continues at coordinate 10,120,303 of NW_028186149.1, forward strand.
AGTTCTATTATTGGGGATTTTGGTGGCTAGGTAGTCACATGACTAGTTTAGCAAATGGCAAGGTAGAATAAAAAAAAATTATTATTTTTTTTTAATTTTACACTTCACTATAAGATCCCAGACACTAATATTCAACAGGAAAACCTCTATTACAATATAGCCTTGCTATAAGTCAAAGGAAGAATGCTTAGAATTTTCTAAGTTTCTTTATAAATCAATTGGTTGCTGAATGAAAGAATTGCTGTGGTTCAAATTTTCCTTTCAAACAGTTATACAGGATTTTGAAGGAATGCATCATACATTATTTTTGGAATGCTTTAATGCATTCAACTAACAGTATACAAAATTAATATTAATTTCTGGTATGCTGCTGTCATGCTCTTACCCCCCCCCCCCCCCCCCAAAAAAAAAAAAAAAGTTATTTTCTTTCAAACCGTAAAAAAGTGGTAGGTGTGGTTTGAACACTGAGCAAATCTAACTATGGATGTCCATTAGTTTTATTTTTCAAATAAGATTCATGACTGCAAATAGAGTTATATATTCCCTAGAAACAGATGCATTTTGGAGAGCAAAATCAGAATTTTTTTATGCCTGTCCACAATGGACTTGATCCAATAAAGCTCTTGAGTGCAAGTTTAACTCTGAGCGTGTTATAGTCTTGCTGACTTCAAAGGTCTGCTACTATGCTCAAAGTTAGGCACGTGCTTAATTGTTTTGCTGGATCAGCGCCATTCTGACGTGGCGAACCTAAGTGGTCCACATGGCTCTCCTTGGAAAGATTGTGAAATCTGATTCAGGGTGAAGGTGATTTTAGCTGTGGGGTAAGAGAAATCCTTCCTTTGTAGCAGCTTTTCCCACAGATGTTCGGTTAGAATTTGTTGTCAAAAGCATCTAGACRTTGACCCATCAGCTGTGTCTGTGGACTAGATTGGCCTTTAGGTGGTACCAGTGTGGCATTTACGCTGTTTTTGTAACTGTAGGGTACCTCATCCACCATTTTGACAATACCCTTCCAMTAAAAATTGGTCTGGTCATGTACTTCCAAGATTGTTGGACTTGTGAAGTGAAGAATATTCTTAGCTTTCCTTGGTTTCAGGAGGCGTTGGGAATACTGAGCCCCTCACTGAAGCCTGTCAGCAACAAGAGCCATGTGACTAAAACTTTGAGGCTCTGTTAAGGAAACCTGGAAGTGGCAAACTTTGATCTCTTCACTTATCTTTTTAGTAGAGTTAAAAAGGTATTTCCTCAAGAGCTCTTTGAAGAATAGTCAGCTACCTTGTAACTTTTATTAGAGGAGGGAAGAATAGCTCTTCTCCGCTCTTCTGCAGGACGTGTTGGGTGGCCGCCCCCAGGCTGCGCTGAGTATCCTTACGGGCTGCCCAGTCATCTGGCCTCCTTTCTCCTTCGATTCTTCCTCTGCGTATAGTGGCAAGAAATAGGTGGCTCAAGATGATTAACTTGTCYGCAGAATCAACCACACTGTGTTGACATTTTTCGATGTTTAGTGTGTACACGGAGTGTAAATACTTGCTTTTGTTCATCTTCCATGACTTATGTTCTTAAGGCTGCTTTCTTGCAGTAAACGTTATTTTTAATCAAAGAGGAGGGAAATCTTTGGATCCTGATTTGGATTTTTCTCCTAGAAACATTTTTAGCATTGGTCATATAAATTCCCATATTTCTCCCATCTATTTTTCAATCGTCAGCTGCATTTGAACCTATAATAAAAAGAAGCAATTGCAACTTCTTGAGAAAACTCTATATTTGATTTCATGTAAATTGTACGCCAAAGCCAACCAAGATGACTTTGTTAATGAAACTCGCCCTCTTGGCTTTAGTGTCATTTTGAAAATTACTATTGGATATGAATGTGACCCTTGAAGTAAGAGAATATTATAGACTAAAACCCCCTTTCTTCATTAAATTGATGATCTGTAAAGCAAGATTTTATTATAGTTCATTGGGAGTATAAAAGCTTTCTGATAGAAATGATGGATTATAAACTGAGCAGGTTAGACCTCTTTATTGAAGATGAAGGACTTTTTATGAGATTAGATCTGAATAGCAGCCTGAAATGTTGGGCACTGGAGACAGCTACATTTGAAAAGGGCCTTTCTTTAGTTCATCGTGGTTACTATGAGGTACAGTGACAGCCCTTTGCAGAAATTTAGAGACTGCAAATATACCTTTGGCATATGTGTAACTTTGCATACCTGGAGAGCCCTTGAATCATATATATGTATATGTATGTATGCATGCATGTGTTCCTGGAGTTTCTCCTTTTTTATTTTTTTCCTTTTTACACCATTTATGGAGTCTGGGAAAACCTTTAGGTGATGTCCTTTCCCCCTCAGAAAGGAAAGAGCTTTCCCTGTTCCTCATGATTTTTCTTCTTTTTACTTTTTCCTTCCTTCCCCTCTCTCCCTCCTTTTTTTCTGTTGTATTTAATGAATTTTGAGAGATGGTTTTGGATGAGAGACAAGTGAGAGATTTAAATAATTATGATTATTTAACCATCAAGTAGCATTATATATTATCTCCTTGGCATATAATGCATACATTTATATCTTTGAGCTGCGTTTTAACTGGGTACATGCAGGCGTAAGTATGTGAAATTAAATGCAAATGTCTCCGCTGCACTGTGGTTATTTGCAGGTTTATTCCAGAGCCCTGGTCTCCGTGCAGTGCCACATGTGGCAATGGCATACAGGTGCGGGACGTGAAGTGCCGAATTCTTCTCGCTTTTACACAGACTGAGGTGGAACTGCCGGAGGAGGAATGTGAAGATGTGAAGCCACCAACAGAACGAGGATGTCACCAGGCACCCTGTGACAGTGATCCTATCCCTCACACACCAGAGTTTTCACATGCTGAAGATGGCAATTTGATTTATGACTGGGAGTACATTGGCTTTACTCCTTGCTCAGCCACATGTCTTGGAGGTACTTTTATTTATTTATTTATTTATTTATTTTATCAGGAGTTGTAGAATTTGGCATTGTTTGATATTGTTGGATCTTCTATTAGTGTCACACCAAATTAGCTACACTGATATGTAGGAAAAATGCAGCCTCAACTTTTAACTTATTTTAAAATATTGCTAGAGTATTTTAAACCAGTATGGTGTCTTRAAATCCTGTGTTCAAAAACTGAACTTCATTTGGTTAAATAGGGTTAAAGTTGTTGATGCAGCCGTTTGCTTCAGTCTTGATATTGCAGGTATCATTTTTGTGCTATTAAAGATTGAAAAGTATAAGCTCAGCTGTCAGGCAGTTGGTGGTACCAGCATGTTAAATGCATCAGTGATGGGCATGTTTAAATGRTCTGTCTTTCCCTAGGGACTGAAAGTGTATAGTTTCAAAGTTAAAATTCTCATGTTAGTTTTCACTCATCTTCCAAAATGCTGCAATTTTCTGCAGTATAGTAGGAACACAAAGTTGTAGTTAGTGAGGCTTGATTTCAGTCTGACTGGCATGAAGATCAAGCAGGAGTTTGTTTAGGGTTTGGTTCAGAATATCACTGCATAGGAACTCCGTGCCATACATCTGTCTGCAAGTAGTTAGGCACATTCCTCCTTGGATGTAATCGAATCTCCCTGTCGTCCTAAGTACATGTTACTAGACAAGGTTGCTGGTGTTGCTACTACATACTGTACTTCGGGACCGAACACAGAAGTGAGTTATGAAGTGTTAAGTGGAAGCAGTGGAATTGTGAACACACCTATATATGACAGGAATGATGACATCAATGGGAAGTGAAGACAGTTGTACCCACAGAAGAAATATAAAATGTAGAAAAGGGGAGAGCAGCAACAGTTGGAATTGAAGAGCCAGTCTAGAGCTCGTAGAAAGTGGCCTCCTCTGTGTTATTCACCAGTTCAAAACTTGAAGACAGCAGTTGGGAGGGATGCCCCAGAACACTATCAGCAGGCTGGTAAGTGACTAATAAGAGCTGCCTTTATCGTTTAATAGTGCTCTTTCCTGATGGGATTGATCCGTAAGAACAGCAGCACACGTGATCACAAAAGGTGGTGGATCCCATTCCCCCCACTACCTTCAGTGGGCATTATGGATGGCCAAATTGTCTCTCTTTTTACATTTTAATGAGATAATCTTTCAAGATAAGGAATTGTATTCTAAAGCAGAAACAAGGCTTTAATTACCTCTAAATTTTTAATTCTCATTCTTTTCATATCTCAACTGATTTTTGTCATGTGCAGTCACTTCATTGCCATCCTAAATCCACTTTGCTACTGCTTTTAGCCAGTATCTTTTTTCAGAGGGGTTCAAAATCTCAAAATTCTTTTAATTTTGAGGAGGTGAGCAGAATATGGGCTAAAATAATCTCTGTTTCTTTGCTTGCTGTTACACAGCGTAACATGATGTCTGTGTTCATGATGTCTGTGTTTTTGCATGTGTGTTTGCTCCTGCAGAAAGTTCACATAAAAAAGCGTGCTTGCCAGCTAAAGGTAACTTAAGGAGGCTGTTCTGAAAACAACAACTTCGCTTGCCAGCATAAAGCAACCTTAAAATGACTAAAGAACAAAATCATAAGTTTGCCTTGATTTTGTTCCCAGTGGAGCTGAGCGGGAATTCTGCTGTTGACTTTTAGCCCCTTCATGAGTTTGTGAGATTGCCTGACCCAGAATTTTCCTATAAGTGTTCATGAAAATCTAACTGTTTGTTGGAGAGGGAATAGAAATGAGACATGTAAAGAAGTCTGAAAGTAAAATGTCTTTTTGTGTTCTTGAGACTTCTGTGTTATCACCAGCCCTATGTGTAGGCATTCCTCTGCGTGCTGCTCTGGGGAAACRTGGGTGGTTGCGAGGACATTTTCTCGATGAACAGCTTCAGCAGTCCCTGAGCTGTCATGCTAGTTAGGTAATAGTGAATTTTTCCTTTCATCAGTTCTGTGCTTCTTGCTGCCTTGGCAGACACTTTCCAACAGACCAAAAATTACCTGCCGATAAATAGTTATAAGGGAACCAGACATCTCTTCTGTTTCCAACTCATTGCAAGGTACTAACTAATGATCTCACTGTGTCTACTATTTTTCCATTGTGTAGTTCAAAGGATCTGATCCATTTCTGCTAAATTTTATGTCCAAATCTCATTTCAATTAGATGAACTCTTTAGTTACAAGAAATAAATGTTGTCTGAGTTTGGAATATCCCAATGTAATGTAAATTATATTAGGTATTTTGTCTCTAGTATGTACGTATCTAGCAGTGGCTATTAAAATAAATTCCTGAGGATTTCTCAATCCTTGGAAGTCCCCCCCCAACGTTTCTTAGCACTTGCCTGTCTCCGAACGAGGGAAAGCGGCGGCGGCGAAGCCGGCTGCGAGCTTTACGGCCGCTGCTCGAGCATGGGCTGAATCTCTGTTTCAGTGCTCGTCACTTACAGCACTTTTTTAAATCCACGTGCAGGCTAGACATTTAATTTGAACTCTCCGCTGGCCCCTCTCCTGAGCAGAGGTAAAAATGCAGACGGTAACGTTCTTTCCGAGGTCGGGGAATTACCGGGATAGAGCAGTCTGCAGCTCGTTACCGGACGCCGGCTCTGCCTTCGAGCTCAGCCCCTTCACGAGGTTTTAGCGGCCGGTCGCCGGGAGGCCGCGGGCGCTTCCCGCGCCCCGGCGGGGTGGCGCGCGGCGCGGCGTAGCGGGCGCCTCGAGCTCGTCGCCCCCGAGGACCGCGCGGCTGCGCTGCGCCGGGAATCGCGGTTGATACCTCCGCCGTCAGTCTTTCCACGTGGGCAAATAAAAGTTCTCTGCATCGATTCGCTATGAGACAGGCGTCGCTTTTAGGATCCGTAGGGAACTGTTACCACCAGAAGACTAAAGAACTGTGTATTTTGTCTTCAGGACCTGAAGAAATCCCTAGCTGGAAATGAGTCAGCCGGGTGCCCTGGCAGCAAAGACCACTAGCAGTGCCCAAGTAAAAATTGTTTAGAGAGCTCGGCGTTTGCCTTGATTTTCCCAGATTTTTTTTTTTTTTTTAATCTGAAAAACTTTGGTCCTCATGCAGAAGCCCTCAACRTAAGCATAATGTTAATTTTCATGGATTATCAGTGAGAATTTAGGTAATGATCAAAACAAAGAGTATGACTGGTGAAAAGAAATGTTTTTCTTGCAATTTGTAGTATTTCTTCAGTGTTGTCAGTCAATTAACTAGTGAACGCTATTTTAAAGGGATATTCTCCGTTAAAAAATAATGGAGATCTCTGTTCTAAAAATATCTGTAATTATAAAGGCGAATTCTAATAATTCCGTGTAATTCTTATTATTTGTATTCAAATGTTTCAAAGAATTATGATTCAGCCCCCCCCCCCAAGTCATTATATTGGCTTAAAAATAATGAGCTTAAAAAACCCYGTATCTAGTTCCTTTTCCCCCCACCCCGTGGTTTCAGCCTTGGAACCTTTAGAGTGCAGGCTTTTGTCTGGACCGTAATGGCTCAAAGTTTACTTTCTTATTTATCAGAAACCAGAGATTCTTAGAAAATTGCAGGATGCTGGCCATATTTTAAGGGCTTTTAAGAAAAACAGTGAGTATTGTGAGACTCGCAAATAAAGTGAGGGTGTTTGCAATAGTGTTGTCGGTAAGCTGGTAACTGGTTACTTCTCTAAGTAGGTTCCCTAACTGCAGAGTCTAACCGCTTCCTCTTTTACAAGAGGACCGTAAAATAACACTGCCGGTTTCAACAGATTTACAGGGAGACTCAAGCACATGTAGTTCTTGGAGCTTCTCCTGGGTTGTTTTCGGCCGATATATGCATTAAGCTGAGACCAGTTGACAGAAAGAACTGACTGTTCTTCCTCTTCCAGGTATAGAATTGGCTGAAGAGATCAACCCTCTCTCCATTTACACAGCAACTTTTCCCCTCATTTTATTTTTACTCTAGAAAAGGCAGGACCGAAAAATCTGAATTTTTCCTCATACATTCCGATCTTTTAACACAGTTCCGTGCACTGTATATTTCATTGCACRGAAAAGCTTGTAAAAGAATGTAAATGTATGTGGTTTGAATGCTGGGTTAAAATAGAAATATTCTATTTCACTGAATAGTAGGATAATTACTACAATGGTGCATCAGATTACTGTAAAAATACTTAATGTTCCCTACTGCATACATAATGTTTTAGTTAAATTATCTACTATGTTTATATTATAAGTCAAGAAAGTCAWACATATAAAACTTTGCTTGTTTGAATAATAGATTTTTCCATTTTCCAATTTATATAAAGTAAAAAAATTATCTGTGATGGAAATTCCCAACCAAGAAAAAATTATACTTCAGGGCAAGAAAACTGAATTTTTGAGACATTTTCACAGCAGAGTTCAAGAAAGCGCTGCATCAATTTAAGTGGAGTTATTTATTAAATAGAGTCCCTGAASTGAAAACAAGGAACAAGGAGGAACGGGGCAGCTTGCATTTTTAACAGCTCTACAATATCCATTTTGTGCTTACAGCATCAAAAGAGGGAGCTCTTTTTTCTTTAAATAAGACATATGTCGGAAGGAATCACTACTGTTTCTGCCTGTAGTAAAGCCAAAGGAAATATATGCTGCATATCGACTTTTTCTTGTGGTGGCACAATCAACGCCAGGCCAGCAATGGTTTAATGAACTGCACTGAAAAGCCTTACCTGGTGTAAYGTGCCTTTTGCTTGTTTGGCTGACCAATTTAGTTTTTGCAACACTGGAATATAAAGTTCCTGTGGGATTATTACTGCTTTAGAAGGCCTGAAAGAAGTCTCCTTTCRTTCCCCTCCCTTGGGTAAGGTATGTAGAAGATCTCTCATCCCAGCGCTCTCCAGAGCAGCATCACTTTTGACTGTGACATTCCCACATGGATGCAATAAAGGCAGCAGAATTGAAGCATAAGGTACAGAGGGTACCTGGATGCTTGACGTGTTCTTGACTGCTTGTCTGGTAACGCCGTTCGTAGCCCATGCTCTGCCAGAACGCGGTCTTTGCTTCTGTCCCGCGTGCTGTCAGCCTGGCGGCTCCTATGCGAGGTGATGGGGAGGCCGCTCCTGCGAGGCGCATGCACGAGGAGGAAGCGGACAGAGGGTTTGATTCCCTTTGTTGGAACAAAACGCAGAGTTCTAGAAAAAATGATTGTGTTGTAGTTTCTCTTGTYTGGGCATTTTCGTGTCTGAGTTGTAGCCTTGGGGTGTTTGCTAGTGAYGGGTTTTTCTCAGCCCTGCTAGTGAAATACGTTTTGCTAACGTGTGCCCTCCCTGTAATTTTCAGTACTCTGATATAATAGCAACAAATAGTGGTCAGTCATATTTAAGATCAGGTCTTTTGTTCCATAGAAGTTCATTGCTTTGTAGATGGAATCAAAACATTTGTATATAAAGGTCTTTYTAAACTGAAAATGAGTCCCAGAAGGGATCAAGAAGTGTACCAGAGAGCCTGAAAGAAATTGGAATCCACATTATTGCACAAATCACTGCTGCTAGATGCCTGTTTGCTATGTGAAAATGTCTGAAATCGGAAGAGTGGTTGAAGTGTCGCAAGGAAGGAGCATGATCATGGCTGGATGAAGATGCTGGACTGCAACAGAATTGCTTGTAGACAGAATAATTTTGGTCTATGAAGGGAAGGACTGTTTTCATACTATGTTGTAACATACTGAGATGGATGGAAAAATGATAGGATCAAATGTTGACTTTTTGAATCGTCTGATGCTGCCCACATTGTTCTGTGCGACTGAGAAATGAGGATGACAAATTTGAGGCAGTGGTGGTGGTTGGAAACTCTTTGGGAGAATACATTACAGTGGCTTGTCACTGTTGCTAGAAATGGAAATTCTATGTGTCTGAAAGTCATGAAACACAAACCATTAACTTGRAACTTAGATTTTCAGTGCAAATTATTTCACTGAGCCCACTGAAATCTGAAGAGYTGATAACGATTACTGCCAAGGACCCTTCTTGTAGCAGCAGTCAGATTAGAGCAGAAGCAGTGGCAATTTCACAGGTGATGCCATCAAGTCATTAGTGAAGGGTTCTAGTTAAACCCCCCTTTAGAGCCTTCCAAGTTGAATCTGAGAAAAGAAATCTAACCCCCAGCTGAAAGCATGTCTGTATCCTTACAAAATCCCTTGATGGAACTGAAAGATAGGAAGGAAATGGATTTCAGTTCTATAAACTGTGACTTTTTATGGGTTTTGCAAGCCATTTTTACCTTGAAGCAACAGTGTCCATAGTATTTTAGGTTTTTTCTGTCCTACACAGTCATGATAATTATTATTGCTTATATATAACATCCCAGATGCAGAGGATCCCCAAAGTACTTCACAAATTTTCTTGTGTTTAAAGTGAGCAAGGCCTTTATACTAATACAATACCCAAGTCGGATAATTACATAGTTTTAAAATTAAAAAAAAATCACAAGCTGTTATCTAAGCTGTCTTGTTCTAAACCAAACTTATTTAAGACTTGTAGAAATTTCAGTGTTATTAATCTTTCATGCTTCAGTAATAAGATCCGCATAGTAAGAGCTGGGGATCAGAAGGTGCCAAGATTGGTCCTGAGGAAGGACAACTCTCATCCTGAAGCCAATTTGCTGCCTTCGGCCAAACTGTCATGTCTCTTGGAACCTTTCTGTTCAGTCAGCCATTCTCCAGGCTACAGTTTTGCAAGTTTTATGTATTTTTCATTATGTTTTTTGCAGATCTTTAGCTCCTTAGAGTCCAGGCAGGTGAAAAGGAATCATTTATATCCTGATTTTGGCAATAAAAGAATTAACTGGCTTGAGAGCATTGCAGAACCAGGGGGATCTAGTATTGGATRGTATGGAGAGAGTGAGATGAAAGCTCTTGGAAGCTTATTTTCTGTTGTTTTTCGGCTTAGAGGTAGAGTATCAAAGTAAGCTTTTTAGATATCACAGAATGCTAAATATAATCCACAAGTATCTTTCGAGCTTCAAACATATATGTTAACTCCGGTGTTCTTTTCTGACTTGAGAAGTTAATTTTAGATACTGCCATCTAATGCAGTGTTTAGAGATTTTTTCACTGTGTTTTACAGAAATCTCTTCCATCTGCAGTGTCTCATAAGCGTTTTCCTTTTTAATTCAGGAACACAAGAAGCCATTGCAATGTGCCTACACGTGGAGACAAAACAAGCTGTCAATGAGACCCTGTGCGACCGTTCCAAGAGACCACCACCAATGGCTCGTGTTTGCAACGTGAACCTTTGCCCTCCGAGGTATACTGTAATCGTGAAATCATATTGTGGAAAAGAAATGGTCAATGTGGCTTAAATAAACATTGGCTTTCCTAGAAAAGGGTCAGATTGCAGGACTGTGGTCTTGCTTTGGGATGAAATTTCACTGCTTCTGTGTTTAACAAGGTTGTTGGGCTTTTCTTTTTTTCTTTTCTTTTTTTTTTGTCCTGCTCACTGCTTTCCCGCACTTCACATCTCACTAATAAAATAGGCAACATTTTCTGAAATAAATCTTTTCTGTTGAGACATTTGCTAGAGATGGAAAAGCAACATTTACTCCTCTAGTAGAACCAACAAATTTTTCAGACAATTTCGCAAAAAATAAGGAATATTTACTTTCTGTCATTACAGAATGAAAAATTACAATGAAATCATGCTTTAGATTAAAAGTTATTTTAATTACATGCTTTTTTGAGAGCCACATATAGTTCTGATGGATTTCTTTGTTTGCTCAGAGATACTGGGGAAAGAACAAAAACAGTCCAAGTCCAAGAAAACCTAGCTAATTTGGTTACTGAAAGGGCCATATGTAAAATTTTGACATGTGTTGCCTTATTTACCCACTTTTGATCTCTGACATTCCTGATCCTTTGCATATTGTTTCTGCAGTGTGTTTGCAGAGACCTTCTTCTCCAAAATGTAAGGAAGAGAAGTTAACAGGAACAGGATGTTTTATAGAAAATGTATACACACTTAAAGAAAGTTTTGTAAATGTA
>NW_028186149.1:10131284-10177724 GCF_003343005.1 Rhea americana
TTTTTTTTTTTTTTTTTTAATGAGGAGCATTATGAAAATAAATTCTGGAGTCAAATTTACTTGGAATGATTCTTTATTGCTTTATTATAAATAACTTAGTCATCTCTTTGTTACTTATAGGTTTAAAATTCTAGTTTATAATTTTGTTTTTCAGCAAAAACAAGCAATGTTTTAGCTATCTATCAATAAATATACCTTCTGTTATTTTTCGCTAGGTTCTGCCTGGGTAGGATTGCCTGTAGTGTGTTGCTAAAATGTGGGCTTTTGGTTGTGTTCTTGGAACAGGTGGCAAAGTGGCCTGTGGAGACGGTGCTCAGCTACGTGCGGCGTTGGGATACAGACCAGAGATGTGTTCTGCCAGCAGCCAGGAGGATCTACAGTTGCTCCTGAAGACTGCAAAGACAAAAAGCCTCACTCGTTACAAGCTTGTAACCAGATTGATTGCCCCCCCGTTTGGCATGTTGAGGAATGGCAACAGGTATTGACTGGGTTATAGGCAGTGTTCCTCTGATGAGGTACTTAAAATTCTCTAGTTGGAATAGCATTGAAGAGAGATCCGAAATGTTAGCATTTGAGTGTTTCAACTGATTTCATTAGAGCAAATTAATCCAGAATTAAAAATAGTACTTTTCACCAGTATGCCAACAAGCACCCTCAAGGTGAGATGCTAAATCCTATTTAAGGTTTCAGAAGGCTGGATCTCAGTTACTGCAGACATCACCTCTCTTTCTATACTCTGAAAGTATCATAACCTACTTTTGGAGATATTGCTTCTTCTTTTGTTTTGTTTTGTCTCAAAGATATTCAGAAACTCTCCCTAGGTATATTAACTGATGTTCAGCATAGTTGGATCTATGTGCAAGATGCACRTTTTTCTTTAAGATTTCTCCTAATTAATTGCACCTGGGTAGTATGACTTTACTTTAGCAGTTAGGTTCTCCTCACCTGTAATATATTAGCTAAATGTTTTTAGCAGAAGAATTTTTTGTGTCCTACTTGCTTTTTAATTGAGACTACATGTCATTTTTCAATAATTATGGGGAGCCTTATGTTTACAGATAACAGTGTGATGGAGGAGCACAGGTATCCATGCAAGTATAAATGCTATGTTCTTTTCTTCTCCTTAGTGTTCACGTACCTGTGGAAGAGGGATTCAGAGCCGCAAAGTGTACTGCAAGCAGCTGTTGACAGATGGAAGTTTTCTAAAACACCCTGATGAGATCTGCCAGGAACCTAAATTGCCAGATAGTAAACCATGTGCAAAAGTTGATTGTCCTCCTCAACTAGTTGTAGGAGAATGGTCCAAGGTGAGCAGCCTGCAACAAGGGTGAACCAAAACCTTCAAATGCAACATAAACGCCAAAGATTTATCCTTGGGTGAACAACAGATGATAGAATTAGCAAGTTCATAGAGTACCCGAAGATTTCACAAAGCATGTAGCTGGACTAAACTGTGTATATTCATCCAGTCCAGTTAATGAATTGGAAAGGGGTGATTTGGAAAGTTGGCTGTCCAAGAAAGCAAATCTTTTCAGGAGCCCTGTACCTTTATTCCACATAGATTCCAAATAGAGCTACCTGCTCACAGCCATACGAATCACATCTCCCTTCTTCAGCTGTGTTTAAGTTGCTGAAGGAAAGGCTGTAATGCTGTTTGAAATTTTCCATTATGAATGCTTTCTGCCAGACATGTTTGGCTATTAATTATTTTGTAGAAGGATTTTTGAAAAGCAAATCTTTGCATTATATTGCAGTACTTCCTCTTCCTTTCCCATTTAATTGAAGCTTGCCACCACTCCCATCCAAAATGATTTAGAACAAGCTACTTACAATTAAAGGTCTGTGCAATATGAACTAGGAGAGCGAGTTGAGAGACGTGACACAGACTGTTTAGAACGTGCTGAATTACTTTTCTTAGAAGACTACATCTCACTCCTCTGTTCTGCCCACAGTGGGACTCACAGAAATACTGTCGTGTTATTTTAATTGTTCCTGAGCTGTTTGCTGGAAAAGAATTAGCTGTCTTATATTCAGATTGCCTGGAAAAGTGCAGAGTTTAATGTCTGGATAACAAGGATTCATATGCAATAGAGCTCATTAGTGCATGCGTGCACTCCCCCCCCAAATTTAAAATTAGCACATGTGGAGTGGGATAGCAGGTTTAGTTTGACTGCATCCTTCTTTTCACAGTGCTCAGTAAGCTGCGGTGTTGGAATCCAGCGAAGGAAACTTGCCTGCCAAAAGCTAACAGCAAAGGGCCAATATGTCGCATTAAATGGATCAATGTGTAGCGGTCTGTCTCCTTCACTGCTTGTAAGGTCTTGTCAGATGAATGCCTGCAATAGTAAGTGTGTTACTTTTTGTAGTTTCCTACTGATTTGGGTTGAACTATGTATTAAGAAAAGTTGGTATACAGGCTGTTTATTCAACTCACCTCCCTACACTTTCACAACTTTGCTAAGCTGGGATGAATTGAATGTTGTAATTACTAGATTAGCAATAACAAGATTTTTTTTCCAGTTAGTTGAAAATATATTTTATGGTCTAAAAAAGTAGCCTTTGAATACTTCAGTGATGCCTTCACCTTCATACTTCATATTTACATTTGGTCTGATTTTGCCTTTTCCTTTACACTATCCCAAGTGCAAAAATCGCCTCAATTGAGTATACAGTTACAAAGGACATTAGGAAAGATAAGAATACAGCTCTGGCTTGTCTTTTCACTTTACATTTGTATTGCACTGGACATTTTGCTTAGCATGGTGGAATTCAAAACCTGAAACTCTGTGCCAGTGATAACTTATGGTATAATTTCTATCTTTCCTTATACAAATGAGGATCCCAGTCTCATGAGCTTTGCAGGAAGTGATGACAGTATGGGAACACAATCTTTAAAAAAATCCAGTCTTATTATTCCCTACATAAGGATCTGTTAAGAAAAGACTATCTATAGGAGATCTATAGTTATGTTATTGATAGCAGTTGCACTAATTGCACATGCGAAACACCCAGGGAAATATGGTGCACCATTTTAAGTGCAGGTTCTGAACCTACRTTCTCCTGCCTTTAGAAAGGAGAGGGTTAGTTTGGAGGTTGAGGGGAGAGGGAAAAGAAAGTTAGAAGAGGAGAGTATCAGTTTGTAGGTTTGGGCGGAGAGGGGGGACAACAGCCTTTGTGAGTGGCCTGTTTCTGATCACACAGAGGGACACATTTTGACCTAATTCATAATACTATAAAGAAATAGTTACTTTATACATTTTCAAGCTTTGCTTAAAAAGTTATTCACAAAACAAAATAAGAAATAGAGTAATTACTGATTCATACATAATATGAAACTTCTTTTCCTGGACTGTGTTTCAGATTAACATGCCAAAATCCTGAGGTTCAAAACTCCACTTAAATAAAGCCCTGTGGACTTTCAGGAATGTCCTTGGCATAAGGTTTAATAAAATATTTTGAGCTGCATATCTATCTGAATTTAATTAATTGTGGATAGTTGAATGGCAGTGTAGCTGCTTTGCAAATAGCTTAGTATAGACTGATATTAAAGTTATGTTGCCAGCTGCCACCCCAGCACCAAGGAAGCAGGGCGCTGGATGGCCAGGAGCGCTCCCGTACCCAGCAGGCACAGRCCAAGCATAGGGAAGCTGATCGCTGTTCTCCCCTCCTTCACCACGGCCGCGGGAACCAGGGGAGCTCCTGCAGCCCAGCTGTGCCCGGCAATTCCCCGCGTACGTGCCAGCCGGGCGGGGGAAGGCGTGAGGCACGTCCATACCCGCAGCTACAGTTTGGTTTTGGCAGGACCGGGCTCCTCAAGCACGCGGCACCTGGTGCATGTTTTGCTCGGGGACGCTGCAAGTGGCTTTCCTCCCGGTGTCCTTTGGGAGCAGCGTTTCGGAGCGCGGCTCTGCAAGGCTCTGCTTCCACGGCCCAGCTGGGCTGCTTTATTTTTACCATCTCGTGACGTGCTGAGGCTTTTTAGACTCAATCTTCTACCCTGGGGCTGGTAATTGTAGCTATTTTCTACTTAATATTAGCCGTGTTAAGTCAGAAACGGTCCCAGCTCTGTGGGCTCGGAGAAATAGCACCAGCGTGGCCCTGCGGTCGCCAGACCCGCTGCGTGGCCGAAGCTGTGCAGCCCCGTTAGAGGCCGGAGCTGTGGACGGATTTGTACCGGGTGATAATGAGGTCCAACGGCTCCAGCACGACCTCGGCATGAAGCGAGATTTACCTTGCAGAAAAAACCCTCCCACGCAGCCCGTTACCTCAACAGCTGCAAGACTGGATGATACTAAGGATCTAGAAAAATCGTACTTCTGTGGCCTTATTTATATGACTGTATATATTTATATGGCCTGCCATCCGCAACTCTGAACTTTGGTTCACTCCTAACCTTGCCCACCAGTCACCAGTAAAAATATACACACACTCYTTAGTGCTGAACTGCTAATGAGAGCTAGTGGTCTGTCTTTAAAAAAAGAAAAAAATGAAATGGATGAGACTTGTTAACATATTTAGAAGTATGCRCTGGGTTTAGTTCCATGTTGGAATAACTAGTGTAAACAGAGCACAGCCTGAAGTATTTTAATTTGTGTGTTTAAAGTTACACTTACTGTGTCTGTAAGATGGATTTGGAAATTGAAGATTTAATACTGGAACGTTTCCCTAAAAATAAATATTTGGGGCCCAATAACYTATTAAAAACAGGGCGCTACTTTAATAATTTTAGTAAACTCAGTGCCTAAAGCAATTTATTTGTTGTACCATATAAAATGGTTGAGGGAACTGTGTATCTGGATAACGAATACTGATTTAAAAGCTGTGTAATTATGAAACCATGATATCCCCACCGGTCTGAACTCATACCCAAAACATTGAAAATAACCATTTTGTTTTATAAGCGTAAGAATGCACTCTGGGGTGTAGTTCGTATAGTGTACACACTTATTGAATGCTTGAAGCATTTAGCTTTTCACCTATTTCTTCACAGCGTATTTGAAGCGTATGTACGCCAGGAGCAGGCAGTTTTTCCAGCGTCGTTTTGTGTGCCACCGGTGCGGCTGTCCCTTGGCGCGCGTGCTGCCGGGTGGAGGGGCCGCGAGGACTCGCGAGTCGGGCACGGGCAGGAGTGTTTCTGTTTACGTGCCCGCGCTGTGCCCCGCTGAGCCTGGGTTTCGTGTCCGCTGCGTCGCGGAGGGCCGGGCCGGGCCGCCCAGCGCCGCGGGGCCGGTCCCCGGCGCCAGGCCCAGCTCGTCCCGGCTGGCCGCTTGCACCTTGCGGGCAGGGAGCCGCGGGCGGGCGGGCGGCCCCGGCTCCGCTCCTCCTCCAGCGCTGTATTTCTCACCTGCTGAGCGTTTTCACAGGTCGCGGCCGCCGATCGCAGCGGGGAGGGTAGCTGGCAGCCGGGAGCCGCGGCAGCGGTATCCGCAGTCCTGCGGCCGTTCGCGCGTTGTCTCCGGTGCCGCTGTGGCCGCCGCTGCTGGGAAAGCCTGCCGGCGCTGGTGGCCGTTCGCACAGCTCCCTAGAAACCTTGTGGCATCCGGGTGCCTTCGGCACAACGCAGGAGGAGCCTCGTGATGTCCGGTGTCTCCGTACCCGGTCCGCAAGACGCTTTACTCAGTGTTGTCTGCCTTTGCCGATTCAGCCGACTACTYCATCCAGCCTCTCAAAGCTTTGGCTTCTTTCCCTCTCTCCTCCCTTCCCTCTCTACTTTTTTGGCACAACGCTGTGAGCAACTCATCTTTCAACCCAAAGAAATTGCCCTCAGTCATTGATGGTAGGATGCCTTTGCTCGTTGCATCTACCGTGTCTTCACTGGCTATTTCTTTCGCCCCCTGTGTTGCTATCGGTTTGGCTGCAATCTGCCAGACCACCAGCAAGGGCAGCCAACAATTTAAATAAGAGTCAAGGGGAGCCTTACATTTCAGAGAGATTTTGTTTTATTTAGGTCATTCTGCACTCAACAGTGCTCAAATGTGGGGAAAGTGATAATGTGTTCAAGTCTTTTGATTCAATTTTCAATCGTTTCACTTACGCCTAGACTTTCTGAGGCAGCAATAGGAAATATAAGCATAATCTGATTTTATATATACATACTATATACATGAATATATTGTACAATACATGTTTATATACATTGATGTAGGTGTGCACCATTTATGTCTTTCATATAGGTATATGTTGTCTGTAGCTTTTAATTGTTAGGAAATTTAGGAATTGTTAGGAGAAAGAGTAGTCTTGGCTGGTGCAGGGGAATGTTATGGTTTCATGTTCATATTTTTGCATTTTTGTGACTTGGATAAAAGCTCAGCATGTTGCAATTTGACTTGAACAAAGTTGGAAAAGACTCTGTCAAGCATTCTGTGAAAAGCAGATTTTGTTAGTGTGAGTGCCAATGATTAGATACTTTTCAACACTTGATTTTTTTTTTTCAGAGATTAAAGCCAAGCTTCCAGAAAAGTATTCTGCTCATGGACCTCAGATTGTCAGCATTCGCCGAGTCTACATTCAAACGAGGCAAGAGAAGCGCATTAATTTTACGATTGGAAGCCGAGCCTACTTACTTCCAAAAACATCTGTTGTAATTAAGTGCCCTGTACGGAGGTTCCAGAAATCACTTATCCGGTGGGAGAAGGATGGGCAACACTTACAAAACTCTAAAAGACTCGGCATCACAAAGTCAGGTTCACTGAAAATACATAGTCTTGAAGCTACTGACATTGGGGTATACCGGTGTATTGCAGGCTCTGTACACGAAACATTTGTTCTCAAACTTATTGGTGCCGATAACAGATTAATAGAGCCACCAAACCTTAGAAAATATGCCAGTGAGAGCGGTAATGCAGACCACAATGAGGCTAACAGCTTTGGAGCCAAGTGGCATAAAATGAGCAAAATGTGGCAAATGTGGAGTAAGAAGAACGAGCTCTATCTGGGTGACAGGCAAGTAAATGACCAACCGTTTCTGAGAAATCTTGAAACCTTTGGGAGCAATTCAGCAGAAGAATTCAGCTCTCGTGAATTCAAGAACAGACGGCTGGAAGCAGCGGTTCTTCAAGGCGCCTACAGCATGGACACGGTGCAGTTTGAAGAGCTGATAAGGAACATGAGTCAACTCATTGAAACTGGAGAAGTCACTGATGACCTGGCGTCCCAGCTCATTTATCAATTAGTTGCTGAATTAGCCAGGCCTCCACAGCCAACCACCGAAAAATGGCAGGGGGCCCGGGATGAGAAATTTGCCACAAAACTCACAGGCAAATTTCCAAATGAATCAGAACGTTTCAGCACAAAACCTGTCAATAAGTTAATGTTTGACCAGAAGGTTCCGGTTATTATGAGGCAAAAGCAAATTCCTGGAGTTTCCTTTAACAGAACAGTAACAGTACGAATTGGAAATACAGTTTTTCTGACCAAGAGTACCCGTACTGTCAATCTACTGTGTGAAACAGCTGGTACTAGTGAAGGGAAATATACTTGGACAAAAGATGGTGAGACATTAAAATCCTCTGACAAGTAAGTAAATATGTTTTCCTTTATTTTTAAATGACTTATTATGTCACCAACAACTGTTAAAATCCACCCTGCTGTGCAATATTAGAACACATACAGTTGCAAGAATGACGTATGTGTGAACACTGCCTTCCATCTTTTTATTTAAATAATTTTATTTTTGTTTCAAATGTCTGCCACGTTGTTTTGCTCTACCAATGTCCAAGTATACAGCCATTTCCACATTATTACATGGAAAGAGTGATCTTTGCATTAAGTGAAATGCTCTGGATAGCCTAAGTGTGTATTTTGTGGTCCACCTTGCTCATATCAGGTAATTAATGTAATTTAATTTGATATGAATTTGTTTATTACCTGATATGAGCAAGTTATATTGCCTATTGGATTTGTTTTGTTTCATATACCACATATAGTGAGATCATTAAAAACTTCTACTATGCTAGAGATAAAAATCAATCTTACTTACTCCTCTTTTTATAGAAAGAAAATGCCATTGGTAACTTCACCATCCTTAAAAAAGAGAATAATTTCTAAGTATACCTGTAGCTGCACAACTTCAATTTAAAAAGCAAAAATGAATTTTTATGGCTTTTTAATACTTCTTGACTTCCAGACATTTCTGTTGAAGTAGGTGAAATACTAAAATAGCAAAGGACCTATGTTACTACCTCAGCTATACCTGAAGAAAAGTAGAGCAAGACTGTGTGATATTCAGATATTTGCTCAAAACTAAGCAAAGAGACTGACTTTTACTTCAGTGCTGATAACGTAGAGGCTCACCTGATAAGATTAACATTAACTTTGTGTGTGAGCCTCTTGGGATTATAGCTCRCTCTTGAGTAATGAAAAAAATGATTCTAAAATGATAAAGGCATTTTTGGATATTTCTCAACATACTTAACTGATTAACCCCACTGCCAAGAAAAATATACTTCTGCAGAGCTATCAATTAAAGCAAAGACAGCAAAACTAAGCCACTTTTGAAAGTGAAAATATTTTTAGAAACATGTAGCTCCTACTAGTTGTGTTTATTTTGTGAACTACATGTAATTTCCCATTGATTTCTTGCAACTGATATTTTCATTTTTGGGGAGGGGATGATATTTTGTTTATTTTTGAGTATCTTTTTGATTCCTAGTACTTACTTTCATAAATTGCCTTCATTTTAGCCCAGATTGGCATTCTTGCACTTCAAGGCTATTTTGGCAAATAGTTTTCCTTTTCCTACATTTTTTGCAGTAACACTTCTTATGCACACACACGCATATATATATTTATATATATTTTTATATATATACCTGCTCAAAAGCCAGTGACACGAATAATATTACATCTGAAAAAATGCGAGGAGATGAGCATTTTGTGTATCTGTTAAGTTTGTGAAAGAAGGCTGTGTGTTCTTCATGCATGAGAGGGCTTGTTTTGTTGGGGATCACGTATTTTTAATATGTTTTTGTATATCTCTTTCTTCTGTATATGTACTCAGTGTGGGAGAATGCCAGATCCACAGGTTTTTTTGGACATAACTAGTCTATGCCTGAGAAAAGTAACAAAGGGGAAAAGCACGACACATCCAGGGTGCTGTTTTCAGCCTCTTCCCCAGCCGGCGATGCTCTCTCTTGTCCTGCCACTGAGATGGCAGGCAAGTTAGGCAAGGTTTAATAGTAACAACAAAAAATCTCGAACTACACTAATTGGAAGTCAGATTAGCTCTTACATTTGCAAATTCTCTAATCCTGCTGAAAATCAATCTTGCTCTGGAGAAACGAATCTTTTGCCAACACCTTTAATTGTGATAGTCTGATTTCTTCACACTGTTGTTCCTGGGGGATTCTGGTTTATAGTAGCAAACTAACTGTACTCCGAAGTGCTGCAAATAGGACACAGTTTTGGGGGAAAAGGACTTTTCTGAAAGATCCTTCTGTATGTGAATCCTTATTGCTTCCCCCTCRCCACCAAAGAGCAGACAGATGGTTATTCCATGCACTGGTCTAGAATAGTAAACACCTAAAAAGCAGTTTTGCTGCTATACCTGTAAACCCTTGTAAGAAGACCCATTACAGCTGGGCTTCTCTCAGGACAGTAACCCTTGTCTTTTCTTGAAGGGTTATCCTAGACACCATTGGAAAAGTGCAGATTCAGAATCCTACTCAGAGGGAACTTGGTACCTATGGATGCCTGTTTGCTAACGACTTTGGTTTTGATATGGAAACATCTTTGCTGTTACGGGCAGGTAAGACTGTGGCATGTGTGGGATCAGGCATGTATTTTTTCATTCAAGCACCCAACCCCACTGCAATGTGAAATGATTGCAATCCATGCAATTCTGCCCAAGTTAAGAGGTAGCAGAGAGACCTTGTTGTTGCTCTAAAACCAAGCAGGTGTGAACAGAGTCTGTTTAACCCACCTGCATTTTCTGGCTGCTTCTTTGCAGACTGAATTCTGTTTCAAACATAACGAACTTAAACACATGGTCTGTATTTAAAAGCCAAAAAAAGCTTTTAAAACTGATTATTCCTTTCTTTTAATTTAAAGAGGTTCCTGTCATTTTCTCCTCCTTGTTAAACGTTACAAATCGGGAAGCCAGCAATCTTTCTGTAGTTGTCGGAGGTATGATCATGGCAAGAGTTGGAGCAAATATTGTGGTTGAATGTCCAGTAAAAGGTAAGCAAGAACTCTACTGACATTCCTTGTAATTTTGGAATATGAAGTTTACCGTATGCCTTGAAAAAAGTAGCCAGCAAAAGCAGTGAATCATTAATCATTAGTCATTTTTATTAGGCATGTCACCTCACCAGCCCTATTTTTCTTCTGTCTGTCACTTTAATTTATACACACGTGTATGTGTTCAAACAGGCTGTCCTTTAAAAGTACTTTTCTTTCCAGAGGCTCCGCTGTGGAGCGTAAAGCCCACCAAAGCGAATGATTATCTTGCTGCAATAGCAAGCACAGCCAGCTGACTTGCTCATCAGAGAACTTTCCTTATCCCTATTTGAGATGCACATATGTCTAGACTATTGTTAAAACTGAAAATGAAATCTCCAGCCACAACTTAATAGAACTTTAAACCTGACAGTGAAGTAAACTTACCTTTTAGAGCCATCAGTCTGCAGCTGCAGTAAGGAAACAAAGAGAAGTGCCGAGCCGCGAGAGTCTGTAGATATTGTCTAGCTCAACATCTGTGGAGCAGCTCTTAGGTTGATCAGAAGCTACATGTCTTAAGCAGTTCAACATTTCCTTTTATTTTCTAGTTTTTTGTATGGATAAGGTAGGTATTTTACTTTTAATCCCATCATTACTGTTTTTTAAGTTTAAATCATAATATTTAATTCGCAGTGGTAATATTCTGCCAAATATTTAATGAAGTGAAGGTCAGCCTTTTATGCCTTATTGAAGCAGTTGCGTGAAAGAGCTAGAAACAGTGAACACTGCAACTGGAATTGTCCAAGAAGTCTGTGTACCATTTACATTTGTATTGCTGGGGGGATATTTTAGAAAGAGGGTGWTGATATTAACCCAAAATAGTGATAGAAATGTACACATGCAAATAGCTCTGCATACAATAGTGGCGCCAGGCTGACATACATTAGGACATGTGGCTCTGCTATTCGCTGTTGTACCAAGGCTAATTCTTTGATGAAGTAATATTTTCCAATGATAGTTTGGCAACTCTATGTACAACTGACCTACATCGCAGATTTAGCAGAGAGTTAACGTCATACTGTTAATATTAATATTGTTAGGATGGGTGAGCAGTTAGCAATTTTAAATATAAATTAGTATTTTCACATGGGACTGTAGACTTCCAAGTGCTTTAGAACTGTGTATGTTAGTGAGCCARATTTCAGTTATGCTTAGACAGCAGTGTTGACTTAGAAAATGATTTATCTAATTGCTTTACTTCCTGTCATTGCCAAGGAAGCAAGTATTACTGTTTGTGAATAAAACAGAGCTTGTATGTTTTAAAATTTCACTTAGTCTAGAAGCATAAAAACTTATGAAATGATGTAAGCACACTTTTTCTATTTTCCTTCCTTCATCAAGAATAATATGCAACTGAYTTTAGTTCCAGAAGATTGAGCTTAATAGTACTTTATGCTAATATGTTTATCTAATAGGGTGGGATGCAAATGTTTGTCAGAGTTTGCTGTGTAGTAAAATGAGAGCTTTGCTGTGAATACTGGTAAACATGTTGTGACATTGTTGGACGTGCAAGAGCTTGATTTCTGAAAAAGTGAGTCAGAAAAAGTATTAGTGTTTTGATGTACTCTAAAAGTTCTCTTCCTGTGAGCAGGGCCCTGAGTCTGCTAGAGTCCTGGTTTTGCTCATTTTTTCTCTTCGTTACGTATGTTGATTTACAGTAATAGTCTCCTATTTTTCTGGAGTAATAGCCCACTGTAAATCYTTACAATGAATATTTTGATTAAAAATACCATTAGACAGCCACGTAMTGTGACTCTGTAGACCAGCTGAGGACCTCTTATGTCTGTAGGTGATGTTGGGACCACCTCTTAAGTGATGKTAAGACTGTAACTTCAAAGTGGCTGTAGGAGAGATTCCTTCTCTTAGTGGCAGGGAGGTCTGGACCAGATCTAGAGCACCTTTTCTTCACTGCCCTGTCCTCTGGATATGCAGAAAGGAGGGTGTGTTTTCTCTTCAGATAACAGCTTCTCTCCCTATTGTAAGCAAAGTATTGCTCTATAAGGCTATGCTSTTCGTCGTGTTTTGATACATATATATTCAGGATCCATTGGCAAAGACCTTACTCATGCAAATTTTCCAGTGATGTCAAGCAGACRTATCTGAGCTGTTGGACTCTTGCTAGCCAACCAAACAATCGTGCGTAAGAACAACCTCCCAATGAACGTGGTTTCTATGTGCGTGAAGAATCTTAGTGCCACGCCACTAGCAGAATTCTTAAATTACTTTTGAACTTCTTGGCTGCAATGATTTCTGAGTTTTTTTTCTGTAGGTTGAATAACCTATAATCCTTATTTATAGCTGTTCAAATCATGGTTTTCTTTATGAATAAATCTACCTCTGGAGTTCTGCATTTTGTGTCTAACACTGCAGGCTCTATTCAAGATTTTTCTTTCTGAAATGTATATGGAAATCGTGTATATATGCAAAAATGGTAAGTCATGGTTCATTTAGGAGCACATCATGAGTGGAAGAGCTGGGAGCAGCCCACCCAACAAAACTGGCAAAGACTATTGTGAGAGGTGGAGAGGAGGTGATGTTGTAGGGAAAGATTTACTTTTCAGCCTCCTCTAATGGCCAGCTAATGGCTGTACAATGCAGCCCTTAGTTATTCATAGCCAAGAAGAGACCCAAATGTATTGCACTTAAGGGGCTCTGGGTTCGTTAGGCCACTTTATGTCCTTTACGTTAAAACCATCAAACAAGAAAGTTTAATATTACATGCAAAGTTAGCCAGCTGAGCAAAGTTTTTTTTCTTGTTTTGTTGTTGCTAATTTGGTTCCTTTTGTCCTTTTGAAAGACTCTCTCACACATCCTAAAACTCACAGTTAGATAGCAATATTTAGATACGCTATAGAGCAGTGTATCCTAATAAATAACAGAACATCAAGGCAAGAGTTAAGAAAATKATTTCAACTAAATTGCTGAAACCTATTTCATATATCTCTCTTTTCTTTTTAATTTATAATAAAAATATATTTCCACTAATTATAATAAATTAACTTTTATAGGTCCCACACGAGTGTATGATAGAAAATATTCATAACGTTCTCGACAGATTCATATTCCATTCTTACAGCCAACAGCATTTCAATCAACACACATGGTATAAATATCAATACTGATTGCTCCAAATTGCTCTTGGATAACATTTATTGTATTTGCAGAAAAGATCTTCTTGTGATTATTACTAAAATAAACTAAAACTGTCAGACTCCATTTATTGTGAAACCTTGAGAGTTCTTAGTTGAAGTAGGAAAAAAGAAAAAAAAATACGTATAAAATGTGCATTGTATGCCGCCTGCTGGTGAGAGACTGGAAAAGAAATACACTGATTTGAGATAATATTATATACACATTATATTTCATCTCTGAAATATATTGAATTAAAGACTTTTAAGAGTAAAAACTTCATCCAAATTCTGCATAMTAATGAACATACTTTGGCTCTCTAAGAATAACATCGATAAAAATTTGGTGGGAGGTATACAAGGCCTGTTGAATCGCGGTCATCTTTCTGCATACATTTCACAAAGATAGACCTGCTCCTTGCTGTCAGTATTGGAACTTGAAGCACGTCTGGATAAATCAGCAGTTTGATTTTTCCATCTGCTCCTTCATTTACCCACACTGATCCAAATGCAACTTTGATGCTGTCCTTTGTCTTCTATGTTTAACCCCTCAGAAGTCATCTCAGTGAAGAAAAATAGCAATTAAATACATAGGATTCTGGATCTTAATTTCTTTTAGATTTTCTAATGTGCCACTAAAAATAATTAATGAGATATATAGGGGTAAGTACAGCTTTGTTTCACGAGGAAGGGATGATGTACGCTTACACTCTTTATAATGGCAAAAATCTTTTGTTCTTAAGCCTCTCCTTGCTATAAGAGCATCTCCATTGGTGTTTTAGTTTGGATCAGGTGAAACCTTTGAAGTAAATCTTACCCCATTTAATTGCGCTTTAGTTTGTATCTTGCAACAGTCTCAGAGCCTGAAAACTGAATCCCTTTCGCGTGAAACTAAACTGAACAGTGCACCTGGGAGTGCACCTAGTACTCTCCAAATGCGAATGGGCAGCGAGTCCCAGGGGCCAGGTTAGAGCCAAGCAGTGCAGAGCGACCCTCACCCAAACACGTCACGYGTGTGTTGGGTCCTTCGTAGCTGCTCTCTCTCTTCCCGACCCCATCCCTGATGCCCTCCCAGCTTGCTAATGTACATGTAGCCTGGACCGCCTGTGGGGAAAAAAACCCACGAATTGTAACTGCTCACACCGCTGCTTTTCTGGTTTGTGTTCTTCCCCTTCTCTCCAAGCTTTCTTTACTGACRAAGAGGTCAGACTCCTATTTCAGGAGGCGTTAATGTGGATTTTGTTAGGGAAAGGCAAAATTTCAGAAATCCATTAGTCTGGTTGGGAACGCTCAGCAGGTATGGGGGTGTTCCCTTCATCTCTGCTTGGGTTTTCAAAAAGCTGTCAGAGAGTCCCTAGGCAAAGCTGAAGAAAACTCTCACAGTGTAAAAGAAGAGGTGACTTTGTTAGTTAGTACCTGATTAAATAATAGGCAGTAAATGGAAGGAAGAAGTTGTCGGATTTTTCAGCAGAGGAAAATTACCAGTAAGGTGCCTCAAGACTGTTCCAGGATTTGAGATTTTCAATATATTTATAAAAGTTCTGAAACAAAATTTGAACAGTTACTTAATGAAAACTGTGAAAAGTCAAGAATAATAAATGCTAATAAATCTTAAGTTAGATGCAAAGAGCTGCAGCAGTATCACACAAATAGCATTTAATTGTTAAACTGAGGTAAAGCATTTAATTGTTAAATTGAGGTAAACAGTATTCAGAGTTGATAAGTGCAGCCTAAACGTACAGGTAGAAAAAGTAACTTTAAATATAGACATGTGCACATAGTGATGGACTGGACTTGGAAGAACTGTCACTCAAAGGAAGGTTTGTGGAGCTGTGGTGGTTAGTGCTCCGGGGACCTTGGCTTCCTCCTGCGTGGTGGCTGTAAAGGGAAATCAGGGCTACTGACAGATGAACTGAGAAGAAAAAGTATAATTTGGCTATTGTATAACCCCCGGGGCATCTTGTTTGCAGTTCTGATCACCCCTTCTCAAAAGGATGTAGCAGTGCTAGAAAAGGTAGAAGAGAAACATAAGAAAAAAAAACAAGCATGATGGTCCAATTGCCATCTCTGGTTTAGGCAGTCACTGAGGAATGGTCAGTTCCTAAATGCCGTGATTTTAATGCTCTTTCCTTACACATCCCCAGCTGCCCATTACTGGACACACAATGCTGCATTAGATGGACTTCAGGTCTGATTAAGAATGGCAATTCCTGTATAGTTCTTTTAATTTCTGATAAAATTACATTTTCCAAGTCCTGGATTATATATCTGCTTCAAGTCCTTGATTATGTGTCTTCTCAAGACCATGAATGTCCAGGTCCTTGGTGATATAGCCGTGGCTATTCAGTTTGAATGAAAGTGTGATTTCTAACCGGCTGGGCAGAGCTGTCTCCGATAATACTGGTGAGTTGTGGGATTGCCCTGAGGTTCACCAGCCATACCCACGTTGGAGATAGAGAGTTTAGTCTAGCAGTTATGTCTGAGGTCTTACTTGATTCAGCCCTCCTATATAGATATCTAAACAGAGTTGCCTAATCTTAAATGCCATTTTATTGAAAAATCTTAGCCCTAAACTCCTGCGGTTCTTTGAGCTGACAGAGAGCTAAAGAGGACCTGGCAGAGCTGTAGCAAAGGTGGGATGAGTAGGGCCCCTTTGAGGTCGTCGCCAGACACCAGTAAATATACCTAAAATCTGCCAGCTGCTGTGCCTGCTTAGCAAGGGGGGCTGTCGCCTGGCTGGGAGGAAGAGGCAGAGGGAATAGCTTTGAGAGACTGGGGGACAAGGAGGCAGGATCAGGGGGCGGGTTGGAGGATCTCACCGAGTGCCAAAACGTCTCCCGCTGGCTCTCAGTTCAGGTCTATTATTCCCTGTGAAGCTGGCAAGATTTGTGCAGGTAATTTCACTACAGCATAGTCTAGGCTCTTTAAAGTTCACTGGGAGTTGATTTGCTCAAGCATAATAATTCACATAAATATAAAGGAATTTTGTGATTTCTGCTGGAGAAAATAGGAAAATATATCAGTTGAAGAAATTGTATGGTAAGTTATGCTAATTCTATGGTAGCTGTTAGAGAGCGTAGGAAAAGTAACGTTCAGAGGATGTTCATTGTATACACTACTGACCCAGAATCATTTCCTCTGAAAAATGACATGCAAAGCTGGCCTCTAAAGTTAGGTAAACTTTGCTAAAACTGTAGCAAAATGTGAGTTTTGCCAGCACAGTTCTGCCTTGCTCTTGAATGGGAAATACAGGATACTTTATGAGATTCTACAAAGCTGGGGGGAAAATTTCTGAAGACATTTCCAATGTTTTAGAGCAACTAGCTAGTAGGCCAAGATTTTTATAGTGTGTAATATTTCATAGGGCTTTCAAGGTTGGAGGAAATTTGTTTTTGAACACTGAATATTTTAAGGGCACCCTACAGTGCAGATTCTTTTTTTTTTTCCTTTTCTTTTCTTTTTTTTWAAAAAGTTTTTTTAAGCATGTGTTTCACAGTCCCATCCGGAGCTGGATTTTCTTTCCATAACATTTTCTGTCCCAGGGCCATTCATGGTGGAAAATGACTTTTTTCATGGAACATTGAGTATTTTAGAGCTGCTCCAGTGCTAGTGGAAAATAACCTGTGTTTGAGGTCAGAAAAATAGATTAAACTAATTTTAAAAGTTTTATAGCTACTTAGGTCTGTGGTAGAACTTTTTAACATCACAGGATTTGGATCCATTGCAAGATCAAAATTCTGATTTTTTAAGGGTTTTTTTAAGGCTAATAAGGCCCCAGTTCAGTATCACGTCTTTGTTCATGAAGCACAATTATAGTAATGTCTAATTTTACGCGTGTATTTAATCACATTGTCTAATAGAGATGGATTTAATCATGTGCTTAAGTGCTTTCCTGACTTGAAGCCATAGGATATGACTGTTTCATTCTGCTACTTGCTGAAGTCAGTGACGAATCTCCTGTTTGAATCCCTGGGATCTAAATTGCATTGAGGGTTTCTGAACCTCTGGCAGTTTGTGTGAATAGATACCTTTGGGCTCATCCTCAGCTGCATCTGAGTGGAGGTGGGGTATGAGGCAAAGACAGATGGCTGTGAGCCATTTCTTACCTCTTCTCTTTTTGTCCTGGCTGGGGATCAAACCAGGAACTTTTCTGCTTGAAAGTAATATATTCTTGGATGTAGATAGGGAATAACTTCCTTCCAGGATTGCACACTGGAAATATACTTTTTTTTTTCCCCTGAAGAGAAGGTCTAGGAACTGATTCGAAAATTATTTGGTGTCTTCTGACCCATGTGGATAGAAGCCATTTTGCAGAAGAAGCTTTTGTAGATGTGTTAAATTTGGACAGTAAGATGAAAGGAAAGATGCATTTTAAAACTGTCCCAGAAAGGACAGCAACAGTAATAGAAATGTGTTTGAGTGAGAAGAACAGGGGCAGAAAAATATAGCAGTGAGAGGGAAGTGTTTTTAAAATTCAATGTAATTAGCTGTTAAACATTTCTTTTAGAAATCCAGAACACATATTTCTTATCTAACTGGTCTTCTCTACACAATCCTGTAATTGAAGAGGGAGTGAATGTTACTTTTGTCCATGTAAATTCCCAGGGTAAATCAGTCTTTGTGCAAAGGAGAGTTAAGCATTTGCAGTAAAATTCAGCCCTATGCAGAGGGTGAAGTACCCATCAAGTCCTGCTTATGCCTCTAAGCCTAAGTATAATAGTATAAGGAAACACTTATCGCATGGTTTGGCCTCTTCTAACTTAGCTTAATTTTTCTTCAGAAAAGAAACCCTAATATTTATAAAACTTTTACGACTTGATTGACATGAATAATAAAAGATAAAGCAAGTTTTAGACCTTAGCTGTTTTGCCTAGGAAAAACAGCTTTTTTGCATTTTAATGGCATGCTTTGACGTATCCTGCAGTTTTTTGTGTAGCTAAATCAGTGCTATTCACAGTAGTACTGAGAGTCTTGTCAGGAGAGGAATGTGAGAGTTGTGTACCTTGCCCTCTTTCTCACAAGAGCTGATGGATGATATTTAACTCAGTGCACAGCCCTGCATGCCAGCAGGGAAGCAAATCTTATCTCAGGAGTAGTAAAAGTGGGGCCTAATTTCTAAAGGGAAAGTATTGAAAAGCTGCTGATGGAAGCTTATGCTACAGAAACATATAAATAATGGTAATTGCATGTTGGGGTTATGATGTGAGCTATGTTATGAGAAGGGGTTTTAAGCAAAGCACTGGTAAGCACAGAGACTGTTAAAAAGGTAAATGCACACCTAAAAATAGTTTTGCTTGAGTATCTTCCAACAGTAAGAGTTTCTCCTGATAGGAATTCCAAAAATGACAGTATGCCCAAGAACTCAGTGTCTTTTGTGAGAGTTATGGCAGAAAAGGAGTTTTGACTGGCCCCATAAACATGCAGATAAGCTGAAGCTGTCCCAGAGCACTTGCAGCATACCTACTGCTTCACCCAAGCATGCAAAGGAGCTGGGCTATAAGGGATGACTACATTCTTCTCCTGTCTGTTTTATTTCTTTAATCCATTTATTGGGTGTGTATCAGTGGATGTGACAGTAGAAGACAATAAAAACTTGTTTCTGGCCCAATACTGTGCTGCGCCTCTCTGGATGCACAACTCAAGCCTTTGTATCTCCTTTGTGCTCTTCAATTTGGAGTTCCCTTGAAAGACCGGCTTAGAGGCCCCCTATTTCTAGCACGCAGCTATGTCTTGTATATGTATAGATTTAACTAATAATTTTTAAATAGATTTTCTTTTTACTTTTTCTGCAACTGACAGCACCCTTAAGATAATTTAGGTGGATTCATTGTGCATTTCCRTTGGACTGGCTACTGCACTGCCAGGCACAGCTCTGTCCGCATTTCTGCTCCTTAGACCTGTTTGTTTATTCATTTTATTCACTTGAGAAATGGCCTGATYTACTTTCTAGTGTGTGTGGTACTGCTTGATTTCCCTCCACTCGCACCCCAAAGAGAATTGTGTGGAGGTCCTTGAGGCAGAAGGAGGAATTACTTGTTAGTAATTTAATTTGACTTAAGGATGTGTGTGACAGATACTCTAGTTTTGAACTTAAAATGAGAGTCAAAGCTGTTCTGCAGATTTCTTCTGCAAACTGAGCTCCAGTCCAGGTTTTAAAAAGGTTGTACTTGTCTCTGAATGACACACGAGAAGAGTAGAGACACAGCAGTTTTTCAGGGATAAACTCTCGGATGCAGACCAAGTTTGGAAGGAAGAAATATTTTACTTAAGTTAAATCCCAGGAATGAGATACATTTCTGAATGCTTTGCTGAGAGCAGAGTGAGGACTCTGTATCAAGGGAGGAGGTTGAGCTGAAGTTTGACAGAGGCCCAGGTCAAGAGCTTAAATTTGAACCTTTCCAAACATTTTAATGTTTTTGTGATTTGAGGAAACTGAGTTTTGAATCTTTTGACCTCAGTCCCATCCCACTTTGCTGCTTCTGGCCTATTTTTGGCTCTAATTGGCCTGCAGGATTTTGGTGCCACTGAGGGTAGTCTGGCTGCAAACCTAAGCCTTAGATTAAAACTGCTCASCATCCTCACAACACCTCCTCAACTCATCTGTACAGTAAGTATATATCCCTGAAAGGCCATGGAAAATACACTGTAAAGGAAAAACGTGTCTGAGAATGACATACTGCAGCCAGAAAGCTGGGATATAATGAAAAAAAAGACCCTTAAAACAAGACCTCTTCCTAATTCCAAAAGGAATTTTCAAAGTGTTATAAAGCTTCTTCTGGAAACTTGAAGGACAGCCTAGTTTTTGGACCCTCATGCACTCTGCAGATCTGCACTTTGTTTTGTGCAGTTTTATTCAGTAAAACGTAACCTTGTAAGCATGAAAGCACTGGACAGTTGCTAGATTGTCCAGGACAGAATCTGTGATCATGCAGGAGAGTTTCTCTCCACTGTCTTTCTAGACAAAATGGCATGGGGAGCTTTTTCTTTCAGTGAAATAATAGAATCCAAAAAATATATCTGGTTCTTATTACAGTAAAGGAAAAAAAACTTGAGGTGTGCATTGAAAGTGCTAAGCCAGTGATTGAAATGTTAAAGTTGTTCCTAAAGGCTATTCCACATCATGAAGACATCATCTGTAAAGTAATACCCTATGATGATCTGTAAGGAAAGGAGACCGAATTAGCATTCAATATGGCTGAAATTTCCATGTGTCCCATGTTCAGGTGAGGTCCTGTCATGGATCCCCTTCTGATAGTCTTCAGTGACCTGATGTATTTAGACAAGAAAAAAGAATTCAGGCGCAAGACATTTTAATTACTCTGAGTTGTCCTGTGCTGATTTGTTTACCTCTGTGGCTTGTCATTGTGCCAGATACGTCAGAACTACTGGGTGATTTATTTAGGATTTTGGAGCTTTGGAAGAGSACTTCTGCTGCGGCAGCTCAACTAGCATGCAAGCACTAAGTGTCCAACTTGCCAATCTGCCAACTTCCAAAATATCCTCTTAAAGGCAAATATTTGAGGGGGAATGGGGGGGGGGGAAGCAGCAGTCAAAGCCATCCCACAGAGGTAATACCATGCTCTTTCAAAAATAATCTAATTAAAACTAAAAATCCAAAGTCATTAATAGATTAAAATTTAGAATTAYGAGTTATCTGCAAATACTGAATTTCTCGGAGTTCCAACTTACAGTAGGAAAGATGATGGCTTTCTATAACACAAAAAGGGAGTGTTAAACAACTAATCCCCTACTTTAGTTGTTAATAGCTCTTTCTGTTCCTTCACAGAGTGTTGCTACAATTTGTCTTAATGGCATCTGCTATCTGGAGAAGTCTTCACGGTTCCTTTGGGGGCAGAAATTGGCCCCATATATTTTTTAAATTCAGTGATAAATACATCCTTKTTCTTCAAGAGAAACATTGCACCTCAATTTCTTTTTCTGCTTTGTTTTAGTTAGAATAATCACAGAATGTAATATTTATTCACTCCATATATTCTGGGCTGCAGGTTCACTGAAAAGATGCTGTGCAGATCTCCACGGGAGTTGGTCTAGCCTGGGGCTGAGTCTCACTTTTTTCGGTACAGAGACGCATGATTGCGTTGCATTGCTTTTGAATAACTGGCAGCAGTTTTTAAAGCTGTTCTATGAGCTTGCCCTRCAGTGCTTAACCTTTGATCTCTGCAGGATGCTGAACTGTTAATAGAGCTAACAACTGAGAAGTTTTGTTGTGAGTGGAAAAAGTACTCATTTAGCTGCAGTGTTGTTATTTTAATTTACAGTATTGGTGAAAGGACAAAGAAACTTACAGTTCTTAGATATGGTAGCAGTTGGCAATATAAAACCTACGGTTTATCTCATTCAGTAAGTATTTTAATTATTTGCATTTTAAAGGTGTTCCTCAACCAAATGTAACATGGTTTAAGAAGAAAGATGTGCTGCAAATCAATTCTTCCTTGCTTTTGAATGGGTCTTTATTTCTGAGGAATGTTTCGTATGAAGATGCAGGAGCGTATACTTGCACAGCAACTAATGCTCTTGGAAAAGCAGAGGCCACATCTGTTCTCCACCTAACTGGTAGGTGCCACTTTGATTATGAAGTTTTACCAATGAACTACTTGAGGAGATATTTTACACTTTATAATAAACTTGGAATTTTTTATTGCATCTCACTCCTTGGGATTTGTTCTCTATTTCATGTTTCCTGTAGTAATGCATCTAGATATTGAAGGTTTGATTTGTGACTTCTTCAAATGGTGTTCTGTCTTCCTGCTTCTAGGCAATAAACATCAGCCCTTAAATAATGAGACACATTAGAAAACTAGTCCACTGTCATATTACGTTGTGCCCTGTGTTTTGTCTAGGGAAACAGGGCAGGCTTGAGTTATTCAGAAAAATCTACAGGGAAATGCAATGAAATAAAAACAAAAAAATTTTTTTTTTAATTATAGAGGCTGGTAAAACATAGAAACATGGAAGACAAAAAAGTCTGAATATCTACTGCTAACTCTAAAACAAGAAAACTTAAACAAAAACTCTTGTTTAACGACTCTCTCATAAGTAGATTAATAATGTAATACTGTATAATACAATCATGCCTTGCAAATAKCTCCAATGAATGGATCATTCAGCTCTACAGATCACCATTTTGATGTACAGAGTACAACGCAGTTATATGCAGCAAATTCTGCTACAAAGCTTTCTTCTTAAGCACACGTGTGGGGTAGGTTGTAGAAGTTTGGATCTATTGGCCGAGAAAGACGTACTGAAGACATAATCATGCTGTCCTCTGTGCAAGGATGAGTATCAAATGAAGCAGCCTTCTTAGTTTCAGTTTCCCTGGACTAGGTCAAAACTTCAGATGTTCCAGAGAGGAACTAGTGTGACTGGAAGATTGCTCACAGGAGTCTGAACTTCGTTTCTAGTCCTAATCACATGACACCAAAAATAAATCTAGATTTTAAAAATTAAATCAAGATTTAAAAAATAAATCTAGATTTTTTTTTTTAAAAAAATCTAGATTAAAAAAATAAACCTAGATTTTTTAAAAATCTAAATTTTTAAATAAATAAATCTAGATTTATTTTTAAAATAACATATTTAAATAATCTAGAGTGGCCAATAGAGGGCCAAATTCTGTAATTTTTTGACTGTGCAGAAGTTCAGTGAAACGAGAGGACCTCCAGTGTCTTCCAGTGGGAGGACTTCAAGAGGAATTGCAGATTAAACTGCCTCAGTGCTGCGCRAAGCAATGTCATGTCACACCACTGGACTTTGACCTACCCTGGGCAGCTGAAAACATGTGCGGCCTTTCTAATAAGCATGCTTATGGACCGATGAGACAACTAGCCTTTCTCCTGTGGGCATCAGTGCAGGACTAGCCTTAGCGTGGACCTGGGGAAATTTTTTTGTCATACCATTTTCACAACCAGTCGAGAGGCTTTGTGCAGCAGACATTGTACATTAAGGAAAAATGTAAACTAATCCAAAGGAACCTACTTAAACAACCCATGGAAGTTAGAATATAACAAAAGACTTAAACTACAGAAGGAAGATGAATCATGGATATTACGCACATTCATTAAAATACAAATGCTGACAAAGTGTCACAAACTGTGTGTTACTGGCAGATTACCCACGTTTTTGGCTGTTATTCTGGCATATAATAAAAAAAGGAGGAGTTGCTACTATGCACTGCGTATTTTGAAGAGATGTTCTCTTTTATATTATGGCATTTTGTCGTATTCGCATCTAATGGAATAGACGAATTGGCCTGATTCCATTGAGAGAGATCTTTTTGTTTTTTTTCATTTCTGTATGTGAGTGACTGATAATGAAATAAACAACKTCATCATGAGAAACAGTAAACAGATCCGAGATCTTGTAAATCTCATTTTTAAGCTAAGTGTTAAAGGCTTACTTTGTTAAAAATAAAAAAAAGAAATAGTCAATATCTTTGATAAATTCAAAAGTTTTAAGTTTTGTATTATTATAATTTATTCTTCCGTTTTCACATCTGAAGTACATTTGTTAGATGAACAGTTTAATTGCATAAATGAGGATCGTAAAGAATTCCAAAACACTAGTATCCTTCTGATTGRCA
Source organism: Rhea americana (assembly GCF_003343005.1). Taxonomy (NCBI): domain Eukaryota; kingdom Metazoa; phylum Chordata; class Aves; order Rheiformes; family Rheidae; genus Rhea; species Rhea americana. The sequence goes on from NW_028186149.1 coordinate 10,155,228, forward strand.
GCTAATGTTCAATATTTTGCTATTAATTATCTTTAGCACCTTGGTTTAATTCTTGGTAAGAAGAGATCTTATACATTGTTTTCCAGAGCAAACATTTACAGGGAATAACACCCTATCATCAAAGGGAAGCAGAAGAAAGCGTGTCCTAATGGCATCTGCAATTGGTACAAATGTCAGTGTGGTACCTGGAGATCCATTGAGAATAGGTGTGTTGTCTTTTCTGCTTTGGTGGTTGAGCTGTATGTGTTGTTAATGTCATTAAAATGGAAAGGGCCCCACAGGGAGGGCAAGTGTGATTTCTAAGAGTTCAATTTTGGTGACCGTCTGGATGTCCTAGCGTATCTTGGCTTTTTGCTAGCAGAAGGAGCTACAGAGTTAGAGGTGATACATGACTATTTTTTGATCCAGCTTTACAAAAAAATGTTCTAAATGTTGACCATGCAGGCATCATCTAGATGACTCACCACAAGACTGAAGTGAAATTTCTTTGAGCTCCATTTGAAAATGGTGGGAGAGGATCCAGCTCTAGAACTACTTTTTATTTTTCTGTCTAAAGGAATACCTCTGTTTCCATCCCTTTTTGTGCTTGTGGAGTTATGTGCAGTAATTTCATTTAGTGTTTATGACTCCTTTCTAAAACGGACAAAAACTTTCCCCTCACAATCCTATTTGCCTATTATAGTCTGGTGTGAAATCTTCACTCCTTTTAAATAATTTTATTTCCGTCCCTTGGTTCATATAGAAATTATGTTTGTAAAAACCAACTAAAAGGGAAAATTTAAAGAACTGTGGTAAGTATAACTGCCTTACACAGTTGATAACCCTCAAGACTCGGTCAGGATCAGTTTGGGCTGTAACGCTTTATCATTTAGGCTGGAAAGGCCCTTATATAACATCACAGATTTATACATACCCATTCGCAAACATTTCAATGTAGCTTCTGTGTTTAGAAAAGCCTGCTAAAATGCTGTTGATTTTTAGGTTGTCCAGTGCTTCCCAACCACAGAAACACAGTTCACTGGCTTTTCAGAGATTTCCCAGTTGAGGAAGTTGAGACCTTGGAATACCGAACCCTGGTTGGGGGTCGTATCCTGGAGGTGAACACCAGCTCCGGTCAATTCACTGGACAGTACAGATGTTGGACTTCAGCTAGTGCAAAACCAATGTCAGTTTGGGTAAATGTCAAGAAGGAAGGTTTGTTGAAAATTATATGACAAATTCTTAAATTTTTAAATATTTTCTTTCGTTGTGTAAAGGCTTTCCTGAACCCTGGCCTGTATTTTTGTACATGGAAAGTAATAGACAACTGTGTATTTCGCTTCAGATATCTGAGTAGTCCAATTTAAGTCCATGGACAATGTCCATACTCAGAGTTGCATATGGGCATTAATATCTGCAGTAGCAGGACCTAATACAGTACTGTATATCTCATTTCTTATTTGTGTAGCTGAGAAATTGAGACAGTATTGCTTGATGCAGTGCCTTGCTGCTTGAGCAGTTGTTTAATCAGGCCAGTTTTCTAAACTTTAGCAAATCATACTATCATACATCATGTTATCATGATAACTCACCAAACTGAGGATATATATGGAAATATATGAATTACAATCAAAATAATTTTAACGCTGTTTTCTCATTTAAATGACATTTAATGATATGGAAGCCATCTTATTGTAGTCACTCTTAAACGTGTCTGTACTAGGAAACAGTACCTATTCATTATCAAAGTTAGTTTCAAGCTTTCCAGGACATTTTGTAAGATCCTCCTTCTCAAAWGTGATGCACCTGCACAAAACTCCATTTCCATTAGTGGGTTATAAAGTGTGGAACTGTGAATAAACAATATTGTAGGTGAATTTGAGAAGAATCTTACATATGCACCAGCAAGACAATGGGCTGCATTTGCAAATGCTCTGTGTAGTTTGTAAATATTTAAGGTGCTATAGAACTTAATTACATTATAATTGCTGGCCTTTTCAGGAGTGTCTTAGAGAGTTAGGAACTTAAGTGCTACAGAGAGTCTASCAGCAAAACACTGAACTCTATCTGAGATAAAAAAAAAATTACTAATCAGTCAATACCTAGGGAATGCAAATGAGATTTATCCATTGAAGTTGTTAATGATTTAGCTGTTATCCTACCAATGTCATTTGGCTTGCTGTTTATGTACAAAAGACTCAAAGAAACTATAAGATTAGGTTTTGCAATCCCCTAACTGTCTAAGTGTATATAAGTATATTTATGTATTCTCAATGGCTGCCATTGGTTTATTTGTGTGAGTGAGGACTTGTTCTATTTCCGAGGGTTGTGGAGTTAGTGTTGCAGTTGCAAAGTAATCAAAATGTTGACTTTTGCTGATAAATCTGAAATCTAAAGTAAATTAAAATATAAACTGAATCAGAAAATATTCTGATAGATCCTCCCTCTCTCTCTCTCTCTCCACACACATGCGCACACACACATACATATCATGAACACTAGAAATTCTGAGCAAGCCTAGCCATGTACTGAACTGTCCACCGGAAGCCTTCAGCTGGGCTGGTAGTACTTTTGGGGGATTCCATTTTCCAGTCATGAGCTTTAGCTCTGATTGTTGCTTCTGTAAATGTTTCATCACTGAAATACCCATGTGTAGTAAGACTGCAAAATCTCTTCTGGTGGTTTCTGCACAGGAGGCGTATTAGGGGCACTTCTGAGCAGTGTCATCCTAGTTAAACAAACAATACAGTCTCTCCATCATAGTTGCACTCAGTAAATTTAACTATTTCTACTTTGAAAAAAGCCCTCTTGTATTATTTTAAAAAACCCAGAAGTAATAAGGAAACATTGAAAAACAATAAGTTAAAGAATTCATTATGTGCTGGAAGAGCGAGCCTGTGGACACAGCTGGTAGCTATCAATTATTCTTGGTTATTACAGAAAAATCTGACTCCTTCTGTGATCATATAAAAATCTGTCAACATTGCATAGTACTTCATCTTTTACCAAGTGTCAAAAAAAAAGTGTGTGGGGGGAGGGAGAAGTGTGGAATTGTGACTAAATATAAAGGTAGTAATTGTTGGAGGTGATTGGTCTTTAATATAAAATGCTCTTTAAAATAAATTCCTTTTCATCTTGCCAGATGCCTCAGTGGCAAGTTATTTATGTATTAAGAACCTTTTCTATAGTTTAGCACAGGATTCTCTTAAATCATGAAATTATGTGAAGTGTCTGGAGTAAGATGAGTTTTCTTCAGAATAAACTTACTGTAGAACAGCAGGAAACCTACAGACACTGATTTACAGTTTCCTCTTTTTAATGCTCATTGTATAAAAATATTATGAAAGTTTTAAAAGAAGTTCATCAGTTCCAACTGTGAGCCAAGTTCTGCCCTTCATGTGCACATATGCTGATCCCATTTGCCTTCTAGAGAATTTCATGCTCATATGTAAGAGCTGAAGTTGAGGGAAGCTGAGTAGGACTAAATTCTACTCTGGCTTCCACAATGCTGAGCTATTTGCTTTTCTACATTGAATGTGGTGCCTATCTAGCTTACAGGCTGTGTGGCCAGAACAATCAAAATGTGACCAGTTACAGTGTGTAATGCCTCTTTYGCTCACTAGCTTTCAATTGCATTTCTTCTCCTATGACTAGATTATAAATGGGAATATGCGGAGTGGAGTACTTGCTCAGCTAGCTGTGGGAATTCGGGAACCCGCTCCAGAAGACTGCAGTGCATGAATTCAGAGAAGCGGAAAGTAAATGAATCATTATGCAAAGAACAGCAAAAACCAGTGATTATTTATCAGTCATGCAGCACATGTGACTGCCCTGCCAGGTAAACTCCTTTCTACTCAGTTTCTGTGTATTAATATTTTTCTATAAAATGAACTCATAAACCTCTGAAAGTGTTTGTTTCTGGGTGTTACWCTCTGGGTCTGAAATTTGGGTTTTATTTTGTCATGAACCCGTAAAGCATGAGAGATGTGGAGATGGATCACAAGCAGGTGGGGGAATGCTGGATTCAGCAGAATAAATAAAGACTGTGCAGAGCTCTCTGTTGCTGCAGCTAGTCTTGCTGCTACCACGCTGACACCTTTACAGCGAAGCTGGCGGTTCCTCTGATAACACCAGCGTCTGCTAGTTTTCCAAGATCTGTGCCAGCACCTTGAGAAAAACTGGTTGTGTTTAGAGCAGCCAAGATGCTCATGAGCAGAGTCTGTAGTGACCTTGTCTCCTTCCACGCTAGCAGAGCAGCTGTGTGTAAGATACCTACTGTGGAGCACCTTGCTTGTCTCTTGTGCCCATTGCCACAGTGTCACCATCTTTGCATGTGCTGCTCTGCCAGTCTTCTGGTTGAATCAGCTGGGATACCTTGTGATCTTCGGGCAGAAAATCTTTGTGTTACAGGCAAATATAACCACAGCCTCTGGTTCCAAAAAGCCAAAATCTCATCTCCAGATTTTGTGGACTGCACTGAGCATTCTGGCTCAGCTAGGCGTAGCTCTCGGTCTTTAGCAGGAAATCCCACAGCCATCCTCAAAACAAGTGCTCTACATTGCTTTCAAGGATTGGCCATCACTGTCAGCAATGTAATATCCATGAGGGATGAAAAGTCATGCACATGTTTTGGAGTTATCCCTCACTGGAAAATCTTTGGAGAGAAGTGTTAAGGCCTTAAGTGACATTGTGGGAGTGCATCTGCCAGTGTGTTCTAAACTCTGTGTTCTAAATACAGAAAACATAGCAACAGATAAATATCAGGAGAAATTTGTTTGTATTTCATTATTAGCAGCCAAAAAAACCAGATCACTCTAAATTGTGAGTCTGAACTACAGCCAGCCCATAACAAGTGAACTTCTTGCCAGTGGAAAAATACTAAAATAGAGCAAATAGTAGGAAATACAGACTTGGTTGCAGGCTTCCCTCTAAAATCTGGCCATTTAGAGTAGATGAAAGAGTTATGAGTTATGAGGATGCTGAGGAGCAGTGGCCCCCTAAGCAAAGGCCGTGTCTTTAATGGACTCCAGTGCGTGACTTTAACAATCTGAATAACACTGGACCCAGAGTAATCACCATAAAAGTCAAGCACTTATTTTGTATGACTAAACAAACTGGGACCTAAATTCTGGCCTACTAAAATGCTCTATTTTGCTTTTAATTTGGCTTTTTGTAGAATTAAACAGTGGAAGGGAATTCTGGGCATACTAACGTAGTTAACTGTACCTAGAATTATACATAATATAACTCTTTTTGCCTTTTTAAAGTATTCCAGGCTTCTCAGATGCCTGTGAAATAGCCCTGTCTGTAGCTCCAAGTGCCTCCAACTCTTCCCTGTGGGTGCTGATCAGCGAGGGGAGCACAAATCACTCAGACTTGCCATTCCATTTCCCCATGTACTGACCTCTGTGCTACCCGCTAATCCCAAGGCAACTCTTTAGAAAGTATCTATAGAATTATATAGATTTTAGATGGAAAGTCAGTCGTGGGCCCCTGCTATTCAAAGGTGTTCTGCATGTGTTTAATCCACTTCTCTCCAGCATAGCGTATAAGTATAGTTAAGCAAATACAARGATTTAAGCAGGACCTTAACTTCTGTTTCAAGTGCTTGCCAAATTCGGGCCTTGCTGATTTGCTGTGCATGTGTTGCACCAAATATTTACAAAGTACTTGAGCTCTAAAAGGGAGAAAGACAAGAGTCCAAACTGTGAAAGATTAATCTGTCTTGAGTGGATGTAAACTGTTTGACCATAAAAAAACTAAATAATTGCTGAAGAGAATAGAATATTTTTCCTRTTATCACAGTTGTGCTACAGATAARGTCCCATTCCTTATTTCTAGCTAGATTTATGAAGAGATAAAGTAGAATAAATTATATTGTCACCTACTGCTTCTCCTGTATTGCTCCTAGCTTCCAAAATATAATGTGTTTGCAACATGTAATCAATAAATGAAATGTTCTTTTTGAGCCATTATCTAACAAGATTTTGATGTAATAAATTTGGATGTGTTTTGATATGTTGCCTTAATGGCAAGTGAGTACTGACTCACTTCATTTTACTTTTACCTTTTGGGTAACAACTAGTATAAATTCAGTCAGCATATATTGAGTTATACTGTATCTTAGAAGGCTTTGGTTTACCAAATTTCTAAGATCCTACTTAACAACTGAAAATCTTGTTCTCCTTTTCTCACATCAAATTCTTGACTTTATATATCCACCTAAAACTTGCAATAACCCAAATTAAAGCTACTTTAATTTTTATTTGCAGATTGCTGCAAACTACCAGCAAGCTTGCACTGCTTTCATGTTTGCTATGAATTTGTTTTTCCGCATCCTGTAGGTGGGTCACTAGTCCATGGTCTGAGTGCTCTGCATCTTGTGGCGGTGGATTTCACTTTCGACAAATAACTTGCCAACAAATAAAAGCCAATGGCAGTGTGCTGACACTATTACCAGATGCTTGTATACAAAGAGATCGTCCTCTGGGAAGGAAACCCTGTACAATTTATTCGTGTACAGAGCGGACAATACCGACAAAAGGGCAGGTAAGTTGCAGAGTTCATCTAGAACGTCTTTGAATTATAAAAACATACCAATATCATCATGCTGTTGTCTGAACATGTGTGTTCTCATGTACATAGGAAGAGCTAGGTGGCACTAGTTGTAATTACCTTTCAGAACAGTGAATTACAAATCCTAGTTTAATTTTGTGATGTCTGATCTAATTCAGTATATTTGATAAGTAAGTATTCCATTCTTTTATGCTTGTTTATTGCTTTTGCTGCAGCCTTATAAGAAACAAATTTGCATAGCTCTACCTGTGAAGTCGCCAAAGAAGAACATATAAATGTGCTTCAAAAGCAGCTGCCACAATATTTAATACACAAAACTTTACTTTCTTATGTTCTGCATCTTCATTTCTGCAATAAACTTGCATTCATTTTGATAGGATTTTTAAAATTACATATTTACTATTTAATGAATAAAGTACTGAATTAAGAGCAGCATTCCAGATACGGCTGCTAGCAAGGTAAGTTTTGTGTTTCTCAGAATTAGGGAAAGAATGTTATAGCAAGAGATGTGAAGTGATTAGAGTGTAGACAATAGATTTAGCTTTATGAATAGGCGTAAGAAGTCACACACAGAGAGTTGGAAAGATTAGGCCTTATCTGAGCTGAGGTGTGATGGGGGTTGAAGAGGGAGAGATAAAAATCAAGAGTGACGCCTGGGTTATGTAACTAATTGCCTAGAAGGGAGATTCCGTTGATACTAAAAGTTTGTTTCTTTTTCTTTCCCCTCCCTCCTTTTCCCCATTTTTCAGTGTTCTGGTCGCTGCGCAGGCCGCACTGCAGGTTTACACCATCGTCACTTTATATGTCAACTTCGTAATGGATCTTTGGTGCCAAACTCTTCTTGTGATGAAAGAAAGAGGTATTCAGTTTAAAGCAGTATAAACATAATCAAGCCAGGTTAGATTCTTTAGATGATCAAAGCAAAGATACAGTATTGTCCAGCCAGGAGAAATATGTAAATCCTCTTGAAGAGTGAAGCTCAAGGAAGGGAGGTAGTGACTATCATCACTTTTATACGCTCAGTGAATTCAGGAAACCAAGGAGGACAACGGAGTTGATCAGCGTCCTCCACTATTCTAATGGCAAAGCTGGGAATAGAATGATAGAGTCTTGATTCCCAGGTCCAAAGAAAGTAAAAATTGTAGTGATCTGTCATTACTTTCTTACTACTGCTGAGCTCGGTCTCTTCTAATAACGCTTTTTATTATAGTCTATTGCAGACCAAGTTTTATAAATTAGGAGTTTTCCTGGGCCTCATATCCATCTTATACCATGTGAATTAGTTACTACTTTGTGATTACTGAAGTAGGGTGTATTTCTCTGCATAGATTTCATTTTTCTGCCTCTAAGTACGTACTGTTGAGGTATATATGTAGGCAAAAAAATTAAAAACTGAGTGAATGAGGAGGTGTGAATATTTTTTTCTGCAAGGCACACATTCATTCTAAGCACTTCATGAATTTGTTCTCCTATCTGTAAACAACTCACTTCCAATATGAAAATTATGGACTTTAAACTTCCTCAGAATTTTAATCAGCAGATTCACTTGGGACTATGCCAGAGCTATGGCAATCCATATAAAACACTATAATCTCAAAAAGGGTTGAATTAAAGAGGAATTAAAACTGAACATGAAAGTGTAGGGGTGCAAGATTTTGTTTCCCAAAGCTTTTGTTTACCCAAAGCATAGGTAGCTCAGTGAAGAGCAGGGGATATAGGGGTAACAAGTATACATATGTAAATTGTTACCATATTTCTGGATTATTGAACTCAGCTTTTAATATTTCTCTTTATAAAAGTGCTTTTCCTTTGCGATCATTTTAAAGCATTTTCACTGCACATAGGATCAAATTTTGGCTCCACTGACATAAACGATCAAACTCTCATTTACTGCTGGGAGCCAGGATTTCCCTTTGGCTTCAAATGTTTGAGGAGATTTAGTATTGACTTAGAAATGTTATTTTGCGTTCAGGAGAGTGGTTATAGATACACAGCACCAGCAGCATAAAGTATGTGACATTTTGGGATTGTTCTGGTGGAGAGAAGAGGGAATGCTGACAGTTAACGTTTTCTTGTTGAAACTTTTCATAAAGATGAAACAGTTTTTCTATTCCAGGATTAAGGAAAGGGCTCACCTTTTCTTTTGTCATGAGTGATGCATAATGAATGGGCACAAATTGAAAACAGGAAATTCAACTTAAACATAAGAAAAAGCTTTTTTACTGTGAGGATTGTCAAGCACTGGGACAGATTGCCCTGAGGGGGTGTGAAGTCTCCATCTTTGGAGATACTCAAAGCCTGACTGGACATGGTTCTGGGCAACCTGGTCTAGTTGTCCCTGCTTTGAGCACAGGGCTTAGGCTAGACAATCTCCAGAAGTCCTTTCCAACCTCAACTGTTCTATGATTCGATGAATAAGGGTTTAGCACAGAAATAAACATTCAACTACCATTTGTTTTTCTCCACAGATCTGTGGTCAGAAGAAATTGTTCTTCAGAGGCCTGTGATGTCTATTGGCGTATAGGCCCCTGGAGGCCTTGCAGTGCGGACTGTGGGAGTGGATTTCAGTCACGACGAGTGTACTGTGTACACAGAAAGAATAACAAACCTGTGGCTGATCAGCATTGCGGATGGAGGAAGAGACCAGTGACCTGGCAGCATTGTAATGTCACATCCTGTGGCAGTATGTAAATATTTATTTATATCTGAGAATAGTTTTTAGCAGTTATATTAGAAAGAGACTCACAGTTGTATACTAATGAATCTGCAAGCATTTGATTGTACATCAAATGTAAAACTATCCTCTCCAAGGAGCACTTCATAATCCTGGGGTTATTTTTCTCCATGAGTAGGCCAGTTTGATATTAAAGCCTGAAGAGCACTTTTTAGAGGCAGGAATTTTAGGAGATTGTTTTATGCAAACTTCCCTGCATGACTGTGCCAGTTGTGACTCATTTGTGAGTCTCTAAGCAAGCTGCTAATTACTGAAAGGTGGGGTAGTTTTCTGAAATAGGCAATAGGTAAATGAATACAGTGAGATCATGCCTTTTATTTGTGACCGAGTTTAGATTTGAATCCACTGTTGTCAGAAATGAAAAATAAAATAATTGCCAAGCTATCGGCAATACTTTGCTTGTTCATGGTTATGATTATTAATGCTACTATGCATCTTTTGTCCATTATAAAGCCTTTTAATATTCAAATATATTTTTCAGAAGGCGATTGCAAGGATACAACTCACTACTGTACATTTGTAAAGCAACTAAAGTTATGCTTGATAGACATCTACAGACAAAGATGTTGTCAGTCATGCCAAGAAGTGTAACTCTTCTATGGAAAGTTCATGATGCTGCAGTGAAGAGATGAGAAGAGAGGTTCATTAAACTAGCCTACTCAAAGTATACACTTGTAAATAAGACATTAGTCATAACAGTTAAATGGGTACATGGGGCTAATGAAAAAACAGTATTGTAGATTGATATGCTGGACAGGGTATTTTTTCTGGGAACTTTTATTATCCACTCTTTTGCAACGGAACTTCTAATGTTTTAAACATTTTCTTGTCTGGATTTGGAAGATAATATCATGGCACATCATCTGTAAAATTTTATAGGCCATCACATTATGATTTTATTGAGGGGAAAAAGCATTATCTAAAAAGCACCAGGTAGTGCTTACTGTCCTTAAGTTATGAGAAAGCCAAAGTCACAAAATCCTTTGAAGAATTTCAGAATACTGCAACTATTGACCCCTAGTTCTCATTTTTATTGTTTTATCAAATTTAACATGATTCTTAAATTTATAGGTGCTGTGGCTTGTAGCTGTAAAATTTTTGGCAGTGACTTCATTTTTATAAACAGCTTGAGCTTAAGGGTCAATCTCACAGGATATGTTTTATTGCGATTAGCTGTCAGATGGATACACAGAAGTACATTTCTTTTTTCATACTTGTATTTATGTGTATACAATAAAAGGCATTGTAGATGCCGATACAATTTTCGAAACATCAATAGATCTGTTTTGAATAAATGAAGTGTCATTTTCCGTCATTCCTATTCTTCTGCTCCAGTCACTGAAGTATGATCAAAGTTCTGGCATGATTGGACTTCTCTACTGATTTTAAATTAGACACAAGGCTTCCTTGTCAGAGCTGTGAATGAAACCTTTGTGAGCACTATTCTCTTGCACATAGTCAAATGGTGAACTAGAGCCGATAACTGTCCAAATGTGCCTGTCAAACTTTGCTTTGAATAAATACTTGTTTTTGCATTAATAGGGAAAAAAGGAAGAAATATTACTTATAAAGATGAGTAAGTGAAAGAAACCTATTTTGAGCAGTTTTCAATAAGATGATTTTTCATCATTACCATTAACTATTCAGATCTTTTGAAAATTGATAAATTCTGATTATGACATTCCTGGGTAAATTGTTTTCTTATTGCATATTGTCTTATAGGGCTTTAAGCACAGAGAACCCCACAGGAGGTAGCGGATAGTAGTTGTTTTTTTTTCTTTTGTAGTTTCCTCACTACTGCACATGCTGGAGGCCTGAATCCTTATCTTGACTTGGATTTTGTGTTAGGTTACTGAACTACATTTCATTGTAATTAGTAGGTATGCTGTAAGAACAGTTTTAGAAACAGTATTCCTACACAATGGGTTTGTATCACTGAAAATTAGATTAGCACTACTGTATAGAAAGTGTTTGAAGTGGACTATTGTGTCCAGAGCTGACTGCAAGGAGAGGATATTCCTGATCATTACCTTCCTAATCAGCAATGGGTCTTGATTGTTTAAGCAGTTTTTTTTAAATTAAAAGAAAACATTTGTAAGATACTTTTGTAGATATTTATTGTCTGATTTAAAAGTGCAATATTTTGTTTTGTACAGTGTTTAATAAAGATTTTGGGACATATATTTTTTTCTTATTACCAAAATTTCTTATTCATGTTTTTCCTTTATATTTAAAGTTTTTGAATGTTAACACACAGCATTCTTTTGTTGCTTTAATTTTGTCTTTGGTTAAGTATGCATGCTATACAGAAGCCATGCTGTAAATGTTTGTTTTTGTAAGTGGCATGACATTCTTCTGTAGCTTATTTTATTGCTACTCCAGTAACCGAAGATGTTTAACATTTAGCTTTCTTAAACTTAGTTTTGATATTTCTAAAATAAACTCTACTTTGATTATTCAACAGCATGATTATGCAGAGATTGTTTGTTACTATGATTTTCATGGTAGCTATGCTTCCTCCCCCAAGTGTTACTTAAGTACCTATTATTTCCATAATCCCAGATTTTTCAAAACTGAGACTAGTTCTTATTTCTGACAGCTTATTAGACAGATTCTCAGCTTCATTACAGTCTGCTTTGCACTGCTATTAAGAGGCAACATTAGAGGTAAGCTGACTGAAAAACTGGAGAGGAGTTTTTTCTTTGCCAAAACCGAAATAAACCAACTCTACTGAAGTCTAGAATCAGGATTATGTGAATAGGTGGAATAAAGTTATCTTTCCTTGCCAGGCCTCCATGTACTGCACCAAGCAGGGTACATATATACCCAACAGATCATCTCTGTATTTTTATATTTACTGAGTCATCGCTGGCAAATAGCTGCATGAAGAAATTTGTTTCAGAGTATCCTATATGTATAATAGTCATTAGAGAGTCCCAAGAATCATATAAACTAGGAAATCCTCAAATATTTGTATTAAGCTGAAATTAAATGTCTAGCAATGAAACGGTGATGTTTCAGAATTATCCTAGATGGCAACACTGGCACAGATGTAAGAGTCATCTTTTTTTTGGTTTTATGTCRTCAACTCATTCTTTCTATATAGTCTGGTATAGTGTATGAAAAGCACTTTCAGAATAGCACTTGAATCCATGAATAACTTTTCTGCTTTTGCATCTTAGTTTAGCGTGACATCATAAAGTGCTTCTTTTTAACAACTGTTATTTTGAGGAATTAGTTTTCCAGCCTGCTGTTCATTAATATGCTGCTTATAAAAAAAGACCTTAAATACTGACTGAAGCTTTAAAATATCATTTGATGCTTTTCCTGGAAGCATAATCTCTAGGGTGTGGCTCTTTCGAATGTAATAAAGGCCGCTCTCTTTCACTAATAAAGTTGGGGAGAAACATTAAGGGCAAACTGAAAAGGAATAAACTCCACTTCCACCCCTTTCTTCTCCCCCACTCCCCCAAATTCCTTAAACACATCTGCAGAGGATCTGTTAAATGTATCTGAATATGCCCTCCACTTCCTCTCAAAATTTATTGCATGCTGCTGGTAGGTGGCAACAAATTACTTTCTTCAACTTACTTAAGACAGGGAAAGAAAAAAAAAGTGACTTGGGGGAGTATGAAAACATCTGTGAAAATTATGGAAGGCATCTGGGCTCACTCTTGGACCCAGAGGAGGAGCCATTTTCAGCATAACACATGGGCATGTGTTACTTCATGGATTCAGATTTCATTTCTCAATGTTGAGTCATTCTGCCTTTGTAGAAAAGGGAGATGGAGGGTATTAGGAGTGTTTGTAAATTTGTTATGAGATGCCAAGATTATGCATAGGACATGAGTGGGTGGGTACAACCGTGGGAAATTTTGTCTCCTCAGTGATGGCTCAACAGAGAATAACTCAAGTTTCATAGAGAAAAGGCATTCTGCAGTTTATTTTCTCTATGGTAAAGAAGGATGATAATAAATTGGACTTTTTTTCCTGTCTTAATCTTAAGTCATCACAGTTTTTTGTTGTCCTTACTCATGCCCCATCAAAACATGTCTTTAATAACTGGGAAAATTAATAATCTTTAGAGAGAGAAAAGTTTAATTGAACTGATGTTTTCATCAACTGATGAAGTCATATCACAGAGACAAGGACACAAGTCATCCAAAAGTAACTGATGCTCTAATAACGACTGGAACTGTATCTTGCAATGTCTTATACGGTGCTAATACACTCATTTCAGCTTTCTTCCATTGCATATGATCTACTTCCTGCTTTCACCATTTTTCCATTATTGATCCTAGTCTTTTTATTGGTGATTGGGTTTATGAAGTATCAACACATAATTCTTCAGAGCCCAAATGATTTTCCTATAGCAATGACTACAAGATATGCAATAAAAAAATAAAAAAATCATGCTGCACTACTGAGACAGAACATGATAATATCATTAATCACAGGACTATTTATAGGGACTGAATTAAATCATGAACATAATGCAACTGAAACCAATTTATCTAGATTTACCATAATTAACATAAAGATGCATGGAGAAAATACTTAATCCCTCATATGGAAGCATTGTATGTACAATTTCTATAAACACTTCGTTTTCTATATATTTGCAAAAATTCTTTGAAGAGCAGGCAGCCTGAATTTGACAGTCTAGAGATTCGTGTGACTCTTCTGATGTTTGTTTTAACTGAGTTCCACTAACATTTTCTGTTATCTCTGCATATACCTTTCTAGTTTTCTGCCATTTCRTCCTTCAGACCGCCTTTGCAGTGAAATTTGGCAATAGTTACAAGGCTGCTTTAGAAATCAGATAGCAGGATCAAAAGCTACTGTGGATTGGCATTAATTTTTGAGCCCTATTCTAACTTCCTCATTGTCTGCATTAGAAAATTTGAAAAACAATTCTCTGTGCAATCTGTTTGTGGAATTTGATTAAACTCACACACTGAGTTTAAAAATTCCTGAGGTGGTRAGGAGCTATCTACACATAGTGTTGGCATCAGCATTGCTTTCACTGGAAGTCAGGCTAAAAATGCCCTGTCTGGGAAAAATAGGGAACAAAGTCTAATGACTTRCTTTTTGCCTGAGTGATTTCAAGTGTGTGTACAGAAAAAAGAGCAGTTACTTCCTGTTAATCACTCTCAGAAACGAAGTGTGACATTTAGACTCTTTTCAGAGCTGGATGAAAAAAATAATAATGACAAAACTAAAAATAGATTTTCAGAAATGTCTAGGTTTCATAGGCTGCTATCTTATAACACAATTTGGATAGTAAAATGTCAAGAAAAAAATCCTCTTATCAGATTACTCGAAGTATTGATGAGATGAAAARTTGTACTGATGAGCTAATTAATTACAGCTTTTTGCTGTACTATGAAAAAGGTTCAATGAACAAAATGTATTTAAGTTATATTTTTGTTATTAGACAAATATAATCAATTGATCTGATTTACTGAAAATCTTGGAAAAAACCCTACAATGTACATCTTTGATCTGGAACATAATGAAAACTGGAAAGTCTAGGAAACTAGAATGCACAATCAAAAAACCATGCCCAGAAGATACATTATTCCTACAAAAATTGCCTAATTTTTATTAGTTGTGTAATAAACTTCTCTGTTTTTTTTATTTTCTTTAAACCATTAATTTTTAATATTTTTAAATCAAAATGTGCATTATTTGATTTGCTTTCAGTTATATCTGAGGAAAAGTGAACTAGTAGGATTCCAGTTATTTTGCAAGGCTGCTTGAAATAATACTTTTAAATATTATGACACAACAGCTACTTCCTTTGGAATATGATTACCATTTGATTCAGAAAATTCTGGAGTAAGCTGGCGGAAGAATTTGTGACCATGAGAATCTGTATTTACATAGACATATCCTAGAGGAGATGGATAATTTGCTGGGCAGATCTCTTGTTTCTTTGGAGTATATTCTGTGCGATACATAGTTTCATGTTCAAAATGAGCTGAATTAGGAAGTACAACACGTAAAGGTTTGAAACTTTGAGCTGGAATTATCTGATGTGGTATGTAATGAGACTTGAATGTAGTTAAATCATCAAATTTTCCTGCGGGTTTTGGAATTTCCTGATGTTTTTTAATAATTTCTTGCCGATAGCTGTCCCAAGCTTGAAAGTCTTCTTTCATGGTAGTATTCCCTTGGAAAGGGCCATTGATTCTTCTTCCATTAGAAGCTGGTCTTATGGGGACAGCAGGAGAAATCTTATGTTTAACATAATCAAGATGGCTTGTGGAGTTAAAATCCATGTTACCGGGGGGTGGAATGTATTCTTTTGCTTTGCGGACCTCTGGCAAGGAGACTGACCATGGCTGAAAACGATCCTGGAATTCAGTGAGCCCATTAAAATGAGCATTAGACACAACTTTAGTATTTTCAGGCTTGCAGCTTTTYGCAAGTTGCCCAGGTAGCCCTCTAAAATCATTCCGGTGAGTTGTGAGGTCTTCGAAGGGTTGGTTGCTTGGCTTGTATTCTTCTTTTGATYTTACAAATTTTGGTTCCAACTGATGAGCAATATAAGAAGTGCGATGGCTAGTAGTACCATCAAAAGGTACATCTGAAAGCTTGGTCTCGTAAGGAGGTTTAAAACTTTTTCTGGGATTCAGTTCCCTAGGAATAAAGTCATCTTGAAATGTACTAGAATTTCCAAACTTCTCTGTAGGTGGGTGGTATGTGTGGTCCACCTTATTAGGTTCCCTTCTTTGAACTTCCCACAACCTATAGTCATCTTTAAGGCAAAATATATATATATTATATAAAGCTTTATTATAGTTGTGTGTTCCTTTAAAATTAAGCCAATTTCTTCAGGTATTAACCCTCTCAATCCAAAGAAACTGGATATAAATGAGAATGATAATGTTATCTGCAAGTTTGTGATATGACAAATCTGTCTTTCTGCTATTACTGGAATGATAAGGACAGAAAACTCTACTTAATGCCTTACTAGGACTTTCCTTGAGGAAAAARAAAATGTTCCATGTCCACATTAAATATATTATACACAAAATAGCCATATACAGATTATAGATACAATATCTTATATTTTACCTAGAAATACATATCAAGTATATAGGAACCTTGTAGGTCACTGAGTCATGTTCACTAGAAACTACTACCTCTCACATTCTCCTTATCAGCAGTGCATGATCTTAAAACTAGTTAGGATTTTTTTTCTTTGCCTGTTTTTTTTTTAATTTAATTTATTTTATTTTTTAAAGAGACTGTTCTGTTAGGGTTAGAAACCTGTTAGTATCCAGCCTACACTTCTTAACAGGTAGCTGATACCAATTTTCTTCCTTGCAATCACAGTACTTCCATGTTTTTTCACTCCTTGATACTAACTGCCTTTTGAACTGATAAGGTACCTCTTGAATACAGCTGTCGCATGCTTAGTTGTATGCTGAGACTAGGCTAAATTAGTCATTATTTACTAGCTTCTTTGTACTTGCACATAAGCTAAGTAGATATATCCATTTTTAAAAATAAATATCTTTTAGAAGGAATAGATAAAATATTTATTAAATGCACTTCTACTTAGCATAGGCATAAGCTTAAAGAAGAATGGAATTATAAATCCATTTTTTCTGAAGAGAATTTATTTCCCAAACTCTGTCCTTCCAACTATGTTTCTGTCACTGCTCACTTCACACCAAGGATTCTAGTAGCTTTCTGTTTTAATGGCCATATATAGTTCTTGTTAACTCCCTTATCTTTTCTTATAGCACTGGACTCATAATCAGGTATATCTTGATTTTTCATCCTGGCACCTCTAGTAAATAATATATATTGTCATCTACATTTATATACTTTTAACTGGGAGATGCAGTACATGTGAAAAAAATCAATTAAAAAAAAAAAAAAGCCCTCCTCCTCCTTAGCTGGTGCCACTTATGCCTGAGTTAGCCTGACAAGTTTATGTTAGTTTCTCTCCTTCTAGCCAAGGAACCTGGAGAAGGCTTCTGCTATAGAAACTTATAAATACCAACTCTAAAACAACTGGAATGCTGAACATCTAAAAGCATTATCACCTGCTTTCTATTCATCTCTCTGGCTCAAAGAAAGAAATCCAGTTTCACATCTCTAATGCAGGTGATTCAGARTACTATCTTCTCCTACTAAAGGTGGCATATATTATTACCTTGATAAGTTGGTATGGTATCCAGTTTTCCTCCTGTAGTGTGTTTTCTCTCTAAAGGTCTTACTAATATCACTGGTTGTATTTTATGAGCATTATAATCTTTCTGGTATGTTGTTCCCAGTTCTATCTCTCCAGTCTTTGGTTTATGTTGTTCTGGTGCCCGCAAAGGTCGCTTCACAATATCATATGGTAAATAATCAGATCTGAATTAGGGGAAAAGGAAACACTGGTTAAAAACTTCCTTTTCTGAGTCACTTTTGTCATTTTTCTATTATACTGAAAAACAGAGACTTAAAATGTTTACTCTGAAAGGTCAGTTAGATGCCATATTAGAGGATAGCAAGAAGGTAAGAAAACCATGCTGCATAAAAATGGACTCTCTGATGCATGGTATATTCTTTATTCAGGGGAAGATGGTGAAATATTTTTTCAAAACTTCTAGCATTTTAATCTCATTCCAAGTTTAAAACCAATCTTAAAAAACTCTGGGACTAAACAAGCTTATTTAATTTTACAAGTAAATGATCCAGAGAGCAGAAGCCAGAGCAAAGGTCAAACTACCATGAGTGGCAAAAATTTATAATTGCATGAGAAGAATTGAATTTGACTGGAAAGAGTATGTCACCATGGATCTCATGGATCATTTTTATAAGGGCATATTACATAACTGGGTGTGTATTACATATATAAGTTTCTAAACAGCACACTCTGTATATAACATATGATTTTGGATTTTGCAGAAAGGCATTTGACCTTGGTATGTATGTCYTTTTTTTCATAAACAGAAATAAAGAAGTTTCATCTTTGCCCATATAGTTTAAAAGAAAAGCAGTATTTGGAGGAAAAAAAAAAGTTTATGTTCCTGTCACATTATTACCATAAATGCTGAAAAAAATGCTGTCTTTTTATAACTCCTTGAAAGCTGCTCTTCAACTTCATAAACTTCTTATAAGAAATTTCTGGTCTTTGCTTATAGGCCTGTTTATATCTCTGTTCTTGCTATTACAATGAGYTGTATACAGGTAAGACTTCCAGGCCCCATCACATCCTCTTTACAACGGCTGTGCTCTGCAGATTTACTAGCTCAGTTAGTGAACTCACTGTAAGAGCACTGCCTGGGTCTATGCAGTGAAGGGCCAGACCTAATGAACTCCTTACAGTGGGCTTTCTCCCAGTCCTAATCATTTAGAACAGTCAGAATAAAAAATTGCTGTTCCTTTCTCCTGAGGTTTCCTTTTTCCCTATTATCTTAGATTACATAAATATACTACAATAAGTTTCCCAGTTTGCCACATTGTTTTTCAGACTCAACAAGACCTAGATTTCTAAAACAGGTACGCAACAACGATAAGAATAAATTTTGGATCTTTACAGATTAAAGTAAGCTGTAAAGAACACATTTTTGTGTGTGCACTTCACTATCCTTGAAGATGTTTTTGAGGTAACTGTATTTTTACACTCAAAACTAGTACTTTTAAATACTTTAGGAAAGCAAAGGATACAATGACTGCATTTTGAAAATGATTGCAATACAATGTCCAGTTTCCCTTAAATGAGAAGTATGAGAAACTTTAAAACACAAAGTAACTGCAAAATACATTGCTTTAAAATGTTTACTTAAATGTTGTGATTCCTTCCATTTTCCCACGATGCACTTGGTACTCCTGTTTCGGCTTAAGGCTCTGGGGAGGAGGGATGTTGCTATACTTCGGATATTTTTCCACATACTCTGTCGTGAGGCACGGCCGTTGTCCGTTATCATAAATCCTTGTGGGTTTATGGGGGCAGCGATGGCGCCTGGGTAAAATACATCAGATGAGGTAATTTTGAATAGTTTCATTTAAGGGGAAGAACCATCTCCTACCTACTGCGAGCAAATAACAAGTGAGGAAGATTGAGCACTGCCAGTACCTTGGATTTAAAATCTTTTCTGCTTGACAGAGGAAAACACAAAATACTGTGCTGGCACAGGTCACAGAGCACAGTACCTTGACAGACTAGTACTCAGTATCACTATACTTGTTATTCATTAGTGCAGAGAATGAAGAATGGATAGAGTTGATCTTGGTCTTCTAAGCAATGCTGCCGACAAGATACACTTTCCATTTTTGTTTGTTCGTTTAATCTTTAATGATATTATTACTCTTATTTATAATAGTCAATATTCTTAAACTGACTATTGAGAAGTGCCCCACTTCACTTCTCTGACATCCTCTAGTTTACTTTGTTTTCCATTCTCTCTTGTCTTTTTATTTCTATATATCTGCTTGCTTATTTTCACTAAAGGTCTTGATTCATCTTATTTGATTAAAATTTTACTGGTGCAAAAATTTAGTATTTTCTACTCAGTATTTTCTACTGGGTTTGAATGTATTTAGGTGTGGTGAGTATGGAAGCTTAATCTTTCTGAGACATCTTGCTTTTCCTTTTGGCTTACATTAATTCCGGAATCTATATTTTTATAAAAATGATAAATGAAGTGCAGTAAGTGAAGAAGTGCTTAGAGGTTAGATAAAGAAGTTTATTTTATTTTATTTTATTTTATTTTTTGTATCTCAGATAGGACTTTTACACTTCTGAATGTCATGATTATCTTTTATGGTAGGTATATTATTCTTGTGTACACAGAGTTCATCTACCTCAGAGGCTGTATTCTTCCTCAGAAGGTCAGATTTAGCATCCAGGATTTGGTTTTAGACATTTCTATTGAGTCAGTAATCTAAAGCTTTACTGTACTGGCTAGCAGTGGTAATTTTCTCTTATATTAAGTTAGCACATTTGCAACCCATGGGGAATAAGAAAAAAAAAATGTTTCCTTTTCTTTATGGAGCCATCCCAAGTAAGACTACCTCATGCACATAAAATATACCACTTTTAAAACAAGAAATGGTTCTGGAATAGCTTGAGAAAGAGTATAGAATCCAGCTATTGCTCTGTCTAATGTAATTATGACAACATTTTTGTGGTTTTCTTGGGAAAACCAAACGAAAAAAGAATAAAACTCCAACCAAACATCTCTCTCCTATAGCAGTTTGGAAATAGCCATTGGTACACGTTGGCAGCATCTTATATGAGTGCAAAAGTCCTAGGCTCGTAAGGCTAGAAATCATGTCAATTATGAAATATGGAGACGTCTCCAGCATTGGACTAGAGAAGTATTGTACACTTTGTGCCTCAACTCTGGGTAGACTTCTGGTGTTTTGGCATTACAATTATTTATTGATTTTGAAAAAAAATACCTAGTACGCACAGAAAGTGATTTAATCTAGGGAGAAGGAATCTAATCAATATATTCTTAAAAATATTTTTAAAATGATTTGAAGACTGTGACCTCTAAATACAAACAACACTCACCCACAAGAGTTCTTAATGAGTGGATTATGTAGCTCACTTTGAGGAAAGAAAGAAAAAAAAAAGTTATTCTAGAATTTTGGAGGCTCTTTTCATTTTGCTGTAAAGGGAAAGCAAAATAAAGTTCTGTTGTACTGACTTCCCTCCCTTGTATTTGTAAAACTTTTCAGAGTGTTTTTTCTTTTGTGAATATAAAACAACTAGGAAAGATTACTTCTACTTATTTAGATTACTACTTGTTTAGAATGAAAGAGTAATTATATCTCTACAGAAATACGGGGAAGAGGATTTCCAGCAAATTGCTAAATCATAACTTTTACAAAATACTAGATTTTTTTCTTCTTTGAACTCTTTTCTAGAACATGTCCGCATTGTAATATCCAGGTAACACTGCCAAGCAACCAGCATTCCCCTAAAAACAGAAACACTATAGCTACACCAAAGCAAACACAATATGCTGCTTAAAATAATAGTATCTTGATATTTTATAAACCTTCAATGATATTTGTTTTAAACTGTTTTGTGTTTTACTCAACAATTAATATTGAGTATTGAACTGAGAATGTTCAGTTGGGTTGTACCTAGCTTTCTGGTTCAGATTGTCCTATCTCACCATCTCTRTACTTGAGCCTAAGTCATATTTGATATTTAATCATGAAAACAACRTGTTCTAACTCTTGCTCAATCTACGGCTTCTGAAGTAAATCTGTGGGCAAACTGCAACCATGATCTTGGCCAAGAAGAGAAGCTTATGCACTGTCCCTCTCATATCTATGACCATGGGTCAAAAACGTAGTGGCTGACGAACAGACGGACAGATTTCCCACACGGAAACATAGGGAGGGAGCTCTCTGTCCTGAGATACGCCGGCTTTGGGAGTTTAACCTCCTACCTTTACTGCTGTGCATAGCGCAAGGACAGAGCACACGAGTTCTCAAGCCCTCAGCGACTCCTCCGCTCTCCGGCACCCCGCGCGSCTCGCAAGGGAACCTGCGGGGCAGCCGCGGAGCCGGCCGCGCTCCCGGGAGCGGTGATGGCGATCCCCGTGAGCTTTCCGGAAAGCTCTCTCTCTTTTTATTTATTTTTTTCTCTTTGATAGGAATCCCAGCCTTTTCTTTCACTTAGCTAGAACCTAGTAGCAATAATTTAATTTAAAAACACCACAGAGGCTTGTACGGTACGCAGCTGTCTGCGCCTAACCAGGGGTGCCGGCGGCCAGCGCCGGCGCCAAGGCGGCGTTGCGCTACCGCGAGCTCTCAGGAGTCTCCCGGCTGCTGGAGCCGGGCGGGCCGCCCCGGGCGGGGGTCCGAGCTGAGGCAACGGCGGACCGCGGCCCTCCTCCCCGCGGCCGGGCATCGGCGTCCCCCACGGCCCGGGGCGGGCCGGGAGGGACGGGCAAGGAGCGAGGGGCGCCGCGGGGGCGCTTACCCGCAGGTGCAGATCTCGCACAGGCACCGCGGCCGCCTCATCCTCCCTCCTGCGCCGCCGCCGCCGCCGCCTCCCCTCACCGCGGCGCGGTAACCACGGCAACGCCCCCCCTCCCGTCGCGTAGCAACGGCCGCGGCGTCACGGCGCGCGTCCTCCCGCCGCTTCCGCCCGACGTCACGCGGAGGGGCGGAGCAGGAGCGCGCGGCGGCTTCCGGGCGCGGGCGGCGCGAGGCGGCGCAGGTGGCGGCGCTCCCCG